>NC_141418.1:692649-854464 GCF_034619465.1 Leptosomus discolor
TACATGATGACAGCGTCAGCCCTGGAACCCCCCCACACCCCAACACCCCCCCCCCCCCGTGACCCCCTCCCCCCCCCAGACTCACCTTCTCCTCCGCCGTCCGGCTGCGCCGCCGGAGCAGGGCAGAGCCTGCCCCCCCCCTCCTCCTCCTCCTCCTCCTCCTCGCTGTCGGCCACGAAGGCTCGGAAGCTGCCGGGGGGAGGGGGGGGGCACGCAGTTACCCCCCCCGGTGCCGAGGACCCCTCCAAATATCCCAGCCCCCCCGCCCCCCAAAGTCACGGCCCCCCCACCTCTCCTTCAGCTCCCGCTGCTCCTCGGCGTAGCTCCGGGAGGCCGCTCTCTGGGGGGGGGAAAAATGGGAGGGGGATGTCAGAGTGATATTTGGGGGGGTCGGAACAATTTGGGGGGGGTCAGAGCGATATTTGAGGGGGGTCAGGGCGATATTTGGGTGGATTAGAGCAATTTGGGAGGTCAGGGTGATATTTCGTAGGATCAGAATGATATTTGAGAGAATCAGAACAATTTCGGGGTGGTCCAGGGTGATATTTGGGGGGATCAGAACGATTTTTGGGGGTCAGGGTGATATTTGGGGGGGGTCAGAGCAATTTTAGGGACTCAGAATGATTTTGGGGAGGTCAAGGAGATATTTCGGGGGTCAGAATGATTTGAGGGGATCAGAGTGGTTCTGGGGGTCAGAACGATTTGGGGGGGTCACACCCAGCTCTCCCCCCCCCCAATCCCCACCTTCCTCCGCTCAGCCGCCGCCTCCCTCGTCCTCCTCCTCTTCCTCATCCACGTACTTGCTGCAGGGCAGGCGGCGGGGGGGGGGTCAGAGCACCCAGGGGGGCTCAGCCCGGGACCCCCCCCACCCTAAACCCCCCCCCCCACCCCCCTCCCCAGAACACCCCCCCGCCCCCCGCAGCCCCCCTCCTCACCCCTCCTTCTCCAGCACCACCTTCCTCTCGTAGTCCCTCAGGTACATCGGCTCGGCCGGGCGCTCTTCCTCCTCCTCCTCCTCCTCCTCCTCCCCAGCATCGCTGCCCGACGAGGACTCTGGGGGACGGAGGGGGACGGGGGGTTGGGGACCCCCCCCCCGCCTTCGGGGACCCCCCCGGGAGGGTCTGGGGGGGGTTGGGGGGTCCCCTCGGTACCTCGCTGCCGGTAGAAGGGTGGCGTCCTGCCGGTAGATGCGGGGGGTCGCGGGTCTTCAGCAGCGACAGCGTCCGGTAGAAATCCCGCTCCAGGCGGGGGTCGGTGTCCTGGGGGGTGGGGGGGGGGGGGTGGGGGCAAAGCCGTCGGGGGGACCCCCAGGAATCCGGGGGGGGGGGGGGGGGAATCCCCGGCGCCCCGGTGGGGCCCCCCCGCCCCCCCTTCCCGCCACTCACCACCTCGTCGCCGCTGGAGTCGGAGCCGGAGCTGGAGCCGGAGCCGTCGCCCGGTGTCGCCATAACGGTCCTGCACTGCGGGGGAGCCGTCAGGCACCGGCGCCGCGGGGGCGGGGAGGGCACGGACACCCCGATCCCGGTGTACCGGGGGGTGGCCCCGCCCCGCCCCCGCCCCCGCCCCCCTCCCCCGCGGTGTCCCCCGGTCCCGCCCCGCCCCGCCCTTGGCCCCCGCCCCCGCTCACGCCGCTGCAGCTCCTCGCGCCGCCGGTAGCGCCGGTAGCGATCGGCGAAGGGCCTCGTTCACCCCGCAGCTCCGGCTCCGGCATCTCCGCCCACGTGACTCCCGCTTCCGCCGCCGTCACGTGGGGAGGGCGCGACGGCCACGCCTCCTCTCCCCAAACGCCCCGCCCCCGTCTCGTTCACGTGGAAGGGGGTGGGGGCCCGACGGCCACGCCTCCTCTCCCCAGACGCCCCGCCCCCCCGTCCTGTCCCGCTCTTAAAAGGGAAACAGCTCTCGGCGCCGCGGGGTGGGGCCCACCCAATCCCGACGCACCCCCCAAACCCCGCTCCCGCCCCGGGATCCCCCAAAGCGCCCGCCACACTACCCCACACCCCCACACCACCCCCCCAGCGCCCATCTCCTCCTCCCCCTCCGGGGACCCCCCCCCCACCTCCAGGCGGGATCCCCCCCAAGCGAGGACCCCCGAGCCCCACGTTTGTCCCAATGCCCCCCCCCACAGCCCCCCCCTTACCCCCCACCCCACCCCCCCCCAACAGATCCACGGGGCCGGTGGTCTCAGCTCCATCTTTATAGGGACAGAGGAGGAGGGAGGGGGGCGCAGGGTGGGATCCCGAGGGGGGTCCAGGGGCGGTCCTGGGGGGTGCGGGGAGCCCCCCTAGCTGGTGCGGAGCTGGTAGTCTGCAAGAGGGAGAGCGGGGTGAGGGGAGGGGGGGGTGGTAACCCCGGGCTGGGGGTCCCGGGGGGTTTCTGGGGGGGCCCGGACTCACCCCCGGGCTGGGGGTTCCGGGGGGTCCCCGGGGTGGTCCCGGGGGGGCCAGACTCACCCCCGCTCTGGGTGATGTACCGCACCCAGGGCAGCGCCTGGTACCCGCTCTTCTCGATGATCTTCATGTACCGCACCTGGGGGGGCGTGGGGGGGCACGGGCACCCCCCCCGGGGCACGCTGACACCCCCCTGGGGCACCCCGACCCCCCCCCGGTGCGGAGGGGACACTGCACCCCCCAGCAGGCCACCCCTGTGGGGACGCTGCAGGCCACGTCCCCTGCACCCCAGCCCCAAAACCCGTGGGGCCACCACCCCGGGGACCCCGTGGGCCATGTTTCCACCATGTCCCCTCCACCCTGCCCCCAAACACATGGGACCCCCTCCCCAGGGACCCCACGGGCCACATCCCCACCACCCCAACCCCAAACACACGGGCCCACCACCCCGGGGACCCCACAGGCCACATCCCCCCCTCCCCGAGGTGGCACCTGGATGCCCGAGACGGTGAAGTAGGGGATCTCGAAGCGGACGGAGATGGGCGGCCGTCCCTCCTCCTCCTCCTTCTCCACGCTGGGCAGCCCGAAGTGGGCGCGCATCAGGTGCTCCTTGCCCCCCTGCGCGGCACCCGCACGGCTGGGGACGGCGCCGGCACCCCCGGGGGTGGCCGTGGTGGGGGTGGTGGTGGTGGTGATGGACATGACCACGCCGGGATGGGGGACGTGGGGTGGGGCAGCCTCACCGGGAAGGACTTGATGGTCCAGATGACGAGGTTCCTCTCCGGGAGGTACCTGGCGGAGCCCACGCTGGTCTTGAACTTGGGGGAATCGGCGTCGCTGGGCACCGGCACCGCGATCTCCACCCCGTTGGCCACCGACTGCTTCTTGAACTGGCCCTTGGCCTGGTGGGGGGCACATGTTTCATGTGGGGTGGGGGGATTCGGGGCGGTTGGGGGTCCCCAGTGACCTCCCCGGCGTCTCACCTTGACCATGATCTCCACGCGGCTGTGGGAGAACTTCTCGATGACCGACTCGATCCAGATGAGCGGCTTCACCTGGAGGTTGAGGGGGAAAGGGGTCACCCCTGTGTCCCCCATGCTCCTCACCTCGCCCCCAGGGGGGTGGGGGTCCCGTCCCCCCCCAAACCTGGGTGTTGAGGCGGTAGGACATGAGCTCGAAGTCGCCGTCGGGGGGGATGAAGGAGATGGTGCGGTCGTTGTCGAAGCGGGAGAGCCGGACGCACTGGTGGAACTTCACGTCCTCCAGCTCCACCGACTTGTTCTTGCCCCCTGCAGAGGGAGGGACGGTGCCGGGGGGTGCCAGGGGGGACGGGGGGACATGGGGGACGGCCCCCCCCGTGGCACTCACGTCCGGTGAGCTCGAAGAGGACGCGGTCGTTCAAGCCCAGGCGCAGCTCGGGCATCCCCGAGAGGAAGACCTTCAGCTTGATGGTGCCCACCACCTCGCTCAGCAGCACGCTGCCGTTGGCGCTCACCTGCGGGCGCCCGCCCCGTCACCCTCATCCCCATCATCATCGTCAGCACCTCCAGCCCCTTCAACGTCACCAGCCCCACCAGCACCAGCGCCAGCACCGTCCTCATCCCCAGCCCCATCCCCATCCTCATCCCCGTCACCATCACCAGCTCCATCACCATCACCATCCTCATCACCATCATCATCTCCAGCCCCAACCCCGTCACCATCACCATCCTCATCACCATCACCATCCTCATCACCATCCTCACCCCCGTCCTCATCACCAGCCCCCATCACCATCCTCATCACCATCCTCATCCTCATCCTCACCCCCGTCCTCATCACCAGCCCCCATCACCATCCTCATCCCCATCCTCATCCTCATCCCCATCCCCATCCTCATCACCAGCCCCGTCACCATCCTCATCCCCGTCACCATCACCGTCTCCATCACCATCCTCATCCTCATCCCCATCCCCCTTCCTCATCCCCATCCCCATCGCCATCACCATCCTCATCACCTTCATCATCACCAGCCCCAGTTACTGTCACCACCCTCCCCCCCATCACCAGCCCCGCCACCCCCCAATCCTCAGCCCCATCCCCACCCTCACCCCCACCCCCATCCCCGCCCCCCACCCCCGCCCCAGCAGCAGCCCCCGCCGCAGCAGGCCCCCCCCAGCCCCCCCCCCCCGCCCCCCTCACCAGCAGGTTCACCGACTCGATGACGTCGATGAAGACCTCGTTCTTCTTGTACTTGAGGCCCTCGGAGCGCCAGGACACGGCGTTGGTCACCGTGGGGGGGACGCGGGACTTGCCCGTCTCCAGCTTGTTGCTCTCCTGCGTGATGTACCTGCAGGGCATGGGGGGGGACACGACGGTGGTGGGGAGGGGGCTTTTGGGGGGGTGCCGCCGGCCCTCCCCGGCCCCCCCAGCCCCGCTCACTCCTGCAGGATCTTGCTGTCGGTGGTCTGGGGGAACCCGAAGTCCATCAGCTCGTCCAGGAGCTCGTAGACGATGACGAAGTTGTCGCGGATGCTCTCCTCCTCCAGCTCCTTGAAGTACTCGCAGAAAACCTGGGGGGCGGGGGGGGGGCACTGAGCACACCCCCCCAAGAGATAATCTCCCCCTAAATTGGGGGGGGGCGGGCACCCCCCCCTCCCCACCTCCTCACCTCCACCACCTTGTAGAGGAAGGAGTAAACGAGGGAAGCGTTGCCGTTCTTCCTGGTGGTGGCCACCACTGGGGGGGGTTAAGGAAATGGGGGGGTTAAGGAAATGGGGGGGGTAAGGAAAAGGGGTGAGTTCAGGAAATGAGGGGGTTTAAGGAAATGGGGGGTTAAAGAAATGGGGGGGTTAAGGAAATGGGGGGCTTTAAGGAAATGGGGGGTTAAGGAAATGGGGGATTTTTAAGGAAATGGGGAGTTAAGAAAATGGGGGGGGTGTGGAGGACCTGGGGGGGGGTCGGGGTGTCCGTGGCGGAAGGATACGGTAGAGGTTGGCGTGTTTGATCCAGAGGAAATGGACCTTGCGGTGGGTGAGGAGGGGGGTGAGGGCCCCCTCCTCCTCCCGCTGCAGCAGGACCCCCATGAAGTGCTCGATCTCCCCCAGCCCCACGTCCCCCTTGTAGTTGCGGCTGATCAGGGGCTGGGGGGGGGGATAAAGAGGGGGGGGGGTGTGTCAGAGGTGGAGGACCCCCCCCCAGACCGCTGGCCCCATCGCCGGGGTCACGGGGGTCACCGCTGTCGACCTTGGCTGACCTTCAAGACCAGCGGGGACAGCGGGGACCCCCCGGGGGGGGTGAAGAGAGGGGGGGGGGGTCCCACCTTCCCCTTGAGGTCCAGGATGAAGAGGGCGGAGGCGGCCATGGCGGGGCCCCGGCAGCCACCGCGTCACCGTCACCTGCGCCAGGTGAGCGGAAGGGGACGGCCCAGCCCCACGGGGGACGGGGACAAGGAGGGGGACGACACACACCCGACACACGGCCCCCCACCCGTGGGCCTGGCAGGGGGGAGGTGGGGGCCAGCCTCGGCCACCCCACGGGGGGCTACGGCCACCTCCAGGCCAGCTGGGTGGTCTCGTGGGGGGACGTGGGTAGGGACCCCCCCACCGTGGGACCCCCCCCCCATCATGGGGCACCCACCCCCACCCACCATGGGACCCCCAGACTGGCTCGGGGGCGGGGGCTGGGCAGCTCCTGGGTGCCTGGGACCCCCATCCTGGGCTGGGGGGGGGGGTGTGTGTCTGTGCAGCACCCTGGGTCCCCCGGCCCACCCAGGGCGGGGGGGAGCGGGGGTTTGTGCACACTTGGGTGCCTGAGCCTTTCCTCCCACCCTGGAGGGTCCCTGCACCCCCAGACCCCCAGGCCCCCCACCCCAGGGGTTCCCTGCACCCCCCAGACCCTCCACCCCACAATGAGGTGTCCCTGCACCCCCAGCCCCCCCACTCCGGGGATCCTTGCACCCCCAGACCACCAGACCCCCCCCCACCCCGGTGTTCCCAGCACCCCCAGCCCCCGGATTCCCCACCCGGGGCTCCCTGCACCCCCACCCCGGGGGGGTCCCTACACCCCCAGACCCCCCAGGCCCCCCACCCCGGAGGTCCCTGCACCCCCAGACCCCCCCACCCCACACTGTGTGTGGGGGGGTGTCCCTGCACCCCCGCCCCACCCCAGGCGGTGGGCGGGGCGCGCGAGGCGGCGGGTCCCACCCCCGGGGCGGGGCCGGAGGGGGCGTGGCCCGGAGCGGCCCCTCCCACAGCCGCAGGCGCAGCGCCCGGGGTGGGCGGTGGCGGCGGCGGGGGGGGGGCAGGGGGGCACCGGAGGGGCCCGGAGCATCCCGGAGCATCCCGGAGCATCCCGGAGCCGCCGCCCCGCCATGGAGGACCGAGCCGCGGGCAGGAAGGACGCGGACGGCGCTTACGGTACCGGGGCTGACCCCCTCTCCCCTCCCCGGGGCTCCCCCCCCTCCCCGGGCCCGCGGGGTCCCCGCACAACCCCCCCCCCCAGCCTGCCCGAGGTCCCCCAGGGGCTTGGGGGTCCCCAGGAGTGCGGGGCTGGGGGGTTTGGGGGATCCGCGGGGTTGGGGGGGGGCTCCTGGTTTTGGGAGACCCCCCCCCGGGTTTGGGGATTCTCCGGGCTCTTGGAGATTGCTGGGCTTGGGGACCCCTGGGTTTGGGGTCTCTCACATTTTGGGCACCCCCAGGGTTTTGGGGACCCCGGGCTTAGGAACTGCCAGGTGTGGGTACCCCCAGGCTTTGGGGACCTCCAGGCTTTGGGAACCTTCATATTTGGGGGACCCCTACATTAGGGGACGCCCATGTTTTGGGGACCCCCAGGTTTGGGGGCCCCCGGGTTTGGGGACCTCTCACCCTAAGCAGAGGCCGTGCCCTGCCTGGGGGTCCCAGCGCCTCCTTGCCCGCAGGGGTGCGGGCTTTGCTTGTGCCTGGGGGAGCCCGGCTGGGGCTGGGGGGGCTGCAGGGCTCCGGGCAGCGCCGGGGGGCTCAGAGCGCCCCTCGGCTTCGGCTCGCGTTGGTGGGTGCCAGACCCTTCCCGGCTCCGTGCCGGGGCAGCCGGTGAGGGGACGATCCCCGCCGTGGGGTGCCACAGTGTGTGTGTGTGGGGGGGGCTCCCGGTGGCCCCTGAGCCGGGGGGGCTGCTCCAGCCCCGCCGAGGGGGTTGCAGAGGAGGGGGGACGCCGGACCCGCCACCGTGTCCCCTTCCCGGCGCGACCCACGGCCCAACCGTCCAGCAGATCCCCCCCATCTATGGGGACGATGGGGGGACGCCACATCCCCGCCGGTTTTCCCGGGCGGGGGGTCCGCCCTGCGCTCCCCAGCCCCGGCTTTTGTTCCCGGGTGTGAGTCCTGGCTGCCCTGACATCACCGGCAGCCTATGAGCGACGCCGCGGTGCCGCCCGGCCGCGACCCTCTGAGCCACAGCCGTGCTGGATGGCACCGGGCTATTCCTGACGGCAACCCGGCGCGGCCGTGCGGTTATTTATTTACTGCCTAAATATAACCCCGGCGCCGGGAGGGGAAGCTCGGCGTCGCCGGGAGCAGGGGTCATCGGTGTCGCCGACCTCGTGCCCTTTGCCGGTTGAAGCCGGTGACTCCCACTGCCTGCCCACGGGCGCTCCCAACCTTTGCCCCGTGCCAGCTTCGCCAGGCCCAGACCACACCCCGGTGCCGGTGATCGCCGCGCCACGTCGGTGGCTACCGGGGCCCCACGGCGGTTCGCGAGAAGCCGGTGGTTTGCCAGGCCGGAAAACCCAACCGGGAGCAGAGGGTCGCGGTGAAACGGCTGCGCCTTTAAAGCCGTGTTCGCGCACCGGAGGGTGGTTTTTCGGTGTGTTTTTCACCGGAGGCGGCGACGGCACGCCCAGGGCGGCGCGTACGGCGAGGGGCCGTGGCGTAGGGGCTGCCACACGTCCGCTGCGGGCCGGGGGGCCGAGGCGCGAACGCTCGCCGGCATGGGGGGCCAGCAGGAGAGCTACTACGGCAAGCACGGTGAGGCTTTGGCACCCGGGAAGGGGGTCCCGGGGGGGGCTGCCGGGGTGCGGGGCCACGTGGGGCTTGGTGGCCCGGCCGTGGGTCGGGGGGCCCTGGCAGGAGCTCGGCCGTGGGTCGGGGGGCACCGTTGGCACCGCCGCGGCGCGGAGGAAGTTAAACTGCTGCGGATGAAGGAGGCAAAAACCAAACCCAAAATGGGAGAGGAAAGACACGGCGGGGGGGGCGGGGGGGGCGAAGAAAAGGCAAAACAAAGCAAAACCAAAAGCAGCCGCGTTTTCCCCACGGTGCTTTTCCCCGAGACGTGGGGCCGCGGCGCCGGGGGGGCCGCCCTCGCCGGGCACCGGCATAACCAGCACGACAGCGTCGCTGGCGCCGGCGGTTAATGCTTCGTGACTGGGACAAACAGGTTCCTGCGGTGGCGGTTGGGCACCGCGGCCGGTGCCATGGTCCCCGCTGGGGCCGGCTGCCTCTTCGCTGGTTTTTGGGGGGTCCTTGGGGTTGCTTCGTTCCTTGGTGCCCCCCTGCACCAGCGACCGCCCCCCGCGCTGTGCCGGCGGTTTGGGGCGCAGGCACTTGGGAAGGGCTGGGTGGGTGCTGGGGCTCGGCTACTCGGTGGCGATTAGGCATCGGCCGGGGCCAGGGCGCGCCGTGGGGAGCGAGATCCTGCAGCTGCCCCCCCAAAAAAAGACCCCGGAGGAAACGCGGCCCCGGCTCGGGGCTGCCCTGAGCCCCCCAAAAGTCCCCCCAAAGCAGCCGCGGCCCCGGCACCGGGCGGTTCCCACGGCTGGGCTCCCTTCTCTGGCTGGATTCCCACCCTGAAAATAAAGAAGGGCTGTGCCGTGGCCTTCCCCGGCGCCGCCGTGGGACCGAGGCGGGGTCCCTCCGGTGAGCCGCGACGCCGGCTGCTCCGGCCGCGTCTGGGCTCTGCAGGACCCAAACCCGCCCCCCCGGGTCCCCCCTTCTCCCCGCCCCGCTCTGCCTCTTGGGATTTTGGGGTTCTTGGGAGTGTTTTTTGGAGAGAACAGGGTGGAAACAGGTTTTCCAAGGGAATAATTGTTGCCACGCCTGGGGGGCGGAGGGAAATGGCACCTGGGGATGATTTTCCTCCCGGTTCTGGTTGTCCCGAGAGGTTCGGCTCAAGCGCGGCACTCGGTCCGCTTCTCGCGTGTGGGGGGGGAGAGGAGGATGAGGAGCGCCTTCCTCCCGTCCCAGCCAGCCCCAAATTGTTTCTCCTTTCCCTCTTCGCCTCCGCAGGGACGCCGCAGAAGTACGACCCGACTTTCAAAGGTCCCATCTACGACAGGTAAGAGAAGCCTCTGGGGAGGCGCCGGTGCCGGCGGCGCCGTGGCCCGTCCCGCCGCCCCAGCGCTGCCCTTCCCCCGGCAGGGGCTGCACCGACATCATCTGCTGCGTCCTGCTGGTCATCGCCATCGTGGGCTACGTGGTGGTGGGCGTCGTGGGTACGTACCGGGCGGGGAAGGGGGGTCCGTGGTGGTTTGCGTTGTGTCGGTGTGTTTTTGGCAAGAGGGAAAGCTCGGCTCGTGGCCGGCTTGGTGTCCGTGCTGGCAAAACCTGGCGCCGAGGGGCCAAAACCTGGCGCCGAGGGGCCAAAACGCGGTGCCGAGGGCCGTCGCATCCTGCGGATGGGGCGGGAGTGTCCCCGTGGGGGCGGGGGGACATCAGGGAGCGAGGGCTGCAGGGGGGGGTTAACCACAGCCGCCTTGTTCTGCCTCAGCCTGGACCCACGGGGACCCCCGGAAGGTGATCTACCCCACCGACAGCCGCGGGCAGTTCTGCGGGCAGCAGGGAACCCCCAACGAGTAGGTGTCCCCGCTCACCGGCGCCCCGGTGACCCTCGGGGTGTCACACACCGCGGCTCCGGGATGGGCAACTCGCAGCTCCTGGCTTTTGGCGGGGGGTTGGGGGTTTTTGGGGCCCTCCATCCCCCTTCCGCTGGGATGCGGGTGCTTCTCGCCGCCTCTCCCAGAGCAGCCAGTTCCCCAAACTGGGCTTTTTTTGTCTTTTCCCCCACTTTTTTCCATGCCTTTGCAGGAAGAAACCTTTCCTCTTTTACTTCGACATCGTCAAGTGCGCCAGCCCGCTGGTGCTGCTGGAGTTCCAGTGCCCGACCACACAGGTACCGATCCCAGGGTGCCGCACCGGGAATCTCCTCGGGAAAGCTCCGCTTCGCGGCGTCCCCGCGGAGGGGGCTCGTGCCTTCACCCCCCGCCGTGTCCCCTTCTCGCCCCCAGATCTGCGTCAGCCAATGCCCGGACCGGTACCTGACGTACCTGAACGCCTACAGGTCGCCCAGCGAGCTGGCGTACTACCGGCACTTCTGCGTCCCCACGTTCCAAACCCTGCAGAAGGTGGGTGGCGGGGAGCGCGGTGGCGGCGTTCCCCCGGCGATGCTGGTGCGCCCCGGCGCGGCGATTCCCGCCCCAAGCGTTAACGTCCGGCTCGTCTGTCCCCATCCAGTCTCCCGTCAAGGTGCTGAAGGACAGGGAGTGCCCGGCCATGATTATCCCCAGCACCCCACGTACGTACGAGGGGATAGCGAGGGGGAAGCGCACGCTCCCCAGGCTGGCTCTCGGGGTATTTTGGGGGGGTTGGGGTTTCTGGGGGTCCAGCATAGGTTTGTGACCACGGGGAGGGGGTTTTGCCTCGTTGCCCCGGGGCGGTGGGATGAGAGCGACGCTGAGTTTTCCCCCTCCTCTCGCCCAGTGGCGCGGCGATGCTTCCCGGCCATCCAGGCTAAGAAGGGCGTCATCATGGTCGGCAACGAAACCACCTACGAAGATGGCCACGGGCAACGGAGGAACGTCACCGAGCTGCTGGAAGGGGCCAAGTGAGTCCCCGGAGCCGCCGCGGTTCGATGGTCGCTTTGTCTTCACCGGGGTGGTCCCAGGAGCGAGGGCTCGCGGTGATAAACGACGGGGCGGGGATGTCGCCGTGCCCGGGGGAGCCTCTCAATGAGCTGCTTCGTTGTTACGGCTTCAGAAACGAACGGATTTATCTGCCGGCACTTCTGTGCCACGTCTGTTTACTGGTTTATACCACGGCAGAGCCTTGAAAGCCTCAGCTTGGAGCCCTGGTCTGGTGAAATCCAGCACCAAAACCCGTGTCCCGTGTTTGAAACGGGAGCTGGAAGGGGGGGATGAGAGGGGAAGCAGCGTGAAGGAAACGGGGCTCACCCGCGTTGGATCTTCTTGGTTTTGGGGGGGACAAGGGGCCGTTGAGGCAGGGTGGCGGGCGCGGGCTGAGCCTCGCCGGGCTGAGCCCAGGCGGAAGCTCCTCGGCTTCTTTCCGCCCTCCCCGGCGTTCGGCTTCATCCGTGGTTTCTGTTTTGTGTGGCAGAAAAGCAAACGTGGTGCTGGAAACCAGGCAGCTGGCCATGAAGATCTTTGAAGATTACACGGTCTCCTGGTACTGGATAATAATGTGAGCAGGGGCCGAGCTCCGCGGCGCGGCCGTCCCTCCCCGCGGGCAGCTGGACCGGAGCCCGCAAGGGCCGATGCTTTGCCGTGCCGGGCTTGGCACCGTGCTGAAACATGAGGCAAAGCTCATGAATGAGCAATTATTTATATTTTTTTTTCCCCCCTTTGTATAATCCCCACGCCAACGGAACGAGATGGCGGAGGGTGTTTTGGGGCGACGATCCTGCTCGTGCTCCGCTGCCTCCTCCTCCACAAAGTCCCATTTTTAAGGCTGCCCCGTCGCTAAATCCCGAGGAAGGGGCGCGGATGAGCCGACCGGCGGAGGGAGGCGGTGGGGAGGGGGCGGCGCTGCCTGGGTTTTGACTTGGCACCGCCTTCCTCCCCGCAGAGGCCTCGTGATCGCGATGGTGGCCAGCTTAATCTTCATCGTCCTCCTCCGCTTCCTGGCCGGGATCATGGTCTGGGTGATGATCGTGATGGTGATCCTGGTGCTGGGCTACGGTGAGCGAGCGGTCGGGAGCTTCTCGCTGCCTTTCCCCGTTTTCCTTTCCCTGCCTTGAGCTGCGTGGAGCAAGTCCCTGCGCCGTGTCCTCCCTCTTCTACCTGAACGTCGGCATCGGCGGGGCCGAGCAGAGCCTGGCCGGCACCTCGGTCTCCGTTTTTTGGTGCAAATAAGACCATTTTCTGCTTTTCGCCGCAGGAATCTTCCACTGTTACATGGAATACGCGAAGCTAAAAGGGGAGGAGGGTTCCGACGTCTCCCTGAAGGACCTGGGCTTTCAGACTGACCTACGCGTCTACCTCCACCTGCGGCAGACGTGGCTGGCGTTCAGTAAGTCCCCGTCCCCCCCTGGAGGCGGGATGGGACGCGGCGGGTGTCCCCAGCCCCGGTGCCTTTGAGGGCTGGCGCTTGGCGAGGGTAGAGCACGGGGGTTTGGGGGCTTCTCGGTCTCTTTGTGGCACCTTGGGAAGGGTTGGGGTAAGGAGGGGGTAAGGAGGGCGGCTTTGCTCGGTGCCACCGCTGCCGTCCCCCGAGGAGCGTTCGGTGCCGCGACAGATTGACGTGGGCGTCGGGCGCCGTCCACGCCCTGGCGCTACCAGGGGCTTCTCCTTCTCCTCCCAGTGATCATCCTGTGCATCGTGGAGGTGGTGATCATCCTGCTGCTCATCTTCCTCCGCAAGAGGATCCTCATTGCCATCGCGCTCATCAAGGAGGCCAGCAGGTCCGGGCGGCCCCTCCCTGTCCCCGGGCAGGGGTGGCGGGTGTCACCCGCCGCGGTGGGAGGACTCGGGGATGGCGGGGCTGCAGCCGCTGAGGTCCTCCCGTCGCCGTGAGGAGTTTTAACCGGGTTTGAACCGTCTTCTCGGCAGGGCCATCGGCCACATCATGATGTCACTGCTGTTCCCCTTGTGCACCTTCTTCCTGCTGTGCCTCTGCATCGCCTACTGGGCCAGCACCGCCGTGTATCCTTGCCTCTTCCTCTCCCCTGCTCCTCTTCCTCTCCCCTGCTCCTCTTCCTCTCCCCTGCTCCTCTTCCTCTCCCCTGCGCCTCTGCTCCCCGGGAAGGAAGCTGCTCAGAAACCAAAGGTCTCCCAGGGCGATGAACGTCTCGCAGGATTAGCACCACGACCGTTGGCAAAACCAACAGCTTAAATCTCTTCAGTTTAACTTAAAATAAAACTTTAGGTTTAACTTAAAACAGGAGGTAGAGAAGCGGCAGCGGGAGGCCGGTAGGAGCAAACCGGCGTTCGGATTCGGGTTTGGGGTTTGCGAAATCCTTGTCTCCTTAACGGTCGCTCTGCAGCTTCCTCTCCACCTCCAACGAGGCAGTCTACAAGGTGTTTAACGAGTCTGCCTGCCCGTTTTCCGGGCAGACCTGCAACCCGGAGGTGAGGGCGTTGGGAAACTCGTGTTTAATGTGCCAGAGATAATGTCCTTTATCGCATGAGAAGCGTTCTGGCGGCTGTTCGAGCCTGCAGGCTCTTCCGCGTGAAATTCCACTTTTCGGAGCTCGTTTGCGTTGTGTCATTGGTTTTCGTCGAGCTCTCGTGTGCGCAGAGCTGACCTGTGGGTCTGAGCTCCTGCCACTGAAAGATTAAGCGGGATAATGTCTTCCGGAAGTCGAGGGTGCTTTGGGTTGACCGCAAGGTGCCGTCGGTGTGCCGTGCAAGTAGGTGAGTGTCTGCCGTCCTCTCTAGACCTTCAACACGACCAACGTCACCAAGCTGTGCTCCGATGCCCAGTGCCTCTTCGCGTTCTACGGGGGCGAGACGGCGTACCACAAGTACCTCATCGCCCTCCAGTTCTTCAACATCTTCATGTTCTTCTGGCTCGCCAACTTTGTGATCGCGCTGGGCCAGGTGACGCTGGCGGGGGCCTTCGCCTCCTACTACTGGGCCTTCAAGAAACCTGACGACATGCCCGCCTTCCCCCTCTTCTCCGCCTTCAGCCGGGCGCTCCGGTATGTCCCTCTCGAGGAGGACTCGTGAGCTTCTTTGGGTTGTCCCGTCCTAACCGGAGCCATCTTCCCCAGGTACCACACCGGCTCGCTCGCCTTCGGCTCTCTGATCCTCGCCATCGTCCAAGTCATCAGGGTCATTCTGGAGTATCTGGACCACAGGTTAAAAGGTACCGGGGCTGGGATGGCAAACGGGTAGGCGGACGAGGTTGGCTGCTTCCGCGTTGCTGGGTGCCAGAGCTCGTGGCTGCCGTCCAGGGGAATAATTTCGGTAGAGAACCGAGATTTCCCTGTTAGGATCCTGTGGTCGTCTCTTCCTCCAAGAGACATTTTGCGGGGCGGGAGCCGAGGGCTGCCGGGCTAAGTCAGCCGGTCCCGGGCGTCTGTGCGGGTGCCGGGGAAGTCTGCGTTCGGCCGTACGGCTCTACCGACGGGGAAACGTCAGCGAGCAGAAGCGTGGGAAGAGCACGTGAGGCTCGTCCCGCCGTCTGCAGCAGCAGCAGCTTCCCAGGGCGGCTGAAAGCCGGGGCGTAGCGGGGGAGGCTGTGCCAGGGCGGCGGGATGTCCCGCTGGGGACCTTGACGTTGCTTCTGTAAGACGTGGCGCCTCTCGCTTTGGCGGCTCACCCTCTCCTGTGGCGTTCCTCCAGCTGCAGATAATAAGTTTGCCAAGTTCCTCCTGAGCTGCCTGAAGTGCTGCTTCTGGTGCCTGGAGAAGTTCATCAAGTTCCTCAACAGAAACGCCTACATCATGGTAAGAGTCTCCCAGCATTGACACCCAAAGGGTCGTGACTGCGGCAGGGGGGTCTCGGCACCCGCGGAGATTTCTTTGGGTGGCTGTTGAGAACCGTGTGGTGGGAAAACGAAGCTTCTTGGCATTTCCAAGGCATTTTTCTGGAAAGCCTTGACCTCAGCCATGTCGCTTTGACTTTGGGAGGGACCTTCTCGAAGACACTGAGGTGGGGGGACTCACCTCTCGGCGGCTGCGGTGCCTGTCGGTGGATGAAGAGACACTTCCAGAGTGGGATTTATCTGAGTTTCGCTCAAAGATGGGATTAATGGCACCCTTTTCTTAGCGGTGAATTCAGTGCGACTCCGTTTCTCTCTTCCCTGCCCCTTTTTTTTTCTGGGACACCCCCCCCTAGATCGCCATCTACGGCACCAACTTCTGCACCTCCGCCAGGAACGCCTTCTTCCTGCTGATGAGGAACATCATTAGGTGAGACCGTG
Organism: Leptosomus discolor; assembly: GCF_034619465.1. Lineage (NCBI taxonomy): Eukaryota > Metazoa > Chordata > Aves > Leptosomiformes > Leptosomidae > Leptosomus > Leptosomus discolor. Next base: position 708,146 of record NC_141418.1, read on the forward strand.
GTGGGTGCGAAGGCTCCGCTCTCGACGGCCGACTTGGTTATTTCCAAGTCCTTCTCACTGCCAGGGACCGACCCTGAGCTCGCCTGACTCGTTCGCTGGCTGCAACGGCATTTTGTGCCGCGGAGGCGCCTTGGCCGCCTCCTCCCACACTTCCTGCTGGATTCAGGGCGGGGAGCGGCTGCGGATGCTCATCTCGCTCTTCTTTCCAGGGTGGCCGTTTTAGATAAAGTCACGGATTTCCTCTTCTTCCTCGGCAAACTCCTCATCGTGGGCAGCGTCGGTGAGTGCTGGGGACCGGGAGCGTCTACTTGGGGTGTACGGCTGCCGTAGGCTTTCGTAGCCGGTTCTGCCTTCCCAAAACCCCCCGCTCCCTTTGCCCCTCCTGTGAAACCATTCCTTCCTGTCCCGTTGGACACCTCCTTCCCCTGCTGCCCCTTTGCTGCCTGCCTTCTGCCCGGCATCCCACAGCAATGGCCACCGTTTGCTCCTCCAGGAATCCTTGCCTTCTTCTTCTTCACCCATCGGATAAAGCTGGTCGAAGACACGGCGCCGCCCCTGAATTACTACTGGGTCCCTATTCTGGTGAGCCGCTTTCTCGACTTGCGGTGCGGGCAGAAGCAATGGGAAGAGCCCCTGACGCGAGGGCCTCGCAGCCGCCCCTCCGCTCGCCGCTTCTGAAGGACCTTCTTTGTCGACGGCGTTTTCTCCCTCCCCGTCGAAACAAGCCCTTTGTTTCGGCCGGCTGCGAAGCGGCGTCTCGCCCTTCCCGCGCTGCCCAGCTTGGCCTCCGTCCACCATCCTCTCTGAGGCCTTTTGTCCTGCATCGGGCTGGTCCCCACAGCCCTGCCCTGTTTGCTTCTCCTCCTTCCCCCCGGGGAATTCGGGGTTTCCTCCTCCCGGCCGAGGGACCGGGGTTTTGCGGGCTTTGCAGATGCCGGGTGGCGGCGTGACCGCGCCGTTTCTCTTCCAGACGGTGATCGTGGGCTCCTACCTCATCGCCCACGGGTTCTTCAGCGTCTACGGCATGTGTGTGGACACCCTGTTCCTCTGCTTCTGTAAGTATCTGCCTCGGAGGGTCCGTCTCCCGCAGGGCAGGAGTCTGTGGTCGCAAAACCTCCTTCCCTGCACGGCTGGGAGTCGTCCAGATTTGGGGTTGGCTCCAAATTCCCGTGGTCTCTCTGTGTGGTTTTTCTCCCACCTTTGCCTTTCCTGACTCCTACCTGCGTTCTCACCAGCATCTGCTTCCCCCTGCCTGCCTGTGACGGAAACCCACAGCCTGTCCTTGGGTCTCCGCCGGCTTCTCTTGGTCTTTCTCTGTTTTGGTGCTTTGGTTTTGGTGGAATCTAACTTCAACTAACTTCAATTTTCCTCTTTTTTTTCTCTCTCTCTTTTTTTTTTTTTTTTTTGTCCTCTTCCCCTCTCCCCCTCGTGTCTCTCTTCACATGTTCTCCGTCCTTCATCTCTGCCCTGCCTCTCCCCGCCTCTCCCGCTATTTTTCACTCTTCCCCCGCATCACGGCCGCTTCTTCCCGGGAAAGGTGAAGATCTGGAGAGGAACGATGGATCTCCCGAGAGGCCTTACTACATGTCCCCTGAGCTGAGCGAGATCCTGCTGAAGGGGAACCTAGAGCCTTCCAAAAGTGCCGATAGCCAAGGCTAGGGGCTGGCCCCGGGCGGATGGCTGCGTGCCCGGCAGGGGGGGCTGCAGGATGCTCTCAGCCCCCCAACCCAAGCAGCGTTCTCCTAAGCCCGTGGCGCAAATCCTTCCCCTGGATGTCCTCCAAAGCCTTGAGGGTAGAAGGGGCGCCGGTTCCGCAGCGCCCGGTGCCGTACCGAATCTACCTTCCTGCCCAATAACGATTATCCTTGTCTCGAGAGAACGAACCCGGAGTCCCCTAGAGTTGATCTGGGGTCCCCCGTGTCCCAGCAGCGCCCGGTGAGGAGCGCTTTGCCCGGCTGGACGCCCACGGGTGCCGCTACGCGGTTGTTTGGCATCAAAGCGGAGATCTTTGTTCCCGAGGGGCGGGGGAAGCCGCTCCGCTCGCGTCGTGGGACGGGGCCGAGTGGGTTCGGCAGCCGGGAAAACCGCTCCCTCCGCGCTTTCCCCTTCGTTCTGCCCCCAGCAAAGAGCCTCTTTCCTCGCCCACGCTTTCTATGCAAAACTTCTTGGCGCCCTCCGGAAGATTTCCTGGTGAGGTCGCAGATCTTTCGCTTTGAAGCCCCTCCTCACCAAACGGAGCTCACCCTTGTCGCAGCCGAAATCTCCGTTTCCTTGTGCCGCGGGTCGGGAGCTGTTAGAACTCGGAGGGGGTCGCGCTCGCAGCGTCCCTCGTTTCAGGTGGTTTCTCTCGCTCGTTGAGTGGCTGTGAAGGTGGTGGCTCATCCTGGGAGCTGCTTTTTCCCTCCCAAGGTGGTTGAGTTGGTGGTTTGGCTTCTGCCAGGGCTGGGTGGAGGAGCCGGAGGGCCGTAGCGATGCCCGAGGGCCGTAGCGATGCCCGAGGGCCGTAGCGATGCCCGAGGGCCGTAATGACTTTCCACGCTAACGTAGACCAAAAGGCGGAGACACCTGCCCAGGGCTACAGACCCACAGGTTGTGGGAAGGGAGATGGAGCCTGCGTGGCCCCCAGCCCGCTCTGGCACCTCCAAATTGCCGAGGGTCCGGCAGGACGCGGTGTGACGGGCTGTGGGGAGGTGTGTGTTGCACCGGCGGGGGTTACACCGCGGGTGTATCTCTGGCTAGGGAAACCAGACCCCAAAACCCCCGAAGTCTGGCCGGGAGGCGGCTGGCGAGGGTCACAGCCCCTAAAGCAACGGCAGCAAACACGGGCTGGATCCTCGCCTTGTTTTCTCCTCTTGATAGACCAAAAATAATCAAGAGTTTAAAAAAAGCCAGCCTGGGCGGCAGCGGCCAGCTCCCCCGTCGCACAGCCGGAGCGCCCCGTCTCTGCGTCGTGCCCTTTTAGGACAAAGCCGCAGTGTCAACACTGGGATTTTCGTCTCAGAGCCACCGAAATCCCTCTCAAAATACCCCGGGGCGCGCTCTGAAGCTGGTGCTTTGGTTTTGGGGTTGGTTTGTTGAGTTGTGTTGGGTTTTTTTGGTGGCCGTGATTTTCCTCCCGCTTCTCGTTAGCGCCGCTTGGAGCGGCGAGAGGCCAAGCGGCGTGCCAGGCGCCGGGAAGGCCCCTCACCATCGCATACGCACGGTGTGTCGGTGTCATGCCGGCGAACGCCCAGCGGAATGGCGTTGCGCTTGCGCCGCGAGCTGTTTCGGCTGCCCGAAGAGCAGGGAGAGCCGCGCTGCCGGGCTCCTCGGAGGAGGGGAACCGCGCTGCCAGCCGGCAGAGCTTGACACCTCTTCTTCCTACGGCGCTGTTAAACTTTCCTGCTGTTCTCCCCACACCCCGAGACAGAAAACCACCCAAACCTCTGCTTTCTTCTGAAAAACAGCAGCCGGTTTCCGCAGCACGTAAGACGGGAGAGGGGCAGCTGCGGTGGTTTGCTCGCTCGGTGGTTTGCAGGGCTGGGGGCGTTTCGCTGTGACACGGAGCGAAAATACCCCCCGTGCCCGCGATGAACCGCAAGACGTTTCTTTCTCTCCGATGAGGGGAGCAGGGCGGCTGCTCCTCCTCTCCTCGCTGCGTCGGCCGTGACTCCTGCCACGCCAACCTCTCTGTCTGTGTCCCCCCCCGCCCCCACGGCTGCGCGGGGGGTTTCTTTTTGCAGTGGAAGACCTGGAGCGTCACGACGGTTCGGCCGAAAAGCCTTACTTTATGTCGCCCGACCTGAAAAAGCTCCTGAAGAAGAGCAACAAAAGTCAGCCGGACGCCTAGAGCCTGCCCTCGCCCTTCCCGTGCCGCCGCCTCCCGTTCCCGCTGCCGGAAAACGCCCGGCGTCGTCTGAAATCTCTTTAACGAACCTTCCACCGCGCCGGGACGTTGGCTAAAGAGAGGAGGGGGCTGTCGTTAACGATTCATCGTCGGGGATGCTTAATGAAGACCACTCCAACGTGGCTGCGCTCACAGAGCTCGTCACACCTAACGACCCACAGAGCTCGTCACTGCTAACGGGCCGTTAGTCCCCAGCCAGCTCTGGTCCTGAGCTGGGGAGTTCCCAGCCGAATCCTTCCAGCGCTGGGGAAATCCCTCTGACACGGGGCAAAGTTCTCTCTCCTGGGGTGTCGCCCGGCACCAAAACAAATTTAATTGGATTCATTCGGTTTATTTTATAGCGGTAAAAACGCCCCCTTCGGGTCAGCGGTGTTCGGCCGTCCCTCGGCGCTTGGGTAGACCCGGGCGCGGCGGCGACCCCCGAACAAGCTGAGGGGTTCGAGCAGCTCCTCCACTTGGGTTTTATCTGCAGCCCCCTCCCAAAGAATCCTCTGCGGTGGCGGTTGTGGTTCCTGCGCGGGGAGCCGGGCGCTGCGCCTGCCCGCCGGGGGCTGCGCTGCGGTCACCATTGCTTCTCCGAAATCGCTTCTCTGCCACACTTTGGAGACCCCGTCGGGCCCCGCTTTGGGGTCGTGGCGAGCACTTTCAGACAAGTAATTCTTTAGGAATGTGCCAATGGGTGTTGTCGTAGCCACGGCGGGTGAAGGCAGAGGGAAACGGGGGGTTAACGAGCGGGACCCGCCGGGCGCTGGTGTCCCGCTGAAGTGGGGATTGTTGGACACCACTGGGCTCACCAGACGCTTTGTACAGTCACTGCATCTGCTTGGGACCGGCGGCTTCTGCTGGTTCCTCCCCAAAACGTCCTGCATTCTGTTTTGGGTTTTTTTTTTTTAAAAATAGATAATTTCCAGCAAACTTGCTGTCGAACAAACGCTTCCCCTGGGTGACGAATTTAGAAAGACCCTGCCTGTGGGCACGGGGAAGGAGTAGCGGAGGTATCTTTTGGGCACGGTGAAGGAGCGATGTAGGTATCTTTTTGGGTATTTTTGGGCTGACATTCGGTGATTTTAAGCAAACCAAACGACAGGTGGCCTTACGTCCTCCCGACGCCACGGGCTTGCAGCTGGATGCTCTTCCCAACGGGAAGGTCCAGACCTTTGGCAGGAGAAGAAGGGGAGGGGTTTGAGACGTAGATTAATCGCTTAACCACCAATATTGAACTTAAAATTTAACAAAATTTTAAAATATCGCTAAACCTCGAATATTGAACTTAAAATTTATCAAAATTCGAACTAAATTAAAGGAAATTAAACAACTTTTTAACCTTCTCTGATACACGCAGCTCCTGAAGTGTCCTTTGAGCAAGAGGAGGGTCTCATCGCCACCGCCAATGCCGCGGTTTTGCAGCTTGTTTAAAAAGAAACGCGCTGAGGCTCCGGGTTCAACGGCTCCTGGGGGGGGGGAGCAGGGCTGCAGGAGGCTCCAGAGGTCACCTGCACCCCCGCCCGAAAAATTCCAACCCCTCTTTAGCCCGAACCTTCGCTCAGCCACGCGTCATTTGTGCTGAAGGATGTTTTTTGCTTCTTTTCTACGCGTTTCTGAGCACTCGCTGGGTCCCCGTAGCGGCTCTGTAAGACACAAGGGCTGTTTCTGTCGGAATTATTAAATGGTTTGGGGGTTTTGTACCTATTTTGCTTTTACTGGTTGTTTCAGTTCCGTGGCTGCCGTTTCGATCGCTCCCAGCGCTGGTTTTACGACAGGTTTTGAAATAATCTCCCCGGCAGCCGCCCTGAGGTGTCCCTGCCCCGACACGACCGCGGTCGCAGGCATCGATCCCGGCGTGCGGGAACCCAATGGCACCGTGTCGGTGAAGCGCCGCCGTCTGCGCGGCTCCGTGCAGCCGCCACAAGGGCTACAAGGAAAAGGTGAAGGGAAAAAGGTGAAGATGAAGCTAAAATGAAAAGGGAAAGCTAAAAAATTGAAGATAAAGCTAAAAAGATACAATAAGCTAAAAAGAAAAGCTAAAAAAAATGGAAGATAAAGCTAAAAAGAAAAGGGAAAGCCAAAAAGAAAAGCTAAAAAAAATGAGAATAAAGCTATAAAGGGAAAGCTAAAAAGAAAAGCTAAAAAATTGAAAATAAATCTAAAAAGATGAAGATAAAGCCAAAAAGAGGAGGGTAAACTAAAAAGAAAAGGTGAAGCTAAAAGGTGAAGGTAAAAAGATGAGGATAAGCTAAAAAGAAAAGGTAAAGCTACGAAGATGAAGATAAAGCTACAAAGATGAAGGCAAAGGTGAAGCTAAAAAGAGGAGAATCCTCTCGGTTTGGGATAGGGGGTCAGTGGGAATAATTCTGGGAATAACTTCGGGAATCATTCCGGGAATATACTCCGTTCACAGCGCCGCCAGCACCTCCAGGAAGATACTTCCCGCCACCTGAATGATTTCCCTCTTTCCCTCTCCCAGCCCTTGGGTAGGTTTTGGGGCGGTTTGGGCTTTTTCCTGCTTGTCATTTTTGTATAGGGGGCGAGTTTCCCCTCGCCCCTCGCCTCCAGCAGTTCTTTTTTTACCCCGTTGGCTGCGGGACGCCGTCCGGACTAGCCGAGGGCCACCGGGGAGGCCGTGTCTTTGCCTAAACAGCCAGTACGCCATCGAGATCTTTAGGGCGGGAAACACAAATGTCGAAATGAATTCAGCCAAATGCGGCCTTTGGGCTCTGCCGCGCTCGGTCAGCTCGGCCTCTGAGGGGCAGGATGGGGGATTCCTCTTTCCAAGGGGCCGCCGCGGCACACTGTGCGCGCGCTGGGAGCTTCGGAGGGGGAAATCTTCTGGTAAGCGAGGGGTTTTGGGGGAAAAAAAATGGGAGCGGCGAGGGCGGCCGTCGGCCGGGGTTTAGGGTCGGGGAAGGCTTCGCGCCGTGACTCGGGTTGTTTCTCTCCACACGCGTGGGGTGGCGCGGGGCTAAAGCTTTAATTTGTCCTTTTTGAGGAATATTCGCGCTCTTCTCTGCTGCGAGATGCAACTTTATTCCCTACAAACCACCCACGCTCCGGATCAGGCCAGGGCAAGGGAAAAAATCTTAACAAAAAAACATTAAAAGCTGCAGGGCTGATGTTTTATGTAGAAAAAAATCTTATTTTTAATGGCATTAACTGTTCCCAGGGCGCCGACGCGGGGCTGTGCCCGCAGTGGGGGCGTCCACCCGCGTTCCCAACATCGTGGGCGATGGTTCCGCCGGCGTTGGCGTCGCAACCGCGAATAAAAGTGCCTGTTCGGACCTCGCTTTCCGCCGCCTGCTTCCGTCCCGGGGCCGCGGCGCCACGGCAAAGCCTATACCAAACTCCCCGCGGCCCTTTGGAGAGGGGTTGGGGGTGGAGGGGGACCCCCAGGGAGCAGCTGGTCCGGCCGCGGGCGGGTTCGTTCCTCTTGGTTCGCCTCCGCGGTGATTTTCTGCGCAGGACGCGAGGAGAAAGAGCAGGGCGGGACTGATCCAGCCGGCTTTCGTCCCAAAAATGGGCCGTTGGAGGTTGCTTCAAGGCTTCCAGAGTTTCACTTGGGTTTTTTGCTTCAAGGCTTCCAGAGTTTGGGGCTTCACTTGACCGAGTCCACGGTGTCGTTGAACAATCCTCGACCCGCTGAAGGTGGGTCCTTAAAAAATCGGCTTTTTTTTCTTGAGGAGCAAGCGTTCGTTTGGAGTTTGAAGTTCCCGGAGGGTTTAAGTTGATTTTCAACCAAAGCACAAGCTGCCTTGGAGGTCGTGCCCCTCCGACGGCACAGCGGGGGAAGGAACCCGCTGCCGGGAGCGCGGGCTCATCCCGCACCCCAAAGCTGCGGGAGCTCGACGCCGGGTTCGTTAGCACACGGCGAGGCGGTTTATCTCCTCCCTGGCTGCCAAGATGATTAGTAACTGTTAACGAGCCACGCCAGCCGCCGTGGCAGGGTGGCACCCCCTGCCGCCGCACCGACACACCGCAGGCAGCAGCTCCGTGGGAGGCGACGGACGCCCACCGGTGTCCCCCACAGGACTTGTCCCCTGCTCTAGGGCAACCCTGTATGGCGGCGTGCTGGTGGCCAAACCCTGCTCTTGGCAGTCCCAGGGTGTTGGTGGGTCCTTCTTGGGGGGGCACAGCCTGGCCCCGTCCTCAGGGGCTCAGCTCCAGGGTGGGCAGCCGGCCCATGGCCACCTCCCAGGCCCGGCGCTGCACCCCTGTGCCCCACGGCCCTTCGTGCCCTGCCTTCTCCTCGGGCCACTGGTCCCCTCAGGCCAGTCCCCTCAGATCCCTGACCCCCACAGTCTGCAGGTCCCCTCAGGCCACCAGCCCCCCAGATCCCTGACCCCCACAGGCCACCGGCCCCCTCAGGCTGCTCTCCTCAGGCCTGTGGTCCCCTCAGGCCACCAGCCCCCAGAGGATATGGGTCCCCTTCAGCCCACTGGTCCCCACAGCCCACCAGCTCCCTCAGACCACTGGTCTCCTCAGGCACCAGCCCCCTCAGACCACGGTCCCTTCAGGCCACTGGCCCCCCAGGCCTGTCCCCCCAGATCCCTGACCCCCACAGGCCACCGGCCCCCTCAGGCCGCTCTCCTCAGGCCTGTGGTCCCCTCAGGCCACCAGCCCCCAGAGGCCACCGGTCCCCACAGCCCACCAGCCCCCCCCCCAGTCCGCGGTCCCCTCAGGCCACCGGTCCCCTCAGGCCGCCCCGCCCCTTCCGCGCTGTGCCCGCCCTCGCCCCGCCCCCAGACCAGGGCGTGACCTCACTCGTCCCCGCCCCCTCCCTCCCCGCGCCTGCGCAGCCCCGCCCACCGCAGCTCCCCGCCCACCTACGTCACCCTCCCGCCGCCTTCACCCATTGGCTCCCACTGTCGCGCTCCACGTGACTCCCTGTTCCCCCCCCCCCCACGCCACCACCGCCACCCCCCACCCGCCCTCCCCAAACTCCCCTCACGCCCCCCGCCCCCCCCCCCCTCAACCCCATACCCGCGCGCACGGCCGCGCGCCCCCCGCCGGCGGCGGCTCCGCCCCCCGCGCTGCAGTCTCGCGCCCCGCCGCACCGCGCACCGCACCGCGCCCCGCACCGCGGCCAGGCCCAGGCCCGGGCCCGCCGCCGCCGCCGCCGCCGCCGCCGCCGCTGAGGGAGGGAGGACCAGCAGCCAGGCCCGCCTCCCCGCCCCCCCCCCCCTCCCCGCCAGGCCCCCCCCGGTAGGAACCGCGCTGCCTTCCCAACCCCCCGGCGCTGAGGGGGAATCCCGGCACCGGGGGGCGGTGCCGGGCGGACGGGGCCGCGGAGGAGGGTGGGTAGGCCGGTGGGGGGGGGGGGGAGAGAGGCGGAGGTGGGGGTGGGGTGGGGTTGGTGAGGGAGGGGGGGCGGGTGGCGGCGGGCCGCGCCGGCGGTGACCCGGCCCCCTCCGCCTCCCTCCCGGCCCATTGTGCTGTGGAGACAAAATGGCGGCGGGCGGCCGTTGGGCCGGGGGTGAGTGAGGGGAGGGCTGGGGGGGCCCTCGGGAATTAAAGGGGGGGGTGTCACCGCGCCACATCCCCCCCCCCCCCCCATCCCGTAGCCCCCCCTCCCCGCAGCTGCCCCTCCCGCTGGGGGGTGGGGGGGGGGCCGTGCTCACGGCGGGGGAGGGGAGGGGGTCGCGCCGTGGCCCCCCCCCCCCCCCCCCCCCCCCATTTCCCGCCGCCGCCGCTTTGTTCTCGCCGCGTTTGCAAATGGCGGCAGCGGCCCGCCTGCCCCTTCACCCCCCACCGCCGCGGCCCCGGGTTCCCCGCTGGCGGGAGAGGGGCAAGGTCGGGCCCGGGGGGGGGCTCCGCGACCCCCCCCACCCCACCCCGGGAGCAGCAGCTCCCCCGGGGAGGGGGGGGGGGGGGGGGATGTCGCACAGGTGAGGTGGCAACATCCCCTTCGGCGCGATTTAAATCCCGACCCCCTCCCCGCAGGGCCGGGACCGCGCTCCCTGCCCTGAGCTTCCCTCCCCGGGGCCGCTTCCTCGCGGTTCCCCTTCTTCTTCTCCTCCATCCCGCTGTTCGTCGCCGCTCCTTTTCTAGATGATTCAGATGGGGGGGGGGGGGGGGGGGGGGAATAAATAATAATAATAATTAAAATCCTCCCGCGGCGCCGACAGCTTTTGTTTGCCGCGGTCAGCCAGGTAGCCGTGCGAGGGGCAGCCGGCGCTGCCCGCGTCCTTAGGCCTGGAAGAGCTTTGCCAGCCGTCCCCCACGCAAACAAAAGCGAAGTGTGAAGGCGTCGCGCTCCCCCCAGGCACCCCGTTCAGGTAGGACAGGCTAAAAACCACAGGTTAAAAATGACTTAATTCTCACTTAAAACGCAGCAGCTTTCTGAATCGCGACCCGGTCCTTCGCTTTTCCCCTGATCCAGGGCAGAAATTTCAACCTTTTGCAGTCGCTTCGTTGTTTTTCTCATCCACCCCCCGCCCCCCCAGCCAAATATTTAGCGGAGTCTCCTTCTGTCAGCAGGCTCGAGTCGAGTGGAAAGTTTGTTGGTGAAATCAGGCTGGTAGTGGAAACCGGAGGAGCGGGAGAGCAGAGCAGGCGAGGCTTAAAAGCAGGGTGGAATGTCAAAGTTTCTCCTTTTTCTCAAATTTTCATGACCGTCGGCGTCGGGAATCGCGTGTTGTGGCGCGTGCTCGTGTGTTTTAACGTGTTTTTTCTGTGGCTCTTTTCCCCAAGAGGCGCCGCGGCGTCAGCTCCCGGGCTTCCCGCTCGAAATGAGCTTCAGGGATTCCGAGCCGAGCGCTCGCCTCCGCCACCAGAAATCCCAGGAAACGGGACTCGGGGTTCTCAGGCCGCCGTAGTCCTTTTCTGGCTCTAGAACCAGCCGGATTCCAGCCCGTTTCTTACCCGGCTGGCAGGAAATTAAGGGCGCTTTAGGGACAGCGGCTGGTGCAGAGGGAACGTGTTCCTCGGGGCCCGCCCGGAGCAGGAGGGGTTGGGGGGCTGGCACGCCGAAGACCCCCCCTCGCAGGTAGCGTGGGGTCAGCCCTCCCCGCTCAGCGGGCGCTGGCGTCTGGGTCGAATCTGGATTTCAGACCCCACCGAAGGCTCCACGTGCGGGGTTGGAATTGGGGGGGGGCGGTTCTGAGTCCGTACAGCGCCGGCGGCTCGAGGAAATGGAGTTTTTCCTCATTTTTAGCCTAGAAAGTTGCTCGGGGCGCGAGCCCCGGCTCGGTTTGTAAAGCCGGCGGCACAGCAGGAGCCTGGTTTCTGCCCAGGCCCTTCGTGTGACTTTATGAAGTAACGAGTAAGTTAATGAAGTAAATTAATGAGGTGGTGCCGTGGCGTTGCTCTGGTGAAGCGCTGAGTATTGGGGCAGTTCGTTATTTGTTCGTTTTTATTCCTATTCTGGTATCTTGGCCAATTTATCCTCAAGACGGGTCGGTTTGTGTCGCCTGTGAGGTGTGAACAGCGTCGGGCTTGTGTCGCGGTGACCGTCCGGGCTGGGAACAGGCCGATTTGGGGCAGTTTCCAGTGGGAAAAAGGCGAAAGCAAACGTGGGGCTGGTTTCATTTTGAGGGGAAACTCATTCAAAAAGGAAGAGCTCCCGGAGAAGCGGGGCTTGGGGGTGAGCTCTGGAGCGATGGGCTCTCCCCGGCGGTGTTCCCGGGCCGATGCGGACTCGGCTGGGAAATGAAGTGAAGGGGCTGGGGGGGTGCAGGTGACAACCACCTTCATCTCCATCATCTTCAGGCGCTTGAGGCTCTTCCTCTGCCTCGCCAGCAGCCTGCTGGCGGGTTTGGGAAGCTCTTCCCCCGCCAAGCGTCACCCGCTCCCACAGGACGCGAGCGTTTCTCTGCCCGAGGGCTAAACCGGAGGAACAAAGCGCTTGGATTCCATCCGAAGGCGATCGCTGCCCTGGCGGGGGCTCAGGCTGCCGGGGTGGGCTAGTCCCCCTCGAAAATGGCGTCTTGGTGGGGAGCGAGCGGTCGTGATTTGGGCTCGAACTGTTGGGTTTTCGAAGCCGCGAGCGCTTCCTTCGGGAGCGGCTCTGCTGGGGGGGCCGGGGCTGTTCCCCCCGGTGAAGGCGGCGGCTGAGCCGGCTCGTAGGGACCCTGGCTGAGAGCAGGTCGGTGACTTGAGGGGCCTGAGGCGGCGTTTGGGGAGAAAAGCCGCCTGGGGCACAGGGATCTCTGCAGGTCGTGGCTTCTGAGTAAGCGTGAGCGGGAGCCACCGCCTCGCCTGGCAACCTGGTGCTTCACCTCGTGGCCTGCCGAGAGCTCGTAGCCCGTTTTCCCGGCGCGGGCTGCTCCGGCGCTTCGCCTCCGGCGTGTTTTGGTTGAGAAACAACGAGCGGGACCTTTGGGAAAACCCAGTTTTAACGGGAACGATGAGCTGGAGTGTCCTTCGGGCCACGAAGGAGTAGGAGGGAAGCTGGAGCAGGCGGGTGCAGCAGCTCCGGGGGTCTCGTTGCTCCCGGGGACGGTTCACAGCCTTCGCCTCCTGCAGCGACCGAGCCGGGGTGGGGGGTTAAACGTGGTGCTCGTGCGACTGCCAGGCGGGTAAAGCCGAGGGGTTGATGGAAACTGGGGTGACGGGTGCGGGACCGAGCCCGGTGTCGTCGTGGTGCCGGAGAGCGGAGCACGGGGCTTTCGCTCGCGAGTTGGCGCGCGGCTGATTTCTGTCCCGGCGTCCGACGGGGGTTTCTGTCCCCAGGTGGGCTCGGCCAGCGGGCTGCGGGGCGGCCCAGCCCGTCCCCGTCGCTGACTGGTTTTCTGCCGCTTTCAGATCGCGGAAGAGCGCGGCACCGGCGCAGCCGTTTCGGCGGAAGGATCTGAACCCGGCCCGTCTGGAGCGCTCGGACGGACGTTCGGGAGCAAAGATGGTGAGGGCGGGGGGCGGCTTCGGGCCCGCGAGCCGCGCAGCCCGCGCGTCGTCTCGCTGAAACCGTCTCAAAATCCCGTTTGCAGCGACCGATGCGTATTTTTGTGAACGACGACCGCCACGTGATGGCCAAGCACTCGGCCGTCTACCCGACGCAGGAGGAGCTGGAGGCCGTGCAGAACATGGTGTCCCACACGGAGCGGGCGCTCAAAGCCGTCTCCGACTGGATCGACGAGCAGGAGAAGGTCGGGGGGGAGCAGCCCGAGGCGGAGTCCATGGAGACGGCGGCCGACGAGGAGAGCAAGGAGGGAGGGTAAGGAGCGGGGCGGCGAGCGCTGGCGCGGCCCGTCCTCTCCGCCCCCCAGCCCCCCGCTGACGGCGCCCCGCGGTGTTCGCAGGGACCAGAAGGCCACGGAGCAGCTGACGAGGACCCTGCGGGGCGTGATGCGCGTGGGGCTGGTGGCCAAAGGCCTCTTGCTGAAGGGGGACTTGGATCTGGAGCTCGTGCTTCTGTGCAAAGACAAACCCACCACAGACCTCCTGGAGAAAGTCGCCGACAACCTGGGCGTCCAGCTTGCTGTGAGTAAAGCCCGGCGGGGCTCGGCCCGGCGCGGCGCGGAACGGGCGGGGTGGCTGTTGACCGGGTCGAAAGGCGCCGGCGGCCTCCGGGCTTTGCCCAGAAAAGGGACTTTTGTCGGCGCGCGGCCGCTTCTGGAAGTGCCCCGTGAAACGGGCGTCCCCGTTAGCGGGGGTTTTGCTTCTAGACCTTGTTGGAAAGGGGTGTTGGGAGCGAGTCGGCCCCTTGCTGAGCGGGGAACTTCTCCTGCAGGCTATCACCGAAGACAAATACGAAATAATCCAGTCGGTGGGTGACGCCGCCATTGTCATTAAGAACACGAAAGAGCCGCCGTTGACGCTGACCATCCACTTGACGTCGCCCGTAGTCAGAGAAGAACTGGAAAAACAGTTAGCTGGAGGTAGGGAAGGCAGGGACTGGCTGCCAGCCGGCTGGAAACCCGCCCGTTGCTGGGGCGCTGGTAGAGCTCCGGCCGAAGCGGCGACGGTGGTTTTTGTGCGGATTTCAAAGTTTCCGTAAAGAGAACGGCAACCTCGTGAGGTCACGGTTTACTCGGAGCAGAGCTTCCGAAACAGAGTAGCACCGTTCAGATGGGATTTTGCTCCTTGTTTTTAAAGAAATCCTTTATCTTTTTGTCGTTACTTGTCCTTTTTTCTAAAGATCCTTGCTCTTGTTTTGTCACTCGGGCCTTCCGTTCGCTGGTACGCCCGCTCCCGTTGGGCTCGCTCTGTTCCTGGCCAGCTGAGCGGCCTGCGCAGTGACAGAAAAGTTCGCACCAGATCACACTTAAAACCCAAAAAAACCCTCGAAGGCTTCTTGCGAGATGACTTGCATGTCCGTGAACCGGGATGTTCCCCGCGGTGTGTGTTGCAGCAAGGAGGACGGGGCGGGGGGGGGGGGCTCTGGGGCTCCTCCCTCGGCTGTTTCGGCAGCCGGAGCCCGGCGAAGCGATGCAGAGTTTTGGATAACGTTAGCCTCTCCCTCGGCTCTCCCGTTCCCTTCGGGATGGGCGCGCGCGGACGGGTGGGGGGTGTTTGGTGGCGCTCGCCTCGCCTCACTGCGGAGGCGCCGGCCCCTCGCGCCGCGCACTAGCCTTATCTAAAACCCTGGTCTGGAGAAACTTGCCGCTTCCCCCCCCCCCCCCCCCCCCAACTGTACCTTCGGTTTTGCTGCAGCACAGACTGGGAAATACCTTTGTGCTCTTGCCTGTCTGTGGGGTTTGGTGTCTGACCTCGTCTCCCGAGCCTTCTAGTTTGTCGGTTTTTAGGGACGCTGGACCTTTGACCAACAGGACGCTCTCTGTCACGGGTCGGGGCCCGGGCAGCCGAGCCTCACGGGCAGAGGGGGTTCCCTTGATCCTCGCAGAGCTCTTCCCCCCACCCCCCAGCTCGAGCTAAGCGCAGAGCGGGGGCCGATTTCAAATTGCCCTTGGCCACCTCGCCACCGCCTCCTCCTTGGAGCCGTGAGGGCTTCCCGCCCTCTCCCACCGAGCCGCACGACCCACCTCCTCCTCCTCCTCCTCCTCCTCCTTGCAGCACCGAGCTCAGCCCCTCCCCGTCCGTTGAACCTCCCCCCTCGCTGCGGTTTGAACGGCGAAGCGAGGCCGTTAGCGCCCCGCAGGCCCGTCCCCTCCCGCTGCAGGATCTCTTGGGAGCCCCAGCTGCCCGTTGGGAAGCTGCCTCATCCCCTCCTCCGCCTGACAGAACCCCCTTGGTCAAACTGTGCCTTGTCTTCTTATTCCATCCACGAATAGAAACGCTATCAGGCAACGACTCCCCGGACGTTCTGGACAGGCAGAAATGCCTTGCTGCCTTGGCGTCACTGCGACACGCCAAGTGGTTCCAGGTTTGCATTTTGTTCTTCTATTTGTCTTTAAGTAGAAAGTTCGTAAAACTCCGTAAGGGGCTGACCCTGTCGTGGTTTGGTTTTCTCCTTTGTTCGTTTAACGCACCCGGGCACGTCGGACGCGAGCTCGACGTGCTGCCCTTGGCGCCCGGCGCTCGAGGGGCGCTGGGGCGAGTGGAAACGCTCAGGAGGGGCCTTTCCCGCGGAGCAGCCGCGGGGGCCGCGGCCGTGCGTGACGAGCCGCGCCGCCGCCGCCGCCGGCCGCCGCAGCCCCAAGCCGCCCGCGCGAAACACCCGCTGGCCCGAGCCGCGCCGCACGGAATGAATGTGTGTCTGCGCCCGGGGCCCTCCCGGGGCTCCCGTGACACCCCCCCGTCTGCTTCTGGTTCTTGCTCCAGGCCAGGGCCAACGGGCTGAAGTCCTGCGTCATCGTGATCCGCGTCCTGCGAGACCTCTGCACCCGCGTCCCCACTTGGGCGCCGCTGAGAGGATGGGTAATTCCTCCCCTTTTGCTTCCTTTTTCATTTTGGGGCGTTCCTCCCCTTTTATTTCCTTTTTTTTTTTTTTGGAGGGTAATTCCTCCCCTTTTATTTCCTTTTTCATTTTGGGGCATTCCTCCCCTTTTATTTCCTTTTTTGGGGGGGGTAATTCTTCCCCTTTTATTTCCTTTTTTTTTTGGAGAGTAATTCCTCCCCTTTTATTTCCTTTTTTATTTTGAGTAATTCTTCCGCTTTTATTTCCTTTTTTTTTTTTTTTTTTGGGTCATTCCTCCCATTTTATTTCCTTTTTATTTTGGGGGGGTGGGTTTGGTACCGCCTCTCCCCACCGGCGCTGGGCACGTTCCCTTCCCTGGGGCGTAGCGCGACCGCGGCGTCTCCCCCCGCGGAGCCGCGGACGCCGCGCCGTTTTACCGACGAACGACCCGCGGCGCCCCTCCTCGAGGCGCCGGCCAACTGGAAGCAGCTTCCCGCCGTGGCGGCGGTCCCCTCCGGTGGCGGCGGTCCCCTCCGGTGGCGGCGGTCCCCTCCGCTTCCCTCACCTCCCCCAACCCCCGCCCCCCTCCTACTCTTTCAGCCTCTGGAGCTGCTGTGCGAGAAGTCGATCGGCACCGCCAACCGGCCGATGGGCGCCGGCGAGGCCCTGCGGAGGGTGCTGGAGTGCCTCGCCTCGGGCATCGTCATGCCAGGTTAGGTGGTTCTCTGCATTTCCCGTTTCAAAGCGAAGCCGAGGCGAAAGGCGGGTGAAGCTCGGGGGCGCGGTCCCGTCCCCCCTCTGGCCCGCGCGGGCAGCTCAGGACGCCCCCAGCCTCCGCGGGGACCTTGGGGCACGCGTGTTCGGAGCTCCGGACCCGCCACGTTAAACCCCCCCCTCCCCCGGTAGAGAGAGGTACCAGTTCCTACGAGCGTAAAAATTGGTTCCCCGAGGGGTCGTGACCAGCCCGGCTGCTGCTCGTACGTGTGCCGTAGCCCAGCCGAGTTTCAGAATGTCGGACGTTGGATGGATCATGTCGGTCCGTGTTCTCCGAGAGATGAGTGTTGATTGATGCCAAGGGAATACTTAGTTTAGTCTCTTTAGAAAACACCAGGATAATTCTCTGCATATCTTCCTTGTTTCCTGCCTTCAGATGGTTCTGGTATTTATGATCCTTGTGAAAAAGAAGCCACTGATGCTATTGGGCATCTAGACAGACAACAAAGGGAAGATATCACACAGAGTGCTCAGGTATAGTTTTGACTACAGATGTTACGGAAACTTAAATCAGTTGGCCTGACTCTGCACTTCCATGCTGGTTGATGGTAGTATAGCCGCCCCTCGGAGGTCGGGGTTACCTCGGGTAATACCCAGTCCAGTAAAAGAAACGCCAGTGGGTCCCGCGCCCAGAAGGAATTTGTAGCTTGGCCAACCAGAAGCAAAGTATCAGGTTTTACATAGTGACTTGCTACCGTGACCCGTATTTTGGGCTGAACCTCACCCCTTCAGAGAGTCCTCTTTAAACCGATGAGGATTTCGGTGTAGGGGTGGGCAGAACGTTCCTGGCTGAAACTGCGCCGGGAACGGAGCGTGGCGGAGCCGCTTGCGCGCCCCGGTTAACGCCCGTGTCGTCTTTCTAGCACGCTCTGAGGCTTGCGGCTTTTGGCCAGCTTCACAAAGTCCTGGGGATGGATCCCCTGCCTTCCAAAATGCCCAAGAAACCAAAGAACGAAAACCCCGTTGACTATACTGGTAGGTGCTTGGCGGGGGGGGGAGAGTAAACCAGCCCCAAGTGGCGTTTCCCGGGCTCTCGGGGCTGGCAGCTGCGGTGCTCAGGGGGTGCTGTCGCGGTCGTTGCAGTCCAGATCCCTCCCAGTACGACGTACGCTGTCACCCCGATGAAGCGTCCGATGGAGGAGGACGGAGAGGAGAAATCTCCCAGCAAAAAGAAAAAGAAGATTCAGAAAAAAGGTATTGAGTTAACGAGAGGTAGGTACCCCGGCTGCCCGCGAGCTCTTCGGGGCGGGAGGGCTCGGCCTGGGGCGCTGCTGTAAACTGGGGGCGCGGGAGGGTGGAGGCCGCCTTCGCTCCGCGAGGTTTTTCCCTTGGTGGAACTGAAACGGGGATGGGAATCTGTCTGCAATCAGCTGTGCTGCTTCGAAAGAGGCGACAAACTTGGGGTTTGCGGTGTTTGGTTTTTTTTTCTCCGCGCAGAGGAAAAACTCGAACCTCCGCAGGCCATGAACGCACTGATGAAACTAAACCAGCTCAAACCGGGGCTCCAGTACAAACTGGTCTCTCAGACCGGCCCCGTCCACGCCCCGATCTTTACGATGTCCGTGGAAATTGACGGCAGCACCTTTGAGGCGTCGGGACCTTCCAAAAAAACGGCCAAATTGCACGTGGCCGTGAAGGTAAGAGCCGGCTGCGCCCCCCCAAATCCCTGCCGGAGGGCTGCCGGGACGAGGCGCTGCGGTGGCCGACCTCTCGGAGCTGGAGAGGGCCACCAGGTTGGCGGTGACGGCAGCCCTGCGTGGAAAAGCGCCCCCTGAACCCGTCGGGAGGGGCAGGGGAGGGGTGAAGCGCCCCCTGAACCCGTCGGGAGGGGCAGGGGAGGGGTGAAACGCCGAGGCGGCGCCGCCCGGTGCGCGCAGAGGAGTCGTGGGCCGGAGGGTTTCGCACCCGTGGGGTTTGGGCAGCGCCGAGCAGGGTTAAGGAGAGGCTTCCTGAGCGGCTTTCTCGAGGATTTACCCCAAAACGGGCAGGGCGGAGGGGAGCCGGCGGTTCCTCGAGGTCAGGGCTGGCGGGTGATCCCCTCGCCGCCCCTCCTCGCCCCAGGTGCTGCAGGACATGGGTTTGCCCACGGGAGTGGAGGGCAAAGAGTCGGGGAAAGGCGACGAGTCGGCGGAGGAGACGGAGCAGAAACCGGTCGTCGTCGCTCCTCCTCCCGTCGTCGAGGCCGTCTCGACGCCCGCCGCTGCGTCGCCTCCCTCGGATCAAACCCCCGAGGTGAGCGGGGGTGGGGCGGGCTCCGAGTTGGCGCGGGGGCGGGGGCGGCTTCGGGGCCCTGAGCACCGCTTCTCGCTTCCCAGAACGTGAAGCAGCAGGGACCAATTCTGACGAAGCACGGCAAGAACCCGGTGATGGAGCTGAACGAGAAGCGGCGCGGGCTCAAGTACGAGCTGATCTCGGAGACGGGCGGCAGCCACGACAAGCGCTTCGTCATGGAGGTGCGGCGCCTCCTGGGCCTTTCTCCGCGCTCTCCGCTCCCTCGCTGGGGCCTCAGTCACCGGCTAAATCCGGGAGACGCCGGGGTGGGTCGGGTGGGACGGGAGCTTTAGAGACCGGCCGGCGGGCGAGGGCCTTTTCCCTCCGAGCCTTGACCAACCTGATCTCGAGCGCTCCCACCTTCCGGAATTATCCGCGTAAAAAACGGCTCCTTTGCCCAACGGCCCCTCCCCGTTCCCGCCCTTCCCGCTGACGCCTCGGTCCCTTCCCAAGGTGGAGGTCGACGGGCAGAAATTCCAAGGAGCCGGTTCCAATAAAAAGGTGGCCAAAGCCTACGCGGCGCTGGCCGCGCTGGAGAAGTTGTTCCCGGACGCTCCCGTCGCCATCGAGCAAAACAAGAAGAAGAGACCCCCGGTGCCGGCGAGGGGAGGGCCCAAGTTTGCCGTAAAAGTGAGTAAACCCACGGCCCCGCCGGCTTCGCGGCGCGGCGGCTCGGTGGGACCCTCGTGCCCCCCGGCTCTGCGGCTTTCATCCCTTGCTGGGAGGGGAAATCACTGGGGGGGGGCGGGGGGAACGCGGGGTCCGTGGCGCCCGTTGGGCTCGGAAGCGGGAGCGCCGTTGAGTTTTCCAAGAAAACGGCCTCTTGTTTTCCGGCCACCGCCCTGATTCGGCGTTTTCGGCGCCGTGGCCGAGGCAGGCGGGGACGTGGCGCGTTGTGGCGCTCCCCCCCGCCCCCCAAAAGGCGGCGTTCCCGCCGGGGCGGCGAGGCCGGAGCCGGTAACGCCTGTGTCTGTCTGTCTCCCCCGCCCGCAGCAGCACAACCCCGGGTTCGGCATGGGCGGCCCGATGCACAACGAGGTGCCGCCGCCGCCCAACATGCGCGGCCGCGGGAGAGGCGGCAACATCCGCGGCCGCGGCAGAGGCCGGGGCGGGTTCGGCGGCAACCACGGCGGCTACATGAACGCAGGTGAGGCGCCGCCACCGCGCCCGACCCACCCCGGTCCCCTCCGGTGCCGGCGAGCGCCACGGGGCCGCCGTTTCCTCCCGTTCTCAGGGTTTTTCTCCCCATCCAGGTGCCGGCTACGGGAGCTACGGTTACGGAGGCAACTCGGCGACGGCCGGCTACAGTAAGTGCCCTTTCCTCTTCGCTTTGGGCCCGCCGCGCCGCGCCGGGGGTGCGCGAGGCGGCCGGAGCCCTCTGAGGGGGTTTCTCTCTCTCTCTCTTTTTTCGGGGGAGAAATGGCGCGAGCTGGCTCGTGCGGGTCCGGGTGACCCCACGTCTCCTCCCGAGCCGGGCCCCCCTTTACATTTCTCTGCTTTGGGCCGCGGGAAGCTCCCGGGCCGCCCTTTTGGAGCGCGGTTTCCCCCCTGCAAACACCCGGCGGTTGGTCGTGAGGAGGAGCCTTCACTGGGGGGCGTGACAGGAGCAGAGAAATCTAAAAACGCGACTTTTCAAACGTGGCGCCTTTGGGCCAGCGGCCAAAGAATTCTAATTTTTTGTTCTCTGCTCTGTCTCCCCCTTTTGTAGGTGACTTTTTCACAGACTGCTACGGCTATCATGATTTTGGGTCTTCCTAGAGCATCCAAAAGCATTGCACACAAAACAAGCTTTTTACTCCAATTCTCTCCAACTCCAAAACCCCACGTGTCCGCGCCGTGCGTCCCTCCGCTTCGCCGGGTTTCTCAACCGTGGCTTTTCACCGCAGCTTGTCTGAAACTCTCTTAGCCTGCAGGACTTCAGACAGGGGCCGGTTTTGTCGCGATTCGAACTCGGTCCTCGCGATGCCCCGCGCCGGGGGGAACCCGCTGCCCCGGGGGTGTCTGTGCGCGCCCTGGCGCAGCCTTTCCCAGCCAGCTCCCGGCGCCGGCCCGGCCCAGAGCCCGGCGTTGCGTTTTTGTGCGAGGCCTTTCTCGGTTTTTAAGGAACACAAGTGTTTTAACTACCTTGGGCTTCGTTTACAGCAGGTTTTTGTACAAAAATTTGAGCCTTTTAATAAATCCCAGCGCCGGCGGGGGGGCGGGGGACACGCACGCGGCCTCTCGCTCCTGGAAGACTTTGCGCCGTCTCCTTGACTCCGGCGCTGCCGGCACCTTGGCCGGGGGGTTGCGCCGAGCTTTAACCCGGAACACGCCGGGGGGTTGGCGCTGAGGGGGCGGGGGGTGGGGGGGGTCACTGCCTGGTTGCTGCCGCTTCCCGCCGCGCCGTAACCGCCCCCCCTCGGGGTTCGGTGCCACCGCGGCATTGGCGATCAGCCCAGGCCGGGCTTGCCCAAAGCCAAAAGCACCGGACGGCGACGCTGGCGCCGGAAAACGCCCGAAAGGTCGTTAATCACCCGGAGAACTCGATTTGTGGGGGGCGGGGGGCTCGCGATGTCTCCCCGCGCCGAGCGCTTGGTCCTTCGTTCCCGCCGCGGGTGTCGCGTTGGCGCGACTGTATTGCCGCCCGTCCCGGGTCGGCGGCGCCGGGGCGGTGGTTGCGCCGGCGCAGCTCGCCGCCGCTCGAGGGGACGCGGGGATTAAACGCCGGCGGAGCCCAAGGACGAATCCTCCGAGCGCCGGAGCAGGCGGTTCCGAGCCGGGGCGGTTGGGAGGCCCTTCTGGTGAGGGGGGGATAACTAACCAGAGCTCCCGCCCCGGTTTTTCTCAGAAAGATGGAGGGAAGGGGTTTTTAGAGGAGGGGGGAGGCGCTGGCCGTGCGGTGCCGGCCTAACGTTGACCAGCTGCCGGCGTGCCCTGCCCCGGCGCCGCTCGGAGCCCCCCGCCCCCCGCCCGCGGACGGGGGCTTCGGAGAACCGGGTGACGGACCCTCGTTTCTGGTCAACTTGGTCGGGATCTGCTGCGGGGGGGGGGTTGGGTGAGACTTGATTAAAGGGTGGGAAAAGGGGGAGCCCAGCGCCCCGAGGAGCCGCAGCTCTTCACCCCCCAGCCCCCCGCCGAGCTGGGGATCGGCGCCGCCGTCATTTCCGACGGATTTTGCTCTTTCTCTCCTTTTTAACTCCATCCCCCCTCGCTTCTCCTCCCCGGCGGAGGCGGCGGTGGCAAACCTTCCCCTGGCGCAGGCGTCGCTCCCTTCCCCGCGCCGGGCCGGCCCCTGCTGCGGCTTTTTCGGTGCCGGGGGCTTGGAGTCCTCGGCGATAGGTTTTGGGCAGGGCTGCGGCGCGAGGCTCGCGGCGGAGGGCGCCCCGAAATTCAACGTGAGGGAAAGGAACCGCTCGAAGAGCCTGAGGGGGCTCTGGGTGCGGGAAGTTCAGCCCAGCCGCTGGCCAGGAGCAGCCGGGCGCTCCGGGGTGGTTTGGGGGGGTCGCGGTAACCCCCCTGGGGGGCTGGAGGTACACGGGCTGCGCTGGGCACCCCCGGCTTTGGACCCCCACCAGTGGTCGCTGCCCCTCGCCGTGCAGAGCCCCCCGGGGGGAATCCTGCTCCCCGCACCGGGGGCCGCCGCCGGTGGCCGCCTTGTCCCAGGTGTGGTTGGAGCAGCGGCTCTTACGCCTCCGTCGGAGCCGTCACCGGGCCGGTTAGAGGCCCTGCCGTAGCCCTGCACGGGGGGGTCGTGCCGGGGGGAGACCCCCCCCCCCCCCCCCAGGCGTCGCATGCCGGTGTTTCGGGGCGACGTCGCCGCGTCTCGCCGTTCCCTCTCGCCTCAGCCACGAGCTCTCCCGCCCGCGGGGAGGGGAAACCGACGGGTCCCCGTTAAACCAGCACCGAGCCCGCCCCCCCCCCCCCCCCCCTCCCCGAAACGCCGGGGCTGACCCTCCTCTCTCCCGCCCAGGCCAGTTCTACAGCAACGGCGGCCACTCCAACTCGGGTGGCGGCGGCGGCGGCGGCTCCTCCGGCTACGGCTCCTACTACCAGGGCGGCGACAACTACAACTCGCCGGTTCCTCCCAAGCACGGCGGCAAGAAGCAGCAGCACGGCGGGCAGCAGAAACCCTCCTACGGCTCGGGCTACCAGTCCCACCAGGGCCAGCAGCAGCAGTCCTACAACCAGAACCAGTACGGCAACTACGGCCCGCCGCAGGGCAAGCAGAAAGGCTACAACCACGGCCAGGGCAACTATTCCTCCTACTCCAACTCCTACAACTCGCCCGGCGGCGGAGGCTCCGACTACAACTACGAGAGCAAATTCAGTGAGTGCCGGGGGTAGGACGGGAGCTGGGGGGGACTGGGCAGCGCTGGGCAGCGCTGGGGAGCGGCGAAGGAGCGATTTGTAGTGGGGCCCGTTGCGCTGGGAGAAGGGGGAAGGGGGTTGAGCCGAAAGTGGGGAGTTTTGGAGCGGATCGGGCAGGAATCGGTCACGCTGAGAGCGGCGAGACCCCGGCTGCCCGGGGAGGTAGGGGGCGGCTCAAGGCCGAAAGTGGGGAGATTTGGGGTGGATTCGGCAGGAATTGGGTCACGCTGAGGGCGGTGAGACCCTGGCTGCCCGGGGAGGTGGTTCAAGGCCGAAAGTGGGGAGATTTGGGGTGGATTCAGCAGGAATTGGGTCACGCTGAGGGCAGTGAGACCCCGGCTGCCCGGGGAGGTGGGGGGTGGCTCAAGGCCGAAAGTGGGGAGATTTGGGGTGGATTCAGCAGGAATTGGTCATGCTGAGGGCAGTGAGACCCTGGCTGCCTGGGGAGGTGGGGGGGGCTCTGAGCAGCCCGGTTGCGGCAAAGACGAGCTTGGGGGTCTCTTGGCCCCCCAACTGCTCGGGGGGGGGGCTCGCTGGACGCGTGGGGCGAGGTGACCCACAAACTGGGACCCCTGTGGGGCCGCCCCCTCCCGCTCCCCGAGGCACCACCGCAGGGTTTCGCCGAACTCCCCACCCCCCCCACCCCCTTCTCCCTTCCAGGCTACGGCGGCAACAGCGGCCGCGGCGGCGGCGGCAACAACTACTCGGGCGGCGCCTCCTACAACACCGGCTCCCACGGCGGCTACGGCGGGGGCTCGGGGGGCGGGGGGTCCTCGTACCAAGGTAAGCAAGGTCAGTATACGCTGCCCTCCCCCCCCGGGACGGGCCTTACCCCGTCCTCTCGCGCCGCGGCGGGGCTGAACCCTCCGCTTCGACCCTAACGCCGGCTTTTTGTCGCCCACCGACCTTCTCTCCTCCCCCTCCCCCTCCCCCTCCCCCTCCGCAGGTGGATATTCCTCCCAGTCCAACTACAACTCCCCCGGCTCAGGCCAAAACTACAGCGGCCCCCCCAGCTCCTACCAGGCGTCCCAAGGCGGCTACGGCAGGAACGACCACAGCATGAATTACCAGTACAGATAAAGCCGCCCCCCCCCGGCGGGCGCGGGGGGCGTCCCTCCGCCGCTCGCCCGCCCTCGGAATACGCAGTTTTATCGCATCACGTTAAAAAAAAAAACAACAAAAAACCCAACAAACCCCCCCCCTCCCTCCCCCCCCGCCCCGTTTCCATGTTGCAGTGCTCTTTGTGATACCGGTCACTACTGGTTGGGTACCTGTGATTCCACCCTTAGCTGTACGTGGGGCATCTCTGTATTTAATGGGTTGTTAGTTGCCATTACGATTTTGTCTAAAATAGGATTTTTTTTTCCCCGTTTGTTTGTTTTGTTTTTGTTTTGTTTTTTTTTTTTTTTTTGGAATTCCTACGATTTCCCGTACCCTCCTCTTTAAAACCCGGCGGCGTGGACGCGGCGGGGCTTTAACCGGAGGGCGGCTACGGCCCCTGTTCATGCTTTTGTGAAGTGAGTTAAACGAGCTTTTTCTGTATTTTAATGCTTTAGTGTTTCCGTTTTATAAGTGAAGATTTTATTTTAAAAACCAGTGGGGAAAAGGAAAAAGGAAGAAAAAAAAAAAAAAAAAAACAACAAAAAAAAGGCGTGAGGTGCGGGTGCCCGGCCCCTCCCCCCCCCGGGGCAGCGCGGCCGCGGTCGCTGAATGTAGACGAATAAACTCAGAACTCTTGGTGGCCTCGTCTCCCCCCACCATCGTCGCCTTTCGCGCTGCGGCAGCCTCCCGCCTCGGGGGGAGGGGAAAAACCCCGAAAAAGAAAAAAAAAAAAAAAAAAACAAAACCAAACCAAAAAAAACCCAAAAAAAAACCTGAAAAAAAAGGAAAAAACCAAACCCCGAAATTCAGAATATTCCCCATTTTCGGCACTTTGAAGGGGCTGAACCGCCGCGTTTCGGGGCTGAACGGGAGGGGAGGGGATGGGGCTGCCTCCAGCCTGGGCCCGCGCCAAATTTTACCGCCTTCGGTGAGGGAACCGCGGCTGGGGGGGGGGCTGCCCCGTGGCGGCGCCGCAGTGGCCCCGGGTGGAGCTGCCCAGTTCCCCGGGGAGGGACCCCCGCGCCCGGCGAGGGGGTTTTTGGGGGTGGCTGCTGGCGGGGTGCTCCTGGTGGGACCGGCCTCTGGCGCGGGTTCCCGGCCCCGCCGGTGACCGCGGCGCCTCGGCCGAGCCCTCAGCACCGACAGCGGCTTTGGTTCGCTCGGTAAGGCCTGTGCCAGGCGGGGAGGCGCCGGCGCGGAGCAGCTCCTGCTCCCCGGTATTCCGGCACCTCCCGGTCCTACCCGTCCTAGACACGAGCCGTGGGGCAGCCGGGCCTCGCGGCACAAAACCGCCCCTTTTCCACCAAAACCAGCACCGGCACCGCCCCTTCGGCTCCTCCACGCGGTGCCGGAAGCAGCCGGAGCCGGTTCGGTGATGGCACCGGAGCCCTTCGGCCGCCTGCCCTTTGCTGGTGCTTCCTCCGGGCGCGGCACGGCGGTGGCGACCAAACTTTGCCCCCTGCGCCTGCGTTCCTGGTACTCTCTGGCAGGGCCGGGCCCGCCCACCCCCCAACGGTGCCGCCGCCGCGGAGATCGACAACCAGAGCCAACGGCGGGGAGGCCGCCCGGCTTGTGCCGGGGCGGTGACGCTTCCCCTGGCGGGGGTTCGCGGTGGGCAACCGAGGCGCAGTGCCGGCACCGGGAGAGACGAGGCGAGCGGCGAGCTCGGTGCGGCTGGCTCCGCCCTTTTATTACAAATATTGGCTATAAATAGAACTTATCGGCACGGCTTCACCGGCGGCGGGGGCCCGGCGCCGAGCCTGGAATAATAATAATAATAATAATAATACAAAGGTCAATAAGGTGAAGCAGCTGGTCCGGTGAGCGCAGCCCCCGGCGCCGGCCGCACCGACCAGCTGGTGGCTCCGTTTTGGGGGGGAAAAACCATCCCCGGTGCAGCCGGGGGCGGGGGGTCCCCGAGAGACCCGAGGTTTGTGGAGACGGCCCCGAGCGGCGGCTCGAGCACCGGAGACTGTCCGGAGGGCCGGCGGCGGAGGGGGTGAACCCGGCGGGTCCCGGCACCGGAGCCGGGGTTAGACCGGCCGCTGGGGACGCGGGGTGCTCCGGCGGGCGCGGCGCGGCTCAGCCCTCCGGCCGGCGCCACCCTCAGCACATGGCCGGCGTCGTCTGCTGGAACTCGGGCCAGAGCTGCAGCAGCTCCTGGGGCTGGTAGTGATGGACCATCACCAGGCGGGAGAAGCGGCACCGCTCGTAGGCGATCCGGTACATGTTGAAGACGCCCCAGGGGCTGCGGGTGACGCCGACGCCCAGCGCGTGCAGGCAGATGCCGACGAAGGCGTCCTCCATGTTGATGACGGGCAGCGTCTGGGCGACGCCGTAGACTCTGCCGGCCAAGTCGCCGGAGAGGACGTAAGCGGGGCCGCCGCAGTAGGGCGGGTAGGTGGCGTTGGGGTAGACCTCGCGGGGCACGTACCACTTGTAGGCCTTGTTGCGCAGCGGCCCCGTGTTGCGGTAGATGTGCCCCGTGGCGAAGTTCCTCCTGGGGGGCAGCAGGAGGCGGCGCACCAGGTAGCGGAGGTTGAGGAAGACGTCGCGGTCGGCCTTCATCACGTAGGTGGCGTTGGGGCAGTGCCTGCTCACCCACTCCAGCCCCATCAGCGTCTTCAGCGTCAGGTTGTGGTAGGTGTCCGAGAAGTCTTGCTGGAGGAGGTCGCGGTAGAGGAGGTTCTCCTCCTCCAGCACCGCCCGCAGCGCCGGCCCGAACACCGGGTGGACGCCGAGGAGGAAGAGGCGGAGGATGGAGACCCCCGGCACCGAGCTCTCGTTGCCCCACGTCTGCCGGATGGCGTTCCTGCCGGCCGTGTCCCCCGGCTCCGTCGCCACCAGCAGCACCAGGAAGGGCGTCCGCTCCCGGCACTTGTGGGGATGGTTGAGGAGGAAGCGGTAGGGGTGGGGGTAGGGGGGCTGCAGCGGGTGCCGGCTGGGAACCGCCTTGGCCGTGGCGTTGCCGGGCGGATCCGGCGCCCCGTGCCACTCGAAGCTCGGCCCGGGCGGGCGCTGCCGGTCGGCGTCGGGGGCGGAGGTGACGGGCTCCTCGGCCAAGCGCTGCACCCGCAGCCCCAGCAGCACCAGCGACACCAGCGCCGGGAGCACCAGCAGGCGCGGGCCCAGCGGCACCTTCATGGCTCTGGCCACCGCCTGCGGGGAGACCCGGTGCCTCAGGGCGGGGCCGCGCCCACCCGGCGCCCACCCAGCCGCTCGCTCGGAGCTGCCGGGCCCCCTCCAGCATTTTGGGGGCTCGCCGTGCCGGGGACGTGGCCTCACCGGGTGCCCCCAGCCCCATCGGCGTCCCCTCGCCCACCCTGGCACGGCCGGGGCGGTTTCGGCGCAGCCGCGGCGGGGCCGGGCGCTGATAAGAGGCGCTGGGTGCGATAAGGGAGGGGACGCGCCGGGGGCGAAGCCGGGGGCCCCCCCGTGGGGCCGGCGCAGACACCGCGATGGTGGGGGGGGACCCCCAGCTCCCACCGCGGGCCCCCCCGGCCTGGTGACGGTCCCCAGCTCTGGTGGGCGCGATGGCGGAGGGGGGCCTGGGGGGGGCGGGGAGATTTGGGGGGTCCCAGGGGGGGCACTGGGGGTCCTGGGGAGATTTGGGTGGTCGGGGGGTGCCGGGGGGTCCCAGCGCAGCCTCCCCCCCCCCCCCCCGCGCTCAGATTCCCCCCACCCAGGCACCCTGGCCAGTTAAACCAGTAAAACCAGTTGGGGGTCCCACTGCCCGTCCCCAGCCCAGGAGCCAGGGCGGTGGGGGGGGGGGGGGATGTCCAAGGGACAAGAGCCTGGCCCTGCCCAGTTCTCCCAGTTTACCTCCAGGTGCAGCCTCCCAGTTCTGCCCAGTTCTCCCAGTTTACCTCCAGGTGCAGCCCCCCCGGCTCTGCCCAGTTCTCCCAGTGTGCCTCCAGGTGCAGCCCTCAGCTCTGCCCAGTTCTCCCAGTGTACCTCCAGGTGCAGCTCACAGCCCTGCCTGGGGCTCCCCAGTTCACCCACAGTGCAGTGCTAAGCCCTACCCAGTTCACCCCAGTTCACCCCAGGGACTGCAACACTCAGCCTTTCCCAGTTCATCCCAGTTCCTCCAGGGTTCATCCTGCAACTCCTCTTGCTGCAGCTCCCAGTCCTTCCTAGTCAATCCCAGTTCACCCCAGGTGCTGCTCCCAGCCCTTCCCAGTGGCTCCCAGTTGCTCCCAGTGGCTCCCAGCCCTTCCCAGTGATTCCCAGGTGC
Source organism: Leptosomus discolor (assembly GCF_034619465.1). NCBI lineage: Eukaryota > Metazoa > Chordata > Aves > Leptosomiformes > Leptosomidae > Leptosomus > Leptosomus discolor. Next base: position 736,487 of record NC_141418.1, read on the forward strand.
TGTTCCCAGTCCTTCACAGTAGCTCCCAGTTGCTCCCAGTGGCTTCCAGTAGCTCCCAGGTGCTGCTCCCAGCCCTTCCTAGTGGCTCCCAGTCATTCCCAATGGCTCCCAGTTGATCCGGTTGCTCCCAATCACTCCCCAGTGCCTTCCAGTGGATCCCAGTGGCTGCTTGCAGCCCTTCCCAGCAGCTCCCAGTTGCTCCCAATCACTCCCAGTGGCTCCCAGCTGATCCCGGTTGCTCCCAGTGACTCCCAGTGGCGGCTCCCAGCCCTTCCCAGTGGCTCCCAGTTGCTCCCAATCACTCCCAGTTGATCCCGGTTGCTCCCAATCACTCCCCAGTGGCTCCCAGTGGCTGCTCCCAGCCCTTCCCAGTGGCTCCCAGTTGCTCCCAATCACTCCCAGTGGCTCCCAGCTGATCCCGGTTGTTCCCAGTGGCTGCTCCCAGCCCTTCCCAGTGGCTCCCAGTTGCTCCCAATCACTCCCAGTTGATCCCGGTTGCTCCCAATCACTCCCCAGTGCCTCCCAGTGGCTCCCAGTGGCTGCTCCCAGCCCTTCCCAGTGGCTCCCAGTTGCTCCCAACCACTCCCAGTGGCTCCCAGGTGGTGCTCACCTGCCCGTCAGCCGCGGCCAGTGGAGCCGGTGCATCCGGCAGCGGCAGAAATCGCCGAACGCGGGTGACGCACCCGCGGCCACCCCACCCCGTCCACAAACTTCCTCCCCGCGGCCGCCCCGGCTGACGCACGGCCCCGGCCCCGGCACCTCCCGCCCCCCCCCGCCGTGGGGCAGGTGATGGGGGGCCCGGCCCAACCCCCCCCAGCTGCTGCGGGGGGCGAGGGGAGCGGGAAGGGCCCCAATTTGGGGGGATTTGGGCGGAAAATCGTGTCGGTGGGGGTGAGGGACCCAGCTCCTGACCCCCGAAGCACCCACGGGGCTGACCCCAAGGCGGACCCACAAGTGCAGCCCCCCCAGACCCCCATGTCTGAGCCCCCAGATCCCCAAAGGCCCCACACGTCCAAGGTCTGAGACCCCCCGAAATGGACCCACACATCCAACCCCCCCCGACCCCCGAATACCTCACGCATCCGAGACCTGAGACCCCCAACATGGACCCCCATGTCTGAGCCCCCAGACCCCCAAAGGCCCCACACGTCCAAGGTCTGAGACCCCCAAAATCCAACCCCCCCAACAGCCCCACACGTCCAAGACCCCCAACACGGACCCATATGTCCGACCCCCCCCCCCCCCATCACTGACCCACGGATGGGGCAGAGAAGACCCCGAGGGGGGTGTCACAGCCTGGTGGGGGTCACCCCAGTCGTTGGGGGGGGCTGGGGGTCCCCAAGAGCCTCCAGCCCCGTGTCGGGCACCAGGTTGATGGGGACAAAGGCCACCACCGTGTCCCGCTCGGGGACGCCACGTGCAGGGCTGGGGGGGCCCTGGTGCCCCCCCTCCCCATCCCCGTCCCCCTTCCCAGGTCCTGGGTGCAGGGAGGGGGTGGGGGGCTGTGGTGTCTCCCCCCCCCCCCCACAGGGGCCACGTGGGTGACGATGACGATGGGACAGATCCGGGGCGTCGTGTCGGAGAAAAGCCGGGTCCGGCGTCCCCGGGACCCCCGAGCAGCCCCCGCTCCCCTTCTGCATTCCTGTACCCCCAGTTCCCCCCCCCCCGGCACCCCCAGACCCCCATTGCCCCTACAAGGTCCCTTGTCCCCTCCCGGGACCCCACAGACCCCCCCCAAATCGCCGGTTCTCTGGCCGTGGGCGCTGCCGGACCCTCTGGTGGTGGCTGGGACCACCCCCGGGGTGGCACTGGGTGACCCCTGCGCCCCAGGACCGCCCCCTCCCCCCCCCAGCGTCCCCCTGCCCCCAGGACTGTGACAACCCCCGCCGCACCCAGGGACAGCCCCGAGGGAGCACCGAGCCCCTCCCCCGACCCATTTAGGCCTCCCCCCAGACCCATTTGGACCCCCTCGACCCATTTTGACACCCTGCAGACCCATTTGGACACCCCCAAGCCCTTTTGAACCCCCCCCTCAGACCCACCTGAACACCTCAAAATGCATTTGGACCCCCCCTCAGACCCACCTGGACACCCCCAGATACATTTTGACACCCCCAGACCCATTTGGAAGCCCCCAGACCCTCCTGGACTCTCCCCAGACCCACCTGGACACCCCCAGATGCATATTGACACCCCCCAGACCCATTTGGAAGCCCCCAGACCCACTTTCGCCCCTCCCCCTCCCCAGACCCATTCAGAGCCACACAAGCTGCTCTTCCCACCAAGACCCTTTATTTGGACACGGCTGCGGCAGCCCCCCCCCCCTCCCCCCAATCCCCCCCCTAAAAATACCAAAAAGTGTAAAAAAGTACAAAAATATCCGTAGGGAAAGGATAAAACCGGGGGGCAGAGGGGGGCTGGCAGGGTGCTCAGCCCCGGGGTGGGGGGGGTGGGGGGCGTGGGGGGGGTCCCCGTCAGTCCAGGGTGATGCCGACGGAGGCCAGAGCATCCCGGACCCAGGGGGGGACCCCCTCCCCCCCCCCGTACATGGTGCCCATGAAGCTCCGGACGAACTCGGGGAAGCGCTGGGCCACGATGCTCTCGCGGATGGAGCCCATCAGGTTCAGCTGAGGGGGGGGAAGGGAGGGTGTGGTGGTTAAAAAAGGGGGGGCTGAGACCCCCCCCCGGGCCCCCCCAGGCCCCCCCGCCCCACCTGGTAGGCGATGTTGTGGACGGTGAGGTGGTGGAGGGCGGCCGTCTCGGTGCGGAGCAGGGCGTGCAGGAAGGCGCGGCTGTGCCTGGGGGTTTGGGGGGGGGGCAGAGGGGTTTGGGGGGTGGGTAAAGGGGTAGGATGGAGTGTGTGTGTGGGGGGGTGGGACCCCCAGTTTGCCCCCCCCGCACACCCACCGGCGGCACGTGGGGCAGCCGCACTCCTCGTCGATGGGACGGAAATCTTTGGCGAATTGTTTGTTCTTCAGCTGGAGCGACCCCCAGGGCACCAGGGCCGAGCCGAAACGCTGTGGGGAGGGGGGTCAGGAGGGGCAAGGGTGTCCCCCCCCCAACCCCGGTGAGGTGCGGGGGGGGGTCACAGCGGTGTGTGTCCCCCCCCCGCCCCGAGCCTCCTACCGCCGTCCGGGTGGGGAAGACGCAGTCGAACATGTCGCAGCCCAGCGCGACGCAGACCACCAGGTCGGTGGGGTACCTGGGGGGGGGACGGGACACAAGGGGGGGCTGAGATGGGGGTGGGGGGCAGCAGTAACCCCCCCCCCCAGCCCCCTCCCCGAAAAGGGGGACCTACCCCACGCCCATCAGGTAGCGGGGCTTGTCGCGGGGCAGGAGGTCGGTGCTGAGCTTCACCATCCGCCAGAACCGGTCCTTCGCCTCGCCCCCGCTCAGGCCCCCGATGGCGAAGCCGGGGACGTCCCGGCGGGTCATTTCTGGGGGGGGAGGGGCTGTGAGGACCCCCCCCCCCGGACCCCCCAAATCAACCAACAACCCCCCACCCCCAGCGCGGCACCCCTGGACTCCCTGGAACACCCCCCCCCCCCCCCAGAGCCTGGCAGTGGGATGGGCGGGAAATGGGGGGAGGATGGGGAGGATGGGGAGAGGGAGGAAGGTGAGGAGGGGGAGGAGGAGGAAGATGGGGAATGGGGGGGGGAGGGGGAGCGGGAGGAAGGTGAGGAGCAGGAAGAGGATGAGGAGGGGGAAGAAGGTGGGAAGAAGGAGGAGGATGAAGAGCAGGTGGGGAAGATGATGGGGAATGGGAGGAAGGCAGGGAGGGGGAGGAGGAGGATGGGGAGCTGGGGGAGGATGAGGAGCAGGAGGAAGATGGGGAATGGGGGAGCAGATGGGGAGCGGGATGAAGGTGAGGAGCGGGAAGAGGATGAGGAGCAGGTGGGGAACGGGCAGAGGGTGGGGAGCGGGAGGGAGGCAGGAGGGGGAGGAAGATGAGGCCGAGGAGCGGGAGGAAGGCCGGGGGGGGCGCACAGCCCCCTACCTTGCAGGCAGCGGGTGCGCAGGGCCGGGTCCAGCCCCCCCTGGATGATGGCGAAGAGGTGCTGGTGCCGCGGGCGGCGGTTGGCGGCGATGCAGCGGTCGAGCCACCGGATGGACCTGGGGGCGGGGGCAGGGCTGGGGGGCGCTGGGGGGAGGCTGGGGGGGTCTAGGGGGGGTATCTAGGGGGATCTGGAGGGAGTTAGGGGGGAGTCTAGGGGGCGTCTGAGGGGGTCTGGGGGGGTCTGAGGGAGTCTAGGGGGGTTTCTGGGGGGTCTAGAGGTGTCTGGGGGTGCCTATGGGGGTCTGGGGGGGGTCTGGGAGGTGTCTATGTGGGTCTGGGGGGGGTCTGGGGGGTTTCGGGGGGGTCCCGGACCTGTGCATGGCCTCCTCCACGCGCGGCCCCGTCGTGGTGCTGCTCACGACGTCGTCCAGCTGCATCACGATGTCGGCGCCTGCGGGGCGAGGGGGTGGGGGGGGTGGGGGGTGTGTGTGTCTCAGAGCTGCCCCCCCTGCCCGCCCCCCGCCCCCCCTCCAAGATTTTGGGGGTCCCCAGCCTCACCCAGGGCGTTCTGGATCTCGATGGCCCGCTCGGGGCTGAGCAGGATGGTGCCCCCGCCGTAGGGGGAGCGGAAGGTGACCCCCTCCTCCGTCACCTCCGACAGCTCCACCAGCGACACCATCTGGAAGCCCCCGCTGTCCTGGGGGGGGGGGCGGAGAGGTGTTGGGGACACCCCCCCCACCAAAATCATGGGGCTGGACCCCAATGATGGGGGTGGGGCGGGGGGGGGCATGACCCATACCCCTGGGGCAGGGAGGGGGGGTGGGGGCGGAGCTGTGTGGGTGCAGGGAGGGGGGTCAGGGGAGGGGGGGTGCTCTTGGGGGGCCCCTCCCACTCAGGTGGGGGGTCTGGGGGTGTCATTGTCCTGGAGGGGGGGGTCCTGGGGTTGGGTTCCCCCCCACCCCAAGGTGGGTGTCCCAGGGGTGTCATTGTCCCCGTGTGTGGGGTGGGGGGTGTCCTGGGGGGGTTCCATCCCACCCAGGTGGGGGTCTGCAGCTGCCATCGTCCCCAGGGTGGGGGTCTTGGGGGGGTCATCATCCCCCAAGTGGGGGTCCTGGGGGTGTCCTCCCCCCCCCAGTGGGGGTCCTGAGGTTGTCCCCTGCCAGGTGGGGGTCCTAGGGGGTCCCTCCCACCCAGGTGGGGGCCCTGGGGGTGTCTCCCCCCCCCCGGTGGGGGTCCCGGCCCCCCTCACCGTCAGCAGGTTGTGGGGCCAGTCCATGAAGCCGTGGAGGCCGCCCGCCCGCTGCACCAGCTCCGGGCCCTGCGGGGGGGGGCGGGGGGGGTCAGATGGGGGGGGGGCGGGGGGCTGGGGGGGGTCCCAGCCCCGCCCTGCGGCATGGGGGACCCCGGGGGGCGGGGCTACCCCCTGGGGGCGGGGCTTTGCAGCAGGCGGGGCCATCCTGCCTCCCCTCTGCCCTGGGTCCGGGGAAAGCCCCGCCCCCCTGTGGGCGGGGCCATCCCCAAGGGCGGGGTCAGCGGAGGGGCGTGGCGTCCCTCGAGCTTGCCTCCAAGAGGCTGGGGGGGGAAGGCAGAGTCTCCTGGGGGCGTGGCCAACCTGGGGCTGGGAGGCGGGGCTGCGGAGGGGGCGTGGCCACACTGAGGCAGGACAGGCTGCGCGGCCCTCTAGGAAGCGGGTTGGGGGCGTGGTCATCCTGCACCCGGGGGCGTGGCCATCGCGGGGGCGGGGCCCGCCGCTCCCCGCCGGTGGCTGCGGGCGGGCCCTCCCCCGGCCCCGGCGGCCTCTCCCGGTGTATCCCCCCCCCCCCCGCCCCCCCCGCCGCGGCGGCGCTCACCGGCCGCGTCCCCAGGTGGTAGGTGTTGCCGAGGCAGATGCGGCAGCCGAGCGCGGCGAGCTGGGCCGCCGTGACGCCCTTGGCGGTCCCGCGGGTACCCACGGGCATGAAAACGGGGCAGGGGACGGGGCCGTGCGGCAGCCGCAGCTCGCCGGCCCGAGCCCGGCTCCGCCCGCACTCCGCCACCACCCGCAGGAGCGGCGCCGGGGCCGGCCCTGCCGCCACGGGCGCCGCCATCTTCCCGCCTCCCCACGTGACCCGCGCTTCCGGTTGCCGCCGCTTTCCCGCCGGAAGTGGCCGTCACCAAGGGCAACGCGGCCGCCATGTTGGGGCTGCGGCCTCCGCGCTGGGCCTCGGCGGAGCGTGGGGGGGGGACGGGACCCTTCTCAGCCCCCCGCGGCCCTCGGGAGGGCCTTCCCCGCTCCCCCATGTCCCCCAGAGGAGCCCCCTCCTCTCCCCCTCCCCGTGATCCTCGGGAGAGCCCCCTCCCCTGCCCTCCTGTCCCTTGGGAGAGCCCCCTCCCCTGGTCCCTATGTCCCCCAGGGAGAGCCCCCTCCTCTGCCTCCCTCGTCCTGGAGAGAGCCCCCTCCCCTGGTCCCTGAGCCCCCTCCTGTCCCCTCATCCTCGGGCAGAGCCCCTTCCCCTGGTGGTCCCTGAGCCCCCCCAGGCGAAGCCCCCTCCTCCGCCTCCCTCCCTCCGTTTCCCCTCACCCAACATCTCCATCCGTCCCCTCAGCAGCCCCCACCCCAATCCCACCCGGATTTCAGCCCGGGCTGCCTCATTGTCCGGACCACCAAAGCCCTGAGCAGGTCTGAGAACAGAGAGACCCCCCTCCCCTTACCCGCTAACGCCCCATTTTCCCCCTGGGGCAGGTCCACAGGGGGGTGTTAAGGCCCGGCGGGGTCCAAGCCCCCCCCCCCCCCCCCCCGTCAGGTCAGCAGAGGGGGCAGGAGGGGTCGGAGCAGCTCGCTCGGCCCTCGAGCGTGGGAAATATTCCCTGTTTTGCTAAAAATGGCTGTTTCTGTTTCTGCAGACTCGGCCGTAATCTGGCCCCCGGTGCGAGGGAGGCGAGCGTGCCCGTCGGAAGGAGGTAATCCCCCCCCGGGAAGAGCCGGTGGTTCCCAAAACAGCGCCCGGGGGCTGCGTAGGGGGGATCGGGGGGTGTGTGTGTGGGGGTGTGGGTGTGTGCTCTGCCTTCCCAGTCAGCCCATCTGCTGGGACGGGGGGCCTTAACTGGTGGGGGGGGAGGAGGGGAAGGGACGGGCTGGCGCGGCGGGAGCCATCCCGTTAGAAATTCCCGAAAACCGAGTGAAAAACGGCCTTTTCGGGAACGATCCGGGAATCCCCGGCGGCGTCCCGGGACCCCCCGGCAGCGTTGATGAGCTCGTTAGGGCACTAATTAACGACCGTGGGCTCCGAGGGGAGCTCCGGCTCCTGGGTGAACCCCCCCGGCGCGGTGTCGGCAGAGCCTGGAACCCCCCCCCCCCCCCGCTCTCGCTCCCAAAACGCGGGGTTTTCATCTCAGAAATCCCGCCGGGAATCTGGGAACCGCCTGGCGGAGCGCGGTGAGGGATGGACCGACCCTTTGCCAGGGAGGAAGAGGAAGGCGAAGAGCTGGCGGCCGCGGGCAGCCCCGCTCCTCCCTCCTCATCGCCTGGGCACCGGCGAAGCCACGCCGGGGGGCTCGGGGGGGGGGCTCGGTGCCCCCCCCCCCGCGGGACCCCGCCCCCCCCTTCCCCTCGCCGTCCCGCTCCCCGCCGGCAGCTCCCGGGGGGCGGCCCCGGCCGTTGCGGAGCCGAAGGGGTCGAGCCCGGGATGAGGGAAATGCCGGTGGGTTGGAAGGAGCCGGAGCCCCGAGCGGGGGGGGACGGGGACGCCAATTCCTCCCCCCGGACCGGTTGGGGTTGTGCCGGGGGGGTGCAGCGGGCACGGACACCCCCTCCCCCCGCCCCCCGTTTTGGGGACGAGCTGCTCGCGGCGCTCGGTTCCCCGTGCGGGGGTGGGGGGGCGGGGGCCAGCGCTCCCCTGGGGCGTCCCGGTGGCGGCTCTTCCGAACCGGGAGCGGGTTTGGGAAACGCCTTCCCGCCCGGGAGGCGGCTGCCACCGGGTTTCACCCGCGGGGACCCCCGGGATGCGGGGCCGTCCCCTCGCTGTGGTGATGCCGGGATGTTCCGGTGGTGCCGTGAACGCCGGGGCTGGACGGGGAGGGTCAGCGCTGGCCGCTGCGGTGACCGGAGCCGTGACGATCCCCGTCTTCTCCTTCCCTTTCCCAGCTGGAAGATGGACGCGGTGCATCCCGGGCGGACCGAGCCCCCCGCCCCGCGGCAGCCGGAGCGACCGCCGCGGCAGCCGGTGGATGGGCTGAGCCCGGAGCTCCGGCCGGAGAGGTCGGTCCTGCTGAGCCTGGACGGGAAGCTGCTGGGACCGGAGCTGAGCCGGATCCGGAGCGGTAGGGACGCCGGGAGAGAGGGTTTCTCCCGGGAAATGGGGATCCAACCCCCCCAGTTCACGCTCTGGTCCGTACTGGGAAGCTCGGGGGGGCTTTCCCCAAGCCGCTCTCCCACCACCCGGACTTGGGAGGTCCCCGTCCCCCCGAAATCCAGGCACCGCCGCCCTTGTGGCGTGGCGCTTCCCCAAGGTGGTTTTTGGGTGTCGAGGGAGGCTTCGTGCCCCCAAATCGCCGGTCCCGGGGGGGCTGATGGCGCCTTCCCCGCCCCAGAGATGGCCCTGCCGCTGGAGCGCCCGGACGCCGACCTGCCCCAGGACCTGCCCGCCGGCTACCTCTGCCGCCACCGCCGCTCCCTGCCCTCCTTCCCGCTGGCCCCCGGCCCCCAGACCCCCGCCGAGCTCAGGTAGGCGACGCCACCGGCATCTCCCGGGCCGTGGGGTGCCGGTGTCCGGCTTTCGGGGGGTCCCCCCCAGCCTCCCGTCTCTTCCAGGAGCAGCTCGGACGTCCTCTGCGCTGGCCGGTTCCCGGCGGGACTCAGCCGGCTGGTGACGGGCCTGCAGACCCCGGTCTCGCCTCGACGCCGGGGCAGCCCACCGGTACCGGAGAGCGGCCGGGGGGGTGCGGGGCGGTAAGGGGGGGGACACTGGGACGCGGGACGGGGCTTGAAGCCGCGGGGGTGAGGGTGTGAAATAAAAGACCCCCAAGGCGACCGCCATGGCCGGGCTGTTGGTGATGGGGGTCACCCGGGGCGGGTCCCGGGCGCTGCCGTCGGGAGTGCGCGTCTACACGGGGGTCTACGGTCACCGGGCTGTGCCCGGGAAAGCGGGGTGGGAGGACCAAAGCAGCCAATCGGCTGGTAGGGATCGTTGATTGAGAGCCGGCTGGCGAATGGCGAGGGGGTTTCCTCCCCGTCCAGCTTCCCTCCGATTCGACTCTCCGCCTGGGTTGGTCAATCTGGTGGAACGGCAGGCGCGTTTTCCAATGAGAAGGGAGGGCGGGTGGGGAGAGGCGGGCGAGCTGTGATTCGCTAGCTTTTGCGGAGCGGCAGTCGTCTCTGCCAATGAAACGGCAGGAGCAATTTCGGGGGGCGGGAGTTACAGCGGTGCTGCCTCAGCTGACAAGCCAGCTCCACCTCCTATTGGCCGATACGGATGAGCGACGTGGGCGGGAGCCCAATGGAACGGTAGAGAAGGGGCGTGACTTTTCAATCCCGCCCTCCCCGCTGATTGACAACGCTCTGCTCCGCTCCGCTGGGCTGCTTCCTCTGATCGACGGCTGAGCCCGCCAATAGCCGCGCGACCTGAGGGAAGGGGGGCGGGCCCGGCCCGGCGGAGCGGCGCCCCGGGGGTGTCGCCAGTGCCGGATGAGGAGACTCGGAGGGGAAGTTTGGTCGCCGCCGCCGCGGGCCCTGTGAGGAGGAGCCGCCGCCGCCGGGAGAGCGGGAGCGTCGTCCGCCCCCCCACCCCCCCCCCGCCGCCATGGGGAACCGGGGCATGGAGGAGCTGATCCCGCTGGTGAACAAGCTGCAGGACGCGTTCAGCTCCATCGGGCAGAGCTGCCACCTCGACCTGCCGCAGATCGCCGTGGTGGGCGGGCAGAGCGCGGGCAAGAGCTCGGTGCTGGAGAACTTCGTGGGCCGGTGAGTCGCGGGGCGACGGGGAGGGGGCGGGCGGCGCCGGCGCTGCTGCCCGCCCGCCGCTGCGCCGCTGGCGTAAGCGCGCTTCGTGAATCCCGCCTGCGTAGGGCGCGGCCGCGGCCTGAGGGACCCCCCCCCCCCTCCGCCGCTTCCCCTCCCCGCACCGCCGCCGCTACGCAAACTGCGGAGCGCTCCGGCGGCCCGCTCCTTTCGCCCGGCCGTGCCTTACGCACTTGGCGTAAGGCGCGGGCCCGGGGGGGAGCGGGTCACCGGCGGCCCCTTACGCCAGCGGCGCAGGCGGGGGGGTCGGGCCGTGGCTGGCACGTACGGCGCTGGCGTAGGGGGGCTTTGTGAATACGAGAGGAGGCTTCCCGCTGTACCGGGACCCCGCACTGTCCCCCCCGAGCAGCGAGACGGCGCCGGTGTCGCGGCCGTGGAGGATGGCGCCGGGCAGGTGAGCCTCCCGCCCGCCACGGCGCCTCCTCCCGGGGCGTGTCGGCGTCTCCGGCTTCTCCCGGGCCGCCCTGGGAGGTGCCGAGTCCCCGGGAACGCTGAGCCCCGGCGGGAGCGCGGCCCGTCGGTGCGAAGGCCGACACCGGGTTACGGACGCCAGGCCGGTGCCGTCGGGCCTGCCGTCGTTCCCGGGCTTCGGCGGCCTCCCGGTGTCGGGGACGCCCTGGAGTGAGGGCCGGGGCTGTGGGGGCCGCTTGGCCCGGGGAGGATAAGGCAAGGCCGCGGGCTTGACGCCCAGCCCGGGGTGTGAAGGGTGGGGAGGAGAACATGTCCGCCCCGATAACGGGGTGGGGATGGGGGGAGCGGAGCCGATTTCACCCCGCACGAACGCCGCGGGGTTCAAAAATCGTGCCGGGCGCTTTCCAAACCCGCCGGTAACTTCTGCTTCGGCACCAACGCGCCGCGAGCGGAGCCGCTTCTTCGACCTCGTCCACCTTTTTGTCTCGCCGCCCTCCCTCCCGCTGCCTTTACCGCCCGACCGGGCGGTTCACGGCCCAGCTCCGGGCCGCTCTTCGACTCCTCGGGCGCTGCGGGGTAAGGAGCTGTCGTCGTCGTTGCCGCTTTGTCCCCGTCCTCGCCTGCCCCTCGACCCAGGGCTGCTGCTTGCTGCACCACACGACGGGGTTCCCGTCCCGGCTGGGGCGGATGCTGTAATTTTAACAATAGCCGCCTTCCTGTGACGTCGCTCCATCCTGACACGGGCCGCCGCGGAGCTCGGCACCGACAAAACGCCGGTGGCTCCGTCCCGCTCTTCCGCGGCGCCTCCGTGAACCGTAACGTTCCCCCCTCCCCACAAATAAACTCCAGGCCGGGCAGTTTTCCCGACGTTTCAGGCCGGTTTTGGCGCAGCGGTTCCTTTCTCCGTGATTTGAAGGCACCGCCGTGGTTTTCCCGGCCGTTGCGCTTTCTGCCGTTGGGTTTTTTCCCGCTCGGGTGACGTTTGTCCGAGCGGCGGGGTCGGCGTCCCGAGCCCGCTGGTGCCACCCGCCGCCTGACACGATTTTCTGCCTCTTTTATCCTCACGCAGGCCGGGTTTGCGGCCGGGGATGATTTTTTCACCCCGGTGCTGTCGGCCTGGGAGGGGGAGGAGGAGTCGCCCGGGTTGGCGTCTGGGCTTCGCTCAGCCTCGGTGCGAAACGATCGAGTTGTTCCCCCCCCCCCCCCCCGAATCGCTGCCGGTGGAAATTCTGGCAGCCTCTAGTTATGGCGCTGCTGGAAAACCGGCCCTGGTAATTAAAACGCTTTGTTTCGGGGTGTTGAAGCCTCTGTCAGAAGGTTTGACTCGGGGTTAACGCGCTGCGCAGGAGGCTCCATCGGTGCGGTTGTCACCGGGAACCTTCCACCCCCATCCCGTGGCGCTGACTTGGCTCTGCAGCTCGTGTTAATCACCGCTAATTACGCCTGGGGCGGGTTCTGCCCTGCCTCGGCGTCGGCAGCCTCCGGCCGTCGGCTCGGCGGTCGCTGCCGTACCGGCGTGTCAGCATCTCCTGCTCTTCGGGAGCAGCATCTCCCCCCGAGTCGTTAGGGAGACGGTAACGAGGAGTATAGGTTATCGTCCTGTGCTCTTCTGACAGCGCTGCGCCATCGTTGGGGCGTTATTAGCCCCAAAACGCCTCGCCCGTTACCGAGGCTGGGCAGGGACCACCCGCTTATCTCGGCGCAACACTCGGCGTCCCCATCCCGGCGGGTTTAATCCCGCGCCGGCAGCATCCCGCGATCCTCTGGGAGGGAGCTGGGCTTCAGACCCGAGGCCATTCCCGGCTGAGGATCTGGGTGTTGCTTTTGGAGCAGCGTCCGGTGGTTTTAGGCCGCGAAACAGGAATGTCTCCATGTGGGGAGGCGTCGGTAAGGGTGAGGTGCCGGTGGCTGAAGGGTGGGAGACCCCTCGGGGAAGCGTTCGGCACCTGGTTTGTTCGAGGGATGAATAAACCCCACGGAGGAGGCGCAGCGGCGCTTTTCGGAGCTCGCCCCAATCGCTCCGGTTGCCCCTTGCGGCGGGTCCCGCCGTCCCCCCACGCCGCCGAAGCCTCCCCGAAGTCCTCCCGCGCCACCCGCCCCCGGTGCCTTCTGGAAACAGCCGCTTCCAGGCGGGCGGTGGGGTTATTTGTACCGATCCCCCCGGCTTTCGCAGCGGTTTGACCGTTAATCTTGGCTTTTCTGACCCCCGTAGGCCTGACCCCGGCAGCGCTTCGAGCCCGGCGTCCCCTCTGCCGTCACGAGCCGCACCGGTCGCTTCGGTGCCGTGTCCCAGTCCCCTGTGTGCCACCGAGCCGCGGCTAGCGAGGTGGAGACGGGGGCAGGCTGCGGCTGGGGCGGTTTCGGCTCATCCCCCTGCCCTGTGTCGTAGCCCTGTTGCGAGGGGCCACGGGGAACGACGGCGTTCCCGCTTCAGGATCGGTGATTTTGGTTGATGGCGTTGGGGTGAACGTGGTGCTGGGCTGAACGTGGCCTTAAACTACGAGGGAAGGGCGACGAGATGCCGTCGGTCGCGCAAAAACCCTGCGGAGGAGCCAGGAATTGGGGCTCAGCCGCCCAAATCCGTGAACTGGACGCTGGGCCGTGGGGAAGGAATCCGTCTCGCTGCCCCATCGGTTTTGGCATGGGTCGGCGTTGCCGCGCGAGGGGTCTGAAGCGACTCGAGTCTCCCGTTGGGTGGGGAAAAGCACAAAGGAATCTGAAACGCTGCCTCAAAATGACGTTACTGCCCGTCCTAAAAGCCGTCCCGATGGACCGACCCCTCTCTGGAGCCGTTGTCGTGTCAGTACAAGCGTGCCGAAGGCGCCGAGCCTCCCCCGGCCCCGCTCCGGGCTCTTGCCGCGGCGAGCGGCGACGTCAAAAGGCATTTTCAGAGCCCCTCTAAAACCGGCCATTGAGCGCGGCGGCCGCTCGGACCGGCCCGACAATGGGGCCGTTGTGCCGGGGGCGGTGGGGAGGCCCTCCCCTCGGCACCGCGGTCGAGGGACCAAACCTCAATGGGGCATTATGAGCCCTTCGGGTGGCGTTATCGGCGCTGCCGGCGGCCCTAAGTCAAGCTGGGGCTCGGCCGGACGGCCGCGCCGGCTGGACCTCGGCGGCAGAGCCTTTCCCTGCGTCGGGCGCGGTGCTGCTCTGCCGAGACGGGCGCCGTAAAGCGCTTTGGAGGCCCCAAAATGGAGGTGAACCCCCAGCAGCTCTGGCCCGAGGTGCTCGCTGAGGTGCTGACGCCGCGTCTCCGAGGGAGGATTGATCCCTCAAGGGGAGGATGGGGATGAGTGACCTGTTCTTAGGGCTGTTCCACAAGTGTTCTCCAGGTCTGGCGTGGCTGGAATTGGGGGGTAAATCGCTTTTTATGGCAGCAAAGGTCGGAGGAAGGGGGATTTGATCACGAGGGGTCGCTTCAGAAACGGGAAGGGGGGGAAAGTGGTGGATCGGCGGGTGGAGCTGGTGAAAACGGGGGCGAAAGGACGGGAATTTGGAAGCGAGCGAGTGAAGCCGCCCCTTGGAGGGCCGTCGGGGCCTGGCGGGTCTCTTCCCGCGGAGTTCAGGGTGTTTCTTTTTTCCCTGGGCTTTAGGGAAGAGCCGCAGTGGGGTCGCTGGTGAGGATAAACGGGAGCCTGAAAGCAGAGAGGGGCCGGGCAGGGCCGGGGTGGGAGCTGGCGCTCAGGTGCCTCTGTGGTTTTACGGGGGACGGGACGTCCCAGCGGCGACCTTTGCCTTTTCGCCGCTTTTGTTTCCTGGTGCCGCCCGCCAGCGGCGAGCGGGGGTGGGGGGTTGGTCAGCATAACCAGGTGAAGGGGAAAATCCGGGTTTAAGGTCGCTTCAAGCTCGGGTTTGACCTCACTGCTCGCAGGTTACGTCTCTGAGGTGCGTCAGCCCCGTCGACTCTTGCTTCACGCCGCCTGCCCCGCGTCCCTGAGGTCAAACATCTCCAAAGGGACCTTCCGGGAGGCGCCGGGTTCCTCCCCGCGCTGTTTGCGGTCGGGGTTTTCTCGCAAAGGAGACGGTTCCTGCCAAGCCCGGCCGCAAAATACGTGCGAGACCGAGCGCGGCAACGCCCCTGGGCTGCGAGGACACCCACTCGCTGCCGCCCACCGGGGCTGGGCGCGGTGACCCGGCCCCGTGGCCGCACCAGGGCTGGCCCAGGGGTCACGCCGTCCTCCCCGGGGGCGCCGGCTCTGGTGCGGCTTCGCTTCGCCCCCGAAGGGCGGGTTGCTCGGGCCTGACCCCCGGCAGGGCCGGGAGCTGGGCGGGGGGTTTATATCGTTTAAACCACAACCCCCCCCCAAATCGGTAACGCGGCCGGTTGAGGGGGAGGCCCGGGGGAGAGGGGAGCAGTGGAGATGCCGCGGTGCTTCCCCCCACCCCGGCGGCATCTCCACTGGGGATGGGGGGGGGGGGCCGTGGGGAGGGTTTCTGCGTCTCTCGGTGTTGATTTCGGCAGGAGGGAGATGCCGCCGCTTTCCAAATGGCCTCACGGGGCCCGTCCTCCCGAAACCGCCCGAGCCCGGCGGCGAGCGGTGCTGGCCCAGACCCCGGCGCTCCTGCAGGCGCCCCCCAGCGCTCCCCGTCGCGTCCCCCCTCCCGGTTGGGCGGGCGGCTCTTTTCGAGGGGGATAAACGCCCGTTTCTGGTTAGAAAAGCCTCGTTCTCGGCGCTGCCTCCCTGGTGTGGCTCCTGGACGGGGCCGGGGGGCTTGTGGCGGTTTCCTCGGGACCCCCCGTGGCGTTGGGGTGACGGTGACGTTCCCGGTGTATCGCGGCTGTAACTCACCACCGCGGCTGCGGCCGGCGATGCCGGGTACAGCGAGGTGGGGGTGAACCCCCCCGCCCGCCGGGGCGCCTTCGGGGGTGGGGGACAGGGACAGGCGCCGATCTCGTTTCCCTGTGCGGGGCCGATAAGCTGGATGTGGCCCCTCGTTACCGGCAGTGATAAACCCCCGCGGCGCTGCCCCGGCCTCTCCCGGGGAGCTCTGACCGCTCCCGTTTCCCAGCGAGCCAAACCACCGGCGCGGAGCTGCTCGGCAAAACCCCCGTCCCCTTTCTCGTCCCCTTCCCATCGCTCTCAGCCCGGGAGAAGGGAGCTGCAGCCGGTCACTGGGCGATAATGGCCCCGGGCAGAGCTGCCCGTCGGAGCAGCAGCATTTCCAGGCAGGAAAAACCCCGGGAAAGGCTCCGCACGCTCGAGTGGACGCCCCGAGCAGGGGGCGGGAGGAACGCCGTCGGTTCTGTGCCTCGTTTCGCGCCGGGAAACGGGGTGAAACCATCCAGGATGTGTGGTTCCGGAGAATAAAGAGGAGGCGGTGGGTTTGTCACGCGTGTCAGTGTGTCTTTTGGGTTTTTTCCTGGGGTTTTTAGATCCCGGCGACACTTAAATTTCTTAACAGCGGGCGCCGGGGGAAAACTGCTCTGCGAATTCCTGCCCCCGCGGCCTCGAGAGCGGCCGCTCGGAAGCGACTCGCGGCGAAAGCCGTCGCGAGGCCGCGGGAGCCGCTCTCCGCTCCGTTCCTGCCTGTTCCCCTCCCGCTTTTGGGGACGGGGAGGTGCTCGGCTCCCGTCTCTGCCCTTGTCCGCAGGGAGGGTGGCCTCGGGAGCGGGGCAGGCGTGGGGAGGGCCCGTTCCCGTCCTGCCTCGGGTCTCTGCGGTCCCGGGAGCATCTTTTACCCCTCGCAGCTCCCACTGCAGCAGGAACCCATTTTGGGTAGGATCTGGGCGCGTTCGAGCCCCCCACGCGCCGTCCTCGTGGTTCAGATATCGGGGGGATCAGCTCGCCGCGGCGTGTTTAACCCCGTCAGTAAAGGTCTGTCTCTTAATTCCTTGCAGGGACTTCCTTCCCCGAGGCTCTGGAATCGTCACCCGGCGGCCTCTCATCCTGCAGCTCATCTTCTCCAAGACAGGTACGGCGCGGGCGGGAGGAGCTGCCCGGCTGCCCCGGCAGGAGAGGAAGGGGGTGGGTGGGTGAAGCCCCTTGGCCCTCCGGAGGGGGAGCACCGCCGGCGTTTGGCTGCTCGGCCTCGCGGATTCGGCGTTGGAACGAGGGCGTGGGTGTTTCGGCGACGGCTCTGGTGCGTTGGGGTGCTCCCTCAAGAGGGTGTTGGCTGCTGGGGGGGCGCACCCGCTCACGGGGGTGAAAGCCGCCCCGGAGGTGGCAAACGACGGGGGAGGTTTCTGTAACCGGGCCCCGACGGCGGCGGCGTTTTGGCGTGAGCACGTGCTGGCGGCGTGGATCGCGCTGCGGCTCGTTTCGCTCGCGCCCTGCCCTGGCTGCGGAGCAGTCGGGATCTGTTCCGCTGGAAGTTTCTGGTGCATCGGTCCTTTTCTTCCCCGGAACGTTGTAAGCGCCCGGTCGGGCTGCGGTGCGGTGAGAAACCAGCAAGTCAGCCCCCTGCGGCTGCTGGCCCGGGGGAGGGCAGGGGCGAGGGGAGCAGAGCGCGGGGTGACGCGTTTGGGTCCGTCCTGCTCCCCCCTCCCCCCCCCCGGCAGAAAAAGCCCTTCAGGTGTCGAAAAGGGGCGCTTTGTCCGGCCGCCTGCGTTCGGCGGCGGGATCTTGGGGCTCTCGTCCGGCCTCGCGGTTCCACGGGGTGGAGGTGGCGGCGGGCGCTCCCCAAAGCCCCGTGGCTGCTTCCCTGGCGCCCCGTGACTCAGTTCCGCTTCGCGCCCCGGTACGGAGGGGTTGTGAAATCGGCCTCTGCCCCCCCGTGCACGGCGAGGAGCGCGGAGGAGCCGACGGCGGGGCACGACAACGGCTCCTTTTCCCAACCGGGCGGCTTTGGAAGCCCCCACCGGCCTTTTCCTCCGGGGGAGGTGTCTCCTGCTGATCCTCCTCTCCCGTCGCCGTCCCCTGAGCGAACCGCGCGGCCCTCTTCCGAAAAACCCTGGGTTTGGGTCGGTGCTGGCGGAGCTGGCGCGGTCTGCGGAGCCGCAGCCTCCTTCCGCCCCGGTCGGGGGGACCTGTTGATCGAGCCGCGCGCCGTTTCGGGTACCCCGGGCGGGCGATGGGGTTGCAAAACGTCGTGGCCTTCAGGTGATGGGGTGTCATCGGGCGCTGGAACCGGTAGGAGTGGAAGGGCGAGGGTAGGGCTGGCATTTCCCCTCACCCCACCCGCGGGGTGCCGGAGGGAGGAAGTGGGTTGCGCCATCCCCCTCCCTGGGGCGAGCTGTGGCCCCAAATCTCTTAAAATCCCTTCTCGAGGAGCTGTTGCGAGGAGCCGGGGAGTCGTGATCCCGGTGACCGCGGGGAAACGCCGTCTCTCTTCCCCCTCACCTCTCTGCTCGGCTTCCCCCGTGCTGAGGGGTCACAAAACCCCCTCAGAAAACCGCAGAGCCCCCAAAAAAGCTGCTTTTCTGTTCCCAGGCGTCTTCCCCGCGGAGGAGCCGGGGCTGGGTTAATGTTTGCCTCCCGGCAGGGGTCGGTTGGGCTTGGAGGGGCCGGACGGGGTCAGAGTCGGGCCCCTCGGGCCACGGCGCGGGGGGCAGAGCGCCACGGGGCGATGAGTCTGGAGGGCGAGCGGGGAAACAAAGCGGAGCTGGCGGCGCAGGCGGAGGGAAGCCGCGGTTCCACCTCGGCAAGGGGCTGCCGGCGCCGGGAAGCGCCGCTGCTCCTTCCTCCCTGGGCGGCGCGAAGGTGCTACCCCGGCTCGCCGGCACCGGCGTGCCTCTGCCGCAGCCCTTTAGCCAGCACGAGGGTGCTGCCGGTGCCGGAGGGGGGTCTGCTGCGCTGCCTCCCGGCACATCCCGGCAGCTGAAGGCTCGGCGCTTTCTTCGGCGTTAAGAATCCGGGCGATCCAACCGCGCGGAGCCGTCGGCGGGGGCCTGGCAGGCGAACAGGCCGGGGTGAAAACAAACACGGCCATTCTGACGCGGAGGTTCGCTCGCCGGAGCCAGCGCCGGCCGCCTGCCAGCATCTCACCCAAGGGCAGTTTCTTTTTTGGCAAAGGGAAGCGTTAACTCCCCAGCCCACACCAAAGCAGCTGCTGCCGGCGCAGAGGCAGCCGGCAGAGTGTCGGTGCGCTCGGCCCCAGCCGGCTGCCTGCCATCCTCTCCCCGTCTTTCGGAGGAAGCGGGCCAGGCCGAGTTTATCTGGGGCCGCTGCCAGGCAGGAGGCTGAAGGCAACCAGGTTAAACCCTGGGCTGGCCCTCGGAGCCTCGCCGGGGCACCGCTTCGGCCCCGGCCGCTCGGTGCCGCGCCGAAGCGCGCGGCTGGTTCTGCTTGGCGACGGTGAGACCTCTCTGACTCTCAGCGCTCCTCCTGCGCTGGGCTCGAGGTGGCTGAACCGCCTTTTTTGTTTGGGGTTTTTTTCCCCCTCTTTTCCAGAATATGCTGAGTTTTTGCACTGCAAATCCAAAAAGTTCACGGATTTCGACGAGGTGCGGCAGGAGATCGAAGCGGAGACCGACCGGGTGACGGGGACGAACAAAGGCATCTCCCCCGTCCCCATCAACCTCCGCGTCTACTCGCCGCACGGTGAGCGAGCGGTTCTCTCTGCCGCGGGGCCTCCCCGGGCTAAAGCGCCGCGGGAGAAGAAGGAAAGCCGGCGCTGGCACGCGCCGTGGCTGCGGGGTTCAGCCCAGGCCGCCTCCTAAAAGCGGCTGCGTGCGTCTGGCTGGTCTTACGCCGGCCTGGGGGTCCGTGGGGGCTGCCTGGGCCACCCCCTGCACCGCTGCAGCCCGTCGGAGGGGGGTTTACGGCTTGCAGAGGGGTCAGCAGAGCTGAAGGGGTCCGGTGCAAGGCCGACCGCTCCCGGCACCGCGCCTCTGACCTCCGGCCGTGGGCGGCTTCTGTCCTTTCAGTGTTGAACCTGACTCTGATCGACCTCCCGGGTATCACCAAAGTGCCGGTGGGGGACCAGCCGCAGGACATCGAGTACCAGATCAAGGACATGATCCTGCAGTTCATCAGCAGGGAGAGCAGCTTGATCCTCGCCGTCACGCCGGCGAACATGGACCTGGCCAACTCGGACGCGCTCAAGATGGCGAAAGAAGTCGATCCGCAAGGTAAGACGGACGCGTCCTCCCGCCCGTCTCTGCCCGTGCCGCCGCTCCGTGCCACGGCTCGGCCCCAGTGTGGAGCGGTGGAGCCTTCAGCCGCCGTCCTGGCAGGGTCTCAGCAACCAGTTGCCTGATTTGGGTACCAGAGGGCCTTCCTCCTCCTCTCACGGAGGACTCTCCGCCCTCTGACGGTTGAGGAAGGCTCCTCTCCTCGCTGGCGCGTCCGCGTCCGCCCCCTTTTGAGGCGAAACGAGATGAACCGCTGGCTCGTTCGCGCCCTTCACCGATCGCTCGTTTGTGTGGCCGCCTCAGGCTTGCGGACGATTGGGGTCATCACCAAGCTGGACCTGATGGATGAGGGCACGGACGCCAGAGACGTGCTGGAGAACAAGCTGCTGCCTTTGCGCCGAGGTACGGCGTCCCCCCCGTGCCCTCCTTCCCCCGGCCTTCCTCCCCGGGCGGAGAGAGGGCGGCTGCCGCGCCGCTGGGGAGCCCCTACCCCTCGTGCCGCCCCGTGCTGGGGGGAGCAGCGGCCGCCGTTCGGCTGGCTCCGTCCGTGGCACGAGCTCCTCTCGCAGGCTACATCGGCGTGGTGAACCGAAGCCAGAAGGACATCGACGGGAAGAAGGACATCAGGGCGGCGCTGGCGGCCGAGCGGAAGTTCTTCCTTTCCCACCCGGCTTACCGGCACATGGCCGACCGCATGGGCACCCCCCACCTGCAGAAAGTCCTCAACCAGGTGGGCCCAGGGGCGGCAGAGGGCCGTCCCTGCGCGGCAGAGGGCCGTCCCTGCGCGGCAGAGGGCCGTCGCCTCACTCTTCTCGCTCCTTTTTCGCAGCAACTGACCAACCACATTCGGGAGACGCTGCCTTCGCTGCGCAGCAAGCTCCAGAGCCAGCTGCTCTCCCTGGAGAAGGAGGTGGAGGAGTACAAGAACTTCCGCCCCGACGACCCCACGCGAAAAACCAAAGCTTTGTTACAGTAGGTCTCTCCCGCGCGGCGCCGCCCTCCCGGCGCCTCGCCTGGCGGAGGGGGTTCGCCTCTCCCAGCCCGGGGCCTCGCTGGCGCGGAAAGACTCGCTCTGCTCTTCGCCTGAGGCTCGTCTTGTCTCGGCCGGGGGCTTCTTCCGAGGAAGAGCCCCGTGGTGGGGAGGGAGCGGTGCCGGCGCGTGGCCCTGCCGGCTCCCACGGTGCCCAGCTGGCACCAAGGAGCGACCCCGCGTCCTGCGGCGCTTGCCTGGCCGGCTGCGGGGGAGGGCGGGGAAATCCTCTCCCGGAAAGGCCCCTGGAGCATCTCCGCAGGCGCGGATCGGCCGGGTCTGGGGGTCAGAAGGGACGACTCGTGTCCCTCCTCGCCCTCCCCACGCGCTCGGCGGCCGGCAGCAGGAGGCAGAGTGTTGCTCTGCGACCCCAGCGGAGGCAACTGGGAGGACCATCACGCGGCGGCGCTGCCGGCCTGCGTGCCTGCCCGTCGCTTGCGCTGGGCTGCTGCCCGTTTCACCCCCTTGCTTCTCCCCAGGATGGTCCAGCAGTTCGGTGTGGACTTTGAGAAGCGAATCGAAGGTTCAGGAGACCAGGTGGACACGCTCGAGCTCTCCGGGGGTGCCAGGATCAACCGCATTTTCCACGAGAGATTTCCTTTTGAGCTCGTGAAGGTAAAGACAGCCGGGGGGGGAGCGCGTGGGCCACCTTGGGGGTGTAGCGAGAGCTCAGTGAGGCAGAGCGAGCGAGCCAGGCCGGGCGGGGTGGAGGGCGGCCCCCGAACCTGCCCGTGAAGGAGGGAGCGCGATTTGCACCCCCTGCGTGATGGCCGGACGGTGTCGGCCCTCGAAACCTCCCCGCGGCTTTTCCTCCCTGTTCAGATGGAGTTCGACGAGAAGGACTTGAGGCGAGAAATAAGCTACGCCATTAAAAACATCCACGGGGTGAGGCAAGTATCGGCGCGGCGGCGGATCCGGTTCTCCTCGGCGCTGAGCGGTGAGCCCGGTCCGCGGGGCGGCGCGTGCTCGGAGCTTTGCTGCCGAGGGCGGCGCCTGTCCGGTGGCCTGCGGAGGCCGGCGTTTGCCAAAAAGAGGGACGTCCCTCGCCTTTTCGGAGGGGGTGAAAGGGGTCCCTCCGCCTCGGCGAGCCGAGCCGGGCTTGCCCCGCTCCCTGCCGAGCCCCGGGGAGGCCGCCACGCATCGCTGCGCCGAAAAACTTCCCCTCGCGCCTTCGGTTCGGCCGCTGAAAATAACCTTTAACTCCGCTTCTCCGTTCCCTGAGGCGGGGGGAAGGAGTGACCCCGCGAGCCAGGTAGGGGCCGGGAGCGCCGCCTCCGCGGGTCCCGGCTGAGGCGGGCGCTGGGGACGAGCCGCCGCCTCGGGGGGCGACGCCGCTCGGCCCGGCCGGCGCAGACCTAGCGGGGGGGCCGGGAGCCCCAAAGAGGATTTGGGCGTCCAACACAAGTCCCCTGGGGTGCTGCCCCCTCTCCCTCCGCCTGGTGCTGCGGCGGGAGGAGAGCAGTGTGGTTCCTCCTCTCTTCTCCCGCGTCTGCCCCCGGAGCCGCTTGAGCCGCCCGGGGCGAAGCCATTTCCCCTCAACGCCACCGAAAAAGGTCAATTCCCACGCGGTGCCGCCGCACCTGGGCGCTCTCGCCCCTCTTCTCTTTTTTTTTGGGGGGGGGGAGGGTCGCAGCACCCTAATTCGAGGGGTTGGAGGGCGCTGCCACGCGGTGGGGCGGAGGTGCCGGCTCCCAGTCCCGCTCTGAGGGGCTGCGGCAGCCCCGACGGCGGGGCTGGGGTGGGGGGAAGCGGGGTTCGGCGGTGCCGTGGATCCAGAGAGGGAATTGCTCACCAGGACGCGGCCGATCGCCTCCCGACCTGATCACCCCCTCTTGTCTTTTTCTCCGCCATGTCTCTGCCCTCTCGCCCCGCTCCGTGGATTCCTGTAGGACGGGGCTCTTCACCCCAGACTTGGCATTCGAGGCCATTGTGAAAAAGCAGGTGGTGAAGCTGAAAGAGCCTTGTCTGAAGTGTGTCGACCTCGTTATTCAGGAGTTAATCAATACAGTTAGACAGTGTACCAGTAAGGTATTGAACCGGCTGGAGGCGATCCAGCCCCTTCCTGCCCGTGGGACGGGGAAGCAGGAGCGATGCTCTAACCTGCCCGCCTTGCCTGGTTTCCCCTCCAAAACAAAACAAAGCAAAACCACACCACAAAAAAAAAAACCCTGAAAATAACAAAATCTGGGAGGAAATTGAGTATTTGTGAGCTCTGACTCGTGTCTCCCAACCCTGTTGCCTTCGGCTGAGGGGATCGGGCCTCGAGGCTGCCAGAGACGGATCCCCCGGCGCTCCCCGAGCCTCCCGACGGGGCTTCCTGGGGACGCTCGGCCTCCCGTGGCCGTCGCCCTCCCGGGGACAGCCCGGCTCCGGCGGCGAGGGGCTCTGGGGGCCCCCGAGGGCGGCGGCGGCGGCGGCAGGTCGGAGGGGTGCTGCCGAGGCGTTGTTCCCGGTAGGAGCCAGGCAGGTGGGCAGGCGGCTCTTGGATCCTGGTACCTCCCTCAGCACGTGTTTTCTCGAGCTGCGGTTTAAACGCCGCTTCGCCGCACTCTGGGAACGCCGGGAACGCGGGGACGGGCACCGGGCACGGTCCTGTAAATCCTGCAGCTCGGGGGCTGCAATTAATGAGCTGCTCGATAACGAGCTTCCCTCTCAAAAAGGTCGGGTTTTTTCCACCCCCTGCCAACTTCCCTGGAAGCGTTAATTACCCCGGAGCTGCGCGAGCGCCTGGGATAAACCGTGATTAAATACAGAAACCTCCCGGCTTCGCAGGGTGGCGCTTTTGGGGATTTTTAACCTCCTCCTGGTGGCACAAAAGCTGCGCCTTAAACTGAAAAGAAAGAGGGCGGGAAAAGCAGCTCCTCTCCTTCCGAGGCTGATGTGATTTAAAAAAAAAAAAAACCAACCATTTTTTGGGGTTTTCTTTTCCCCCCAAAAGCGTAGCTGAAGCGTCCCCGATCGTTCGCCACCCAGAGTGCTGCTGCGGAGCGGGGCGGTTTAAGCGCTGGCCCGGTTCCGGAGCGGCAGGAGCGGCGGGGGTTGGCGGCGGGGCCCGAGCTCTCCGCTCGCTTTTCGTTTCCAGCGCGGTTGGCTGTCGCCTGGGGGAGGCGAAGAAGCCGGCGCCTCCTGCCGAAATTCCTTCTGTCTCGAATAGGGAGGCTCTGACCCCCAAACTGGGTCGAAATCCAGCGTTTTCCTAGAGCTGGGGCCGGTCTAGAGGGAAGGCAGGAGCCTCCCCAGGGTCGCCCGGAGCCGAGGCGGCCCCCGCTGGGTGAAACGGCCCCCGAGAGCGGAGCCCTCGCCCCGGCCTCTCCCAGGGACCCGAAGGGATTTCTCAGGCAGGCGCCACGGCTTTTTCCCTTTGCACGTGGACTAACCTGAATGTTTTTCGTTTTGTTTTTAACATATTTCTCATTTTTCTTTTCTTTTCTGTCTTTGTGGCTCCTTTTCCCGCCCCCCTGCGCTCCTCCGCTTGGTGTTTGGCTCTCGCCCGCTGCCCTGGCGCAGGACGGGGCTCTTCACGCCCGACATGGCCTTTGAAGCCATAGTGAAAAAACAGATTGTAAAGCTCAAAGAGCCCAGTCTGAAGTGCGTTGACCTGGTGGTCTCAGAGCTGGCCACGGTCATTAAAAAGTGTGCCGAAAAGGTAACGCATCTCCCTCCCTCCCTCCCTGTTTTTGTGCCTAACCGGAACGCCTGGGCTGCAGTCGCTCCCGGGACCCGGCCGGCCAAAGCCGAGTTCGGCCCCGAGGGCGTCGCTGATCTGGGGGGACGCCGGGTCCTTCCGGCGCTCGCGGGAACGCGGCCGTAGCGTCCGCTCGGCTCCGCGGCGCGGGTCCTGCCGAGACCGATCGCCCAGGCGTTCGCCCACCCCCGTAACCGCCGAGGCGCCGCCGAGCTCCCCCCTCCTCTGCCTCGCTTAGCCGTAGCTCGCGCTTCGCGCCGCGAAAACCCGGCTCCGCTTAGCCCTGGGGTGCGAGGGCGGGAAGGAGAACCAAAAATAAAGCCCTGGATTTGGCACCGCTTCGAAGCCGCCCCGGGAAGGGGATCGTGCCGGTCTTGTCGGACCTAGTGAAGAGAGTCGAGTCTGTCGCTTTCCCGCACCGCCCGAGCCCCGGTTGTGTCCTCCCGGCAGAACCGGGGCTCAGTCCCGTCCCTCCTCCGTCCCCTTCGTGAGCGTCTCCTGTCGCTGGCTTGCTGCGGTGGGCGCCGGAGCCTGCCACGGTCCCATCAGCAGCGCTGTGTGGTTTTTTTTTTCCCCCGGCCTTCTCCCTTTCTTTTCAGCTCGGTTCCTACCCCAGGTTACGAGAGGAGACGGAGAGGATCGTCACCACCCACATCAGGGAGCGGGAAGGCAAGACGAAGGACCAGGTGAGCCCACGCCGCCGCCTGGGCCGGAGAGAGCCCGGCCACGGGGTGCGAGGGCGAAGCCAGCCCAGCGTCGCCCCCCTGCGAGCCCAAAGCTCCCTCTCGCGGCAGCTCTGGCGTCTCCTGCCCCGTCACCCCTGTCCCTGAGCGCACCCCGTGGCGGTGCCAGAGCCGGGGGGGGTGTTCAGCCGCCTCCTAACGCCTCAAACCCCCTTCCAGATTCTCCTGCTGATCGACATCGAGCTCTCTTACATCAACACCAACCACGAAGACTTCATTGGATTTGCCAAGTGAGTGGTTTGCCGGGGGGACGGGTCAGGCCCTCGCCGTAAGCGCGGCTCGTGCTCCTGTCCCCAGCTCGCGGGGGAGGCCTGGGGGTGACGTCGCCCCTCCGGGCGTGAAAACTGGTGGAGGAGCCTCCCAAAAGCGGCTCCTTTTGCACCCGAGTGCAAATCTCTCAGATTTGGGGTACGGGGCGGGGGGGGCTCCGCTTCCCGGCTTGAGGGCCGGGAGATCCGACCTGCCCCGCTGTCGCTCCTCTGCCTGGGTTAATGCTGCTCGTTAGGGCGGGGGCGCGAGAAGCTGGAGCGGTTCAGCCCCGGGTGAGCTGCTTTTAGGGCCCTGCGCTTGCGACTCATTAAGGTAATTAAGGCTGTAGCTGCCTTTCAGCAGAGGCTTTCCCGTGCCCCGTGGCCAGGCTGAGGGAGGGCGCAGAGACGCTCCTCGGACCCGAGCAGAAACGTCCCCCCGTCCTCCGAGCTCGCCCTTCGTAGTCCTCCGGCGAGGCCGGGGCCGGGCGGGGGGCTCTCCTCCGAGTCCCTCTTCCCTCGCCTTTCGGCCTGGCGGTTTCCCACCGGCGCGGCCCCGAAATGGGCGGTAACTTTTCGGGAGCGCCCGGAGCTCCGGCTCCCCGCGCGAGCGGCTCTGCCCGGAGCTTCTCGCCGTCTTCGCCGGCCCGAGCCCGCGCCACGAACTCCCGCAGCCTTCCTCTCGTTTTCTTTTCCCCCCCCTTTTTTTTTTGGTGTCTCTGCCTTTCACCTTCATTCGCAGCTCCTTCCTCTCCTCCTGATCTCTCCTGTTTTTCCTTTGAACCATCATCTCACTCTTCCCTCCGGACTCCTCCGAACCTCTCCCACTCCCCAGCTGTTACACTGAGCAGCACGTGGCGACAGGGTGGGTACCCGCAGCATGTCCTGGCGTGCCGGGGGCAGCCCCGCTTCCACCCTCCCCTCCCCGCCGCCTGCAGGGACCTTCGGCGGGAGCCCCAGAGGCTTCTCCTCCCGGCTCAGCTTGCGGCGGAGCTCGGCCCCGGCACTGGCTCGCGCCGGGCGCCCGGCTCGCCCTCCTCGCATCCCCAGGATTTGGGGAGGAACCGTGAGGGATCAGGGCAGGCCGAGAGCCACCTCCCGAAGTCAAGGGGCGCCCTGGGGCGGAGGGACGGTGGCCGCTGCCGTCCCCTAGGGAAAGGACACCCACCCCTCCCCCCTCCGCGTGTGCTTGTGAACTGCTGCTCCCGGCGGCGTCCCGGCGTTGTTCTAACTGTTTTCATGGATTTTGTTCCTGCTCCTGACTAACGGTTCCGTCCCGCGCCTCGCCCCTCGCCTCTTGGGTTGCTCAGGAGAGACAGGTAGCTTTCCCTCTGCTGCTGCTCTTTTCCAGCCTGGGGCAGGGGCGGGGAGCGAGGCTGCAGGTGGTTTCTGGAGACGAATCCTTCTGGTTGCGCGGTGGTCGGGGCGCCTCGGCTCGGTTGGGCTCACGGAGCGGATCGGCAACCGCTGCTTGGTGTTTCCTCTCCTCCGAGCTGCCGCCTTGCCCCCGACCCCGGAGCTGCCTGGAGAGAGGGACCGTGAGGAAGGAGATGAAGCCGTTCGGCTCGCGAAGCCCCGGCTCCCTCCCTCGGCACTGCTCTCCCGTCTCCGTCCGGTCCCGGGCAAAGCTCTGGGAGGGGCTCCCCCCGCCGCCGTCGGCGCCGCGCCGTGCTGGCCGCACGGAGACTGGGTGGTTCTTGGTGGAGTTTTACCCGTCCCCTTCGGACTCGGCTCTTCCTTCCGGGCGGGAAGCGTGTGGTGGCCGCGCGGCTCGTCGCTTTGCTCTGCCTCCCCCCGCCTTAAAGCTGCTTTTTTCTCTCCTTCCAGCGCCCAGCAGAGGAACACGCAGACGAACAAGAAAAGGGCCATCCCGAACCAGGTACGGCCGCCGGCGCCCCGGCTCTCCCTCGTGGCGTGGGGCGGAGGTCGCTCTCCGGGATATCCCGCTCCCGCAGCCGTCGGAGCAACCCCGGAGCTGCCAAAGCGGGATGCCGGGTGATCCACCAGATCCTTCCTTGAGGGATATTCCACACCGGGGTTAGAGACGGGAGCTCTGG
Organism: Leptosomus discolor; assembly: GCF_034619465.1. NCBI lineage: Eukaryota > Metazoa > Chordata > Aves > Leptosomiformes > Leptosomidae > Leptosomus > Leptosomus discolor. The sequence continues at coordinate 763,666 of NC_141418.1, forward strand.
GAGCGTTCGCTGCGCGGGAGCTCGTCTCCCAAGCGGCAGGAATCGGGACAAGCCGGGTGCCGGAGGAGCCCCGAGCTCCGGCGCGGGGCAGGGTCTGGCCTAACCTGCCCGGTCCTGCCCCTGTCGACCCAGACTGGCCCTGCGGGGGGTGGGGGGTGGGGGGAACGGGGGCCGAGGGGAGCGCAGGGACGTGCCCGGCAGCCGTGTCCGCCCCCGGTCCGTCTCCTCGTGCGGCCTCCGGCTTCCCAGCGGGTCTTTGCAGTCGGGGGAGCACGCCCCAGAGCGGGACGGGGAGCGCCCCCTTGCACGGTGTTAGGGCCGGCAGTTGCCTCTCGCTCGGAAAGAATGTAATGAATTATTAACACTGTAAAATTATAATTAATAGCATGTTTTTCTTTTGCTGTTTTTCTGCTTTTTCCTACCATTTTTGTGCTTCCTGCTCTCTTCTCCCCCTTCCATCACTTTGTTTTTCTTCACTGTTCTGTCTCCTCATCCTGCTTCTTTTTTTTTTTTTTTTTTTTTTTTCCTCCTCCCCCTTAATTTTGCACACCTAAAGGGTGAGATACTGGTAAGTACCCACAGAGCGTGGTAGTGCTGGTAGACGACACCCAGCGATGGACGTGGCCCTGCCAGACAGACCTGCCGAGCCCAAAGCGCCGCCTCTCGCTCCCCAGAACGGAGTACGCCGGGGGCGGGGGGGGGCAGGATTCCCTGACGGGCTCCCCGGGCTTGGGCTGGAGACAGAAATTCGGGCTGTCCCCTTCGTCCCCGCGCCTGGGCCGGAATCAAAAAGGCCTCGGGGTTGATCCCTGCCCGTGCCGCCACCCTCGGGCTGCCGGCGCTGCCGGGCATCTGCCTGCGCTCGCTGGGAACAGCTGTAGGGAGAGCTGGGGCTCAGGGCGTCAGTACTGGTTTTACTGGGAAGCAAAAAGCCAAAATCTTTGGGTTTTAGCCCAGAGCTGCCTGCAGCCAGGGCGGAGCAGCCGGTCCTGAGGCGGGGGAGTCCCTCGTCCGCCCGGGTTTTGGGCCCGTGGGGCTGGAGGTGCCTTATGTCCCATTCCCCGCCCCATGCTGCCATTTTTGGGCTGCAGGTTGGGTCCCCGACCTTGTGCCGGCTGCCGGCGGGTTTGCCGATGCCAGCACGCTGCACGGCTGGCCCAGAACTCCGGCAAGGAGCCCACCAGGCTCCCCTCCCGGGCGTTAGCCGCCGGGGGAGGCAAACTTCAGGTGCCCGTGGGCCGCTCGGAGCCTCGTTACTCAGCCGAGAGCTGGTCCCTCGGGCGTACTCCGTGCTGGGGAGGCGGAGGGCAGCGTTCCCTCCGCACGGAGAGGTTCCCCTGTCCGGTCGAGCCATCCCCCCCCGCCGGGGTGGGGGTCCTGGCCCCGCTGCTCTGGCCTCGGAGCCGAGCATCGCGCCGGCGGTCGGAGAAAATGGAAGTGTCTGAGAGGGAGGCGACCCCCGAACGCCCCGGTTGGGCTTTACGGCCTCGGGGACCACAGCTCGGGTGCTGCCTCGCTCCCTCGGGGGCGGCCTCAGCGCCGCGATGTCCCGTCCCCCCGGGAAGGAGGCCGGGGAGAGCCGTTCGGCTCCCGCAGCCGGTGCTGGGCTGGTTAAAGCCCCGAGGTGGGAGCGGGCTGCGGGGCAGGTTCCCCGGCGGCGGCTGCTCTCCGCGGCCGCGCCGGCCCGTGTCAGAGCGGCTGCGGCTCGGGCGCTGGGGGCTTTCCCCGTTCCCCCGTGGATTTTAGGGGGCTGCTGTCCCCAGCCCGCCCTTCCCGGAGGAAGAGCGCAGCTCCGGGAGGGCCCTGTGCCCCTTTCCCGTCTCTCCCAGCCCTTCAGACACTTCCATTTCCTTCGAGCACCGTCCCGATGGTTCTGCAGCACCAAAACCAACCCCCCCCCCCCCCCCGCCAAGGGCCCGCTGATTTCTGCGCCGGGCCGCGCTCCATCGCTGGCTGGGTGGACGGGGTCGTGCCGGGTGACGGGAAGGTGGAGATCTGAGAATTAAGGATTTCAAGGCACCGGCTCGGTGCCGGGCAGAGCTCCGTAGAGCCCTGGAGCTGCTGTGCCGGGGACGCTCGCCTGGCTCCCGAGCCCTAAAACCATCGGTGCTCCCGCCGGTAGCCGGTCGGTCTTAAAGGAACTTTCTTCTGGGCTCTCCGCTGCGCTGCTCGGTGCCTCAGCCTTCCTCTCTCCTCCTCCTCCTCCTCCTCCTCCTCGGGACAGAGGAGGTGTCCTGGGTCCAGCTGGCGTGTCCCTGGCTCTGCAGGGTGCCCTCCCCTCCTCTACCCTTTAGCGAAACGAGTCAAATCTTGGCTTTTCTCTTGGCGCTCCAGCTCCCTGCGCTGCAGCCCGGGCTCTCTGCCGGCCCCTGAGGGTCCTGGTCATCCCCGCCAAAACTGTCCCGGCACCTGCCGGAGCCTCTGCCCCCACTGGCAGGACTCGCTTTGCTGAGGAACCTTTTCCCTCTGCCCTTTCCCTGGCCCTGATCCTCTCAACTCCTCGCTCTCCCCGGCTCCCGCTGCTGTTCCTTTAAAGCCAGACCCGGTTCCCGCTCAGAGCCGGTTTTAACCGCGCGCCGGGCTCTCAAACACGCCAGAGCGAATCCGAAGGTGAAGTCTTTAATCCGACAGCCTCCGCCCTCTTAATTTCAGGGCTCCTTCCTTCCCCTCACCAGTAGATCCGCGTGAGTTCAGTGTTAGCTCTAGCTGCCTGTGCCCGCCGGCGCCCCGAGCTTTGCCTGTGCCTAACACGGCGGGTTTTGTCGCGGCTTTTACGCCGGCAGCCGCCCGAGCAGCCTGAAAACGAGAGCGGCCCGAGCCCCCCCGGGCCCTCGGTGGGTTCCCCCGGCGAAGCCGCGCCGCCGCCGGGCTCCGTTTCACGCGCCGGATCCCGGCGCCGCGGCTCAACCCGGGCCTCGGGCGCGGCTGCTCGGCGCGGGCTCCCGTATGAGCCGTAACAAACCCCGCGCCGCGCTCGTGTCTAACTCCTCTCTGCTTCACCGCGAGGGCGGTTCGTTCTCCCTCCCATCCATGCTTGACTGGAATCGACCCCCCCGGCGCATTTCCCCCTCGTCTGCCCATCGCTAACCCTGTGGTGGGACTAACCCCTGTCCGGCGCTGCGGTAGAAAAGCCGGGGCACCGGCTTTGCCGAGCCGCCGCCGCCGCCACCGAGCCTCTCCTGCCGCTGGCCCTCCCGGGGCGGGATGCTCAGGGCGGGGGCACCGACAGCAGCCCCTCGCGCCGGGCACGGCTCCCATGGCGGGGCGACGCGTGGGGGTGCCGGGCCGCTCCCCGAATCGCCCGGCGGGCGCTCGGCGCGCAGCTCTCCCGCGGTTTTTCGGTCTCTCGCAGCCGGCTGCCAGGCAGCTCCTGCCTCGGGGGGCTCCCAGCCTGCGGTGCCCTCCAGAGCCGGGGCCCAGCCGGGTTCGGGGACCTCCCGCTCTGGATCCGGGGAGGGGGTCGGGCTCACCGGCAGGGGTGACGGTGGGAAGGCGGCTTCTCCCCCGCGGCCTGGGTAGGGAGAGGGACTCCCAGCTCGGTCTAAAGGCTTCTGCCGCGGCCCCGGGGTCTGCGCCGAGCCGCCGTGACCTTCCTCTCGGCGCAGCAGCTCCCAGAACAACGGGGGGAACGCCGGGGCAGAGCGGGGTCGTGCTCGCGCTTGAGAAACCCTCCCGGCGGTGGCGGCTGCGCCGCTCTCGTCCCGGGGAGGCCGTTAGAGGCGCGGGGACGGTTCTTGGTGTCGGGATAGGGGGGTTCCCCGATGGGGCCGGGGCAGGCGAGGGGTGGTCTGGCAGAGCGGGAGCGGCTACGGCATCGTGCGAGCGTCCTCGCCGCCGGTGCTGGGGGAGGGAGCGCAAGGTGGGGGTGACGGGCGGCTCGAGGCCGGGGGACGCTCCCGCCGGCGCGGTCCCGGGGCACGGCGTCGCGGAAAAGCGCCGCTTGCCACGTCAGGCTTTGGCCAGGGAGCCGTTCGGCGGGGTCTGCGAGCCCGGCAGGACCCACCGGCTAGCGAGGGGGCGGGGGAGCCGTCCCCGGGGGTAGGGGCCAGCGCACGAGACGGGGTTTGGGGGATAGAACCGCGGGATTCCCCGGTTGTGGCGCGGCCGAGGGCTGCGCTCGGCGAGGGCCGGTGCTCGCGGCGAGGCTGAGCCGAGCGGGGATGGGGAGAGCCGCTCCGGCAGCGGCTGGACGGGGTAAGTGGGGCATCGCTCCTGGGAACGGGCCGAGCCGACCTCGCCCAGCCGTGCTCGCCGGCGGCTTTGGCCGCGATGGAAGCCGAGGTCGGCTTTCCACGGGGCTCCCGGCGCCGCGTGCCCGCCTTGGGGCCGGGCCGGCAGCGGCACGCCGGCGCGGGACCCCCCAGCGCAGCCCTGGGCGCTACCGTAACGCCGCCGGGCGGCTCTTAAACCCGAGACACGCTCCCAATCCCCCTCTCGTCCCGCGGGAGCACCGGAGCTTTGGCTCTCCGTCACCTCTCCTGCCGGGGCTGCTGCCGGCGCCGGGGCGTTCGCGTGGAGCGGGGTTTGGGTGGGACGGTGCCGCGGCACGCGTGGGCTCGCTGCTTTCCTCGCCCGGCTTGGGGAGCTGGAGGAGCCCCCGACCTCCCCCTCCGTGCCGCCAGCTTGCCTGGGAGACGGGGGCGGGGGGTGTCTCGGAATCTGCCTGGGTGAGGGTCCGCTGCTGAGGCCAGGGCTTTCTGCGAGGGGTCCAGGGGGGCTCGCGGGCTCGGGGGCGCTTTCCCTCGCTCTCCGTCTGGGGAACTCCCCGCCGGAGACCCCGCAGTAGCCTGTAACCTCCTCTTCTCCCTCCCCTCCGCTCCCACCGCCGCTCCTCTCGTCTCCAGGTGATCCGCAGGGGCTGGCTGACCATCAACAACATCAGCATCATGAAGGGGGGCTCCAAGGAGTACTGGTTCGTGCTGACGGCCGAGTCGCTGTCCTGGTACAAGGACGAGGAGGTACGTGCGGGCGGGGCGGGGCGGGTTTTGGGGGGAGGCTCTGGGGTTCCCCCGGGCTCGGGGATGGGAATTACCGCCCGGGATTAACGAGCGCCGTCCGTCCGTCCGTCCGTCTGCTGGCGTGCAGGAGCGGGGGTCTCCTCTGGAGGGTGCCCTGCGGGCGCCGGCGGCTTCGGCGCCTCCGGTCGCTCCCCGGGACCTCGGGATTGCGTAAACACGGATAAACTGGGAGCCACTGGCAAGCGGAGATCCCGCGGGATCCTGCCCCCGGGGCCCGGCCTCTTTGCAGGGAACGTTATTCTTTGTCCCCCGTCGCTGCAAGACGCCTGGGAAGGAGCGGGGACCCTGTCCCAGCCCCCCAAAACCCGATTCCCAGTTGAACCAGCCCAGCAAAGCCAGTGCAGCCGGTCAGGAGGGAAACCAGCTCCGTTCTGGCCCTGGGGAAGGGAAAACCAGCAGCGCTGCGCTGGGTTTGGCCGTGGGCGGAGGAAAACTCAGCCTTTGACCCCGTGGGGCTGTCGGTTTATTGTCCCCGAGCCCCCCCCGCCCCCCTCGGCCGCTCCCTGTGGGGTCGCTGCGCTGGTTTTGCTGGTCCAGAAGCCACGTTGGGGCAGAGGGAGCCGATGGGGTTCGTGTCCCCGCACCGGGGAGCGATCCTGTGCCCACCCCGCTGGCCGCCCACCCCCCTCCGGAGCCGCCCCGTGAGCGTGGGGAGTCCAGGCCACGCGGAGGGGACCCGATGCCCTCCGCCCCCGAGGCTCCTGCGCGCCGGGACCCCCCGGGTCCCTCCTTGTCCCCCGCTGGCTGTCCGAGAAGGGGCCGCTGCTGCTCCCGGACCCCTTTTCCTGGCCTCGGGACGTCCCGGGGGTGCTGGTGGCTCAGCCCTGCCGGGAACCGGCGTTTCGCCGCCCAAACCCAAAGCGGTTTCCTTGGGCGCGACCCTCCCGGGAGCGGGACGGCGGCAGGACCGGCACCTTTGCCGCGGGCGCCGGTGCCAGCATCTCCTCCGCGGCACCGCGCTCCGTCGTATTCCAGCTTTTCCAGCTTTTCCGCCCCCACAGCCTGAAAACCGGCCCGGGATCTCGCCATCCCCCTGACGTCACCGGCCTCCCGGCCAGATGCCGCGGGGTGGCGGGGGGTGGGGGGGGGGGGTGGATGCTCACCGGCTGGTTTTGGGGGGGCACACGCGGGGTTCGGCGCCGCCAACGCGCGGGTCGGGAAACGGAGACGCGATCCCGACTTTTATTTCCCGGGAGCCGCTCGGCAGCCGGGCGCGGGCGCGGGAGCGAAGCCGGCGGCTCCTTTGTTCCTCCTTCCTCGGCCCAGCGAGGCGGCCGGCGCTCCCGAACCCCCGGGGGTCGGGTTTTTAACACAACCCCCCCCCACCCCCCCCCCCCAGCCCCCTTTTTAAGGCCGCCTCCTAAAAGAGAAGAAGGAAACATGTTGAGCGGATAAAGCTCCCGCGGCGCAGCCCCCCGCCGCCCGCCGGTGCCCCCCGGTTTCCTGCGCAGAGGCCTCTCGGGGGGCACGTCTGGCCCCGCCGCGACGGGTAATGAGAACCAGGCGGCCGGGGATGAATGAGGCTCTGTCTTCGGCCGGCCCTGCCCCCCCCCTCCTCCTCCTCCTCCAGCCCCCCCAAACCCCCCGCCGATAAGAAACGAAGGAGCCGCTGCGCCAGCACCCCGGCGGTTTTTGGGGGGACACCCCACCCCCACCCCCCCCCGCTCTGGAAGGGGAGCGCTCCATGGCTCTACCCTCCCGCTCCAGGCCCAAAAAAAAGCCAGCCCCCCCCCCCCCAACCCACGCCGCCTCGGTGCAAAAAAAGAAAATAGTAATTAAAAAAAAAAATCCGATAAAGTTGAGTTTATTCTCCCCGAAAAGGGGCCGGCCGCGGGCTCGCTCCCGCCTTACCTTGCGGCTGCTGGGGCGCTGCTGGGGCGCTGCTCGGCCAGACCCGATCTAACCAATGTGCAGACTACTGTACAACGTTGAACCCTCCTGAACAGGTAGTCTGAACACTGGGCAGGCTGGGCTGGAGTCTCCGGCTTCCCACGGCATCCACGGGGCTGCTTTTCCGTTTGAATTCCTCCCCCTCGCGACGTTGGGGTGGGTTGGTTTTTTTGGGGGGGGGGGTTGGGGTTGTTTTGGGATTATTTTTTTTTTTTAATGAGAGGAGCCCGATGGGCGAAAGGAAGCGGCTTTGTCTCTCTTCTGACGTGGCAAAGTCCTTGCAACCGAATCCAGTCTGGAAAAAAGTTGTGGGTTTTTCAGGAAATCATGAGGAGGAGTGTGGGGCGGCGGTGGAAGGGGGGGGGGGGGGCGGAGGGGGACGGGGGGGGGGGACGGGGGGGAAGGCTTTGGGTTCGTGGCCTCTCTACAAAGGCGAACGTCATTTTTTGGGACCGTGTGCGCCGCATCTGGAGACAAAGCGGAGCTGGAGCCGTCCTAAACGGTTCCAGATGTGGCGTTTCGGCGGCTGGGTGGCCCCTCGGCAGGGCCGGGGAGCCGCCGTTTACATCGGCGGCCGCCTTCGTGCCAGACCGCCGAGCCCCGGCTCCTTCCCGGCCCCGGCTGCAGCGTGGGGCGGGGGGGAAATCCCTGGGGTCCCACGGAGGCGACGGGGTGGGCTCTGGTGGGGCCGGCACCGTCCCCGTGCCAAGGGAGGGCGGCCACGGTGCGGGCAGGGCTGCCGCCGGGCCCCGGCGGGGCCAAGTCCCTGTCTCCGGCGGTTTCTTGGGCGCTGCCGGCGGTGAAGCCGGGCAGCCAGAGCAGCGCCGAAAGGGCTTCCCGGCCCGTTTGTGCGCCGGAGCCGCCATCCAAGGGGTGCGGGGTGCTCCTGGGGGGGATGCAGGTCGCTCCGTCGCTGGTAGGGCTCTTGGTCGGGGCACGGCGTGCCGGGAAGCGGGTCTCGGCAGAGCTCCTCCGGCGCGAGCCCGGGGACGTCGCCGCCCCGCGGTCGCGTCGGGCTCTCGGGGCGCCCTCGCCCGCTCTCATCCCTCCCTTCTGTCCCCTCTTCCAGGAGAAGGAGAAGAAATACATGTTGCCTTTGGACAACCTGAAGATCCGGGACGTGGAGAAGGGGTTCATGTCCAACAAGCACGTCTTCGCCATCTTCAACACGGAGCAAAGGTGAGGGCGGCGCCGCCGGCCGCTCCCGACATCCCCCGCTCGCTGCGCCTCGCACCGGCGCGCCCCGGTTCTGCCCGTCCCTCGGTTCTTGCCGCTCCGGACCCGGCTTCTCCCTCCGTTCGGTGTCGTGCTGCCGGGCAGGAGCACCCGGGGCAGGATTTCTCCAGAGGAGGCGGCAGCTCGCCGGTATTTCCTCCGTTCTGGGGGGATTTCAGCCTTCCTCGGCCTCGCCGAGGGTTGTGCCGAGCCTCCCGCTCGCCCTCCGCGGTCCTCACCCCCCGGCTCCGCTCCCTCTTCCCCAGGAACGTGTACAAAGATCTCCGGCAGATCGAGCTGGCCTGCGATTCCCAAGAAGACGTGGACAGCTGGAAAGCCTCCTTCCTCCGAGCGGGAGTTTACCCGGAGAAAGACCAAGTAAACGCTCCCCCCGCCTTGCCCCGGCCCTCCCGGCGCGGGCTGGCCGAGGGGTGCTGGGGCGCCCGGCCAGGGGGAGGCTGCCAGACTGGGGAGCTCAGGGCTGGGGGGGCACAGGAGGGTCTTGGTGACCCGGGAGAACCGCCGTGGGGTCGCAGGGGAGGACGAGCTGCCGCCTGCGGCGCTCGCCCGGTGGCTCCTGGTCGTTCTGGGCTGCGGCATAAACCCCCGCGGTCGCTACAAAATGAACTGTTATTCCCCAAAAAACCCCGGCATGCCGGTAGGACGGAGCAGAGGTGGAAGGGCCAGGGGCTGAGCGTGGAGCAGAGGGGTTTCTTCCCGGGTCGGTCGGAGCCCGGCAGGTAACTCGTGCCCTGCTTTCCCCGAGCAGACGGAGAACGAGGAGGGCGCCCAGGAGAACACCTTCTCCATGGACCCCCAGCTGGAGCGGCAGGTGGAAACCATCCGCAACCTCGTCGACTCCTACGTCGGCATCATCAACAAGTCCATCCGCGACCTCATGCCAAAGACGATAATGCACCTCATGATCAACAATGTGAGCGGGGGGCGAGGGGAGCCTCGGGGGGCCGGGAGGCGCCAGGGAGGGCGGTTTGGGGCTCTGCGGGTGGCACCCTGGGCCCCCTTCGGCGTTAGGAGCCGGGGGGGGGCACCGATTTGGTGGTCTTTCACGTCTTTAACTTGGACGTCTCTGCGCTCGAGCCGCTCGGCCGCGGCTTTGCCGAGGAGGCGCTCGGGAGTTTTGGGTTGGGAGTTGAGTCTTGGCGTTGGGAGTTGAGTCTTGGGTTGGGAGTCTTGGAGTTGGGAGTCTTGGGTTGGGAGTCTTGGGTTGGGAGTCTTGGGTTGGGAGTTGAGTCTTGGCGTTGGGAGTGTTGGCGTCGCTGGGGCTGCGGGCGCCTTCCGGAGCCGGGAGAGGTGTCCCGCGGCCTCGGCTCCTCCAGCTCCCACCCCGCCGGGTTTGGTGTCTCGGCGCTGACCTCCCCCTCGCCGGCTCCCCTCAGACCAAGGATTTCATCCACTCGGAGCTGCTGGCCTACCTGTACTCCTCCGCCGACCAGAGCAGCCTGATGGAGGAGTCGGCCGACCAGGCGCAGCGGCGGGACGACATGCTGCGCATGTACCACGCCCTGAAGGAGGCGCTCAACATCATCGGCGACATCAGCACCAGCACCGTCTCCACGCCGGTTCCCCCGCCCGTGGACGACACGTGGCTGCAGACGAGCAGCGGGCACAGGTCGGGAGGGGAGGGCGCCCCGGGGTGACGTGGATCTGGGGTCCCTGGGGGAGGGGCGGGGGGGGAGGAGGGCTGCGGGCCTCAGCGCTCCCCCACCCCCCCTGAGGTGCTTCTCTCTCCTCCGCAGCCCCCCGCCGCAGCGCCGACCTCCCTCCGCCATCCTGCCGCCGGGCCGGCCGCCGGCCGTCAGGGGTCCCACGCCGGGGCCGCCCCTCCTCCCCATCCCCGCCGGGGGACCCTCCTCCTTCGCTGCTCCCCCCATCCCCTCGCGCCCCGGACCCCAGAACATCTTCGCTGCTAACAACGACCCCTTCTCGGCCCCTCCTCAGATCCCCTCGCGCCCGGCACGCATCCCCCCCGGCATCCCGCCCGGCGTGCCCAGGTAAGAGGACCCCTCCCGGGGGGCTCCCCGGTGCTGCCTCCCGGGACGTGGGGTGGTCTCCTACCCCCGGGGGGGGCTGCATCCTCGGCTTGGCCCGAGCTTTTCGGGAAGCCCCGAGGTGCGAAACGCCGCGCCGGCAGCTCTCGTGGACGCTGTGGCAGGGCTGGGCGCCCCCCACCGCTGCCCCCAGCGCAGCCCCCCTGGGGTGGGAGCTCCGGCCCCCCGCGGGAAGGGTCGGTGCCGGTCGCCGGTCCCGCCGTGGCACACGCCGGAGGTCGGGGAGCTCGCGTGCCGCCGGCAAGCAGGGAGGGGGGGTCCCGCTGGGCCGTGGCGTCGAGCCGTCCCCGCCCTCACGCCTCTGTTCCCCTTCTCTCTGCAGCAGAAGACCCCCCGCCGCGCCGAACCGGCCCACCATTATCCGCCCGGCCGAGCCCTCCCTGCTCGATTAACCGCCCAGGGGCTGGTAGCGACGCCCGGAACCTGCCGCTTTCCTTTGCCCTTCTGGGGGGGGCGGAAAGGGGGGGGGCAAAAAGCCCCCCCCCCCAAACACCCACCCCCCCTCGCCCCGCGTCTAATCTCTCGTTTTTAAGCCCCCCCTGCCCGCGATCGGCTCAGCAGAGCGGTTTAACCACGGCCCGGCCCCCCCCCCCAGCGCCGCGGCCCCTCCTCGGCGCGGGTGACGCTGGCGGCGGCGGCGGCGGCGGGTGGGCAACGCTCCTCGCCCTCCCTGCCCTCCGCCGCGCCGGAGCCGGGAAGCGGGTGGTCGGTGCCGCGGTGCGAGGGGCCGGGGAAGCCCCCGAGCTGCACCGCGTCCCGCTCTGCCCCCCTGTGTGATAAACCACGGAGGATTAGATATGGGGGGGAGGGGGGCGTTGAATATTGCACTTTGTCAGAAATCCCCCCCCCTCCCCCGCCCTCCGACACCCACCGGCGCTTGTGCCGGGGCGGGGGGGGGGGGGCCTGAATGTACGTGACCGGGACGGGCGAGCTTGGGGGGGGGGGGGGGCGAGGGGTGACCCCGAGTCTTTGGCTGCGCCCAGAATCTCCCCGTGGAGGCTGATCCGATCCCCCCCCCCCCCCGTTCGCTTTCTCCCTCCTTCTGCCTCCCCTCAGAATTTTTTGTATTAATATATTATATATAAAACTTAGTGATTTTGGGTTTTTTCCTTGCCCCCAAAAACCCCCGAAAGTCGGTTGCTAATCCTGACCATAGTCTGTATTTCAGTTTTTATAGCTTTGAGGAAAAATTTATATATGGAAAATGACGGGACTGCAGCTCGCGAAGCGCTAATAAATCTAACCCGCCGCAAAGCCGGAGCCGCCGCGCCGGGGCAGCCCTTGTCTCGGCACCGAACCTCAGGTATTTCTTCCCGCGGCGCGGTGACGCCCAAAGCCGGGGGGAAAAAAAGAAAAAAACCCACAAAAAGAGACTGGAATAACGCCCGGGGCGGGGGGGGACGGAAGGTGCCGGAGCATCCCCGCGTGCTGCCGCCCCTCGCCCCCTTTCCCAGCCCCGAGGAAGAGGAGGGAGCGTCGTGCTGCCTCGAGCCTCCCCCTTCCCCAGGAATGGGGGCTGCCTGGGGAGGGGGGGTCGTGTCCGATGCCGGGAGCGAGGGGGGGGGGGGCTTTGCTCTGGAAGCCTTGACCCCCACCGCCGCGTCCCCCCCTCGGCTCTGCCGCTGCCTTAGACCACGGTGTCTTCCCCGAGGAGCCGCCGCCGCGCCGGGCTCTGGCCGGGGGCGGAGGTTGTAAATATTTTTACAGACTGTATTAATTGTATAAAAAAAAAAAAACCAACAAAAAAAAAGACAAAAAAAAGGCAAAAAACCCCCGCCCCACCCCGACGATAATGTAGGTTTTTAAACACACCGACTCCAGCCCCAGCCCGGCTGCCGGGAGCACCGGGACGGGGCCGCGGCGCTGCCTGCCTTAATCGCACCCTCCCCGCCGCAGCGAGGGGGCTCGGCCCCCCCAGTTAATCCATTAACGAGCCCAGCGCGGCGCCGCGGCGGCTGGGCCCCCCCCGGGTTGCGGGGGCCGGGGGATCCCCGGCGCGGCCGCTCTCGCCACCCCCCTTCGCCGGGTCGGGGGGTCCCGGCCGGCGCGAGCCCCCTCCCGCCGGTGGTTTGGGGGGTCCCCGCGCCCGGCCGCACCCCAGCCCGCTCCGCTCCTCGCCCTCCGGTTTGCCGACGCGTAAGTGCCTCCGGTCTGTACCTATTAATGAACTAAAAAGAAAAAGATTAAAAAAAAATAAAGGGAAAAAAAAAAATCCAAAAACCAACCCCAAAATCTGGCGGTGACAATCTCTGGCGCTTTGCGGCGGTTTCGGGCTCGGCCTTTTCCTCCGGGGTGCGATTTGGGGGGGAGGGGGCTCGGGTAAGGGGGAGTTTCAGGGGCTGGGACCGAGGGGGCTGTCGCTGCCCCGGCTCCGTTAACCGAGATTTTGCCGGTGGCGGCTGAAAACCCCAAATCTTTATTATTTTGTGTCGCCGGGGCTGGACAAAACCCTTGTAGCAGAAAACCCCGGTCGCGGCCAACGGGGTGGGGGCTGGACACGGCCCCACCGCCCCGGTCCCCCACCACCCCCATCCCCCACCACCGGCCTTGCAGCAGAGCGGCGCTTTGGCGCAGCCACGGTGGGCGACCGGGTGGTCCTGGGGTGGCTGGTGCTCCCCCCCCCCGCCCCGGTGCGGGGTTGTTCCGGCAGCTTCAGCCGGACTCGGTGCTCCGGCACGTGCCGGTTGTTGAAGCCGCGATCGGTCCCTAACTGGGGGGATCGCTAATGGGGGAGCTGGGGCTTGGGGGGCTGCTATACCCGGGAGGGGCTGTGATTTGGGGGGGGGGCTCCCTGCAGCCGGAGCAGCACTGGGGGCCTGGCCGTGGCCCCCCCTCCCTGCAGCCGGGGCAGCTCCCATTTCCCAAAACGCTCGTTTTTCTCCTCTTTTTTTTCCCCTGCGCCCCGGAGCGCGGCTCCCGCTGCTCCCAGCCCCCTCCCACCACGCCGAAGCCCCCGGGACACCACCCCGGGCAACCCCGCGCTCCCCCAAGGGACCCTCCCCCTTCACCGGCGTCCCCAGGGTGTTTAACCGGGTGCCACCGGCCCGATTTTGGAGTATTTCCCCGTTCCACCCCCCGTCCCCCCCTTTGCAGGCACCAGGAGCGAGATTTGCTGCTTGAATCCCCTTTTCCAGGCGTTTTTAAGGCTGGAGGTTCCCCTCGTGCTTCGGGAGAGCAGCTCCGGCCCACGGCGAGCCTCCAGGCAGAGGTTTCCACCACCGCGGTGCCGGCCGTGCCGTACGGCAGCCGGCGGGCAGGCCCGGGCCTCATAAACCCCGCGGGATGGGGGACCCTCTCGCCGAGCGAAGCCCTTCCCGGCTCCAGCTCCTCCGGCGCCCTTTTTCCTCCTGGTGGAGGCGACTCCGAGGGGTTTGTCTGGCTGAGCCGATAAACCACCTCGGGGTCCCGGTGACTGACCCCCGCCGTGCCCGGAATAAACGGATTCCTCCCCAAAAAGGCTCAGGGCCGCGCATCCACCCGAGGCCTTTTGGGGATTAAATCTGGGGGGCGGGGTGTGTTTCCCCCCCAAACCTCCCTCCCCCCGGGGTTCACATCGGCTCCGAGACACCGCGGTGCAAAGCCGGGCAGGTTTAATCCCCGCCGGGAGGGAGAAGCGGCGGCCGGAGGGCGGCAGAGCCCCGTGGGCGCATCCCCCCCAGCCCCGCGCCGCCGCCTACGTCCGCCCCGTCCTCTTGTCCTCGAAGAGGCCCTTCAGGAGGGAGACCTGCAGGAAGGCCACCACCGCCAGCACGGCCAGGCTGACGCCCGACCAGAAGTTCACCCGGCCCAGGTTGCTCTCCTGGAGGTTCCGGTCTCGCGCCTCGAAGGCTCGAAGCAGCGTCTGCAGCTGGATGCTCCGCTCCAGGCGGCTCCTCATGGCCTCCAGGGATTCCTGCGGGGAGGGAGGAGGCGCCGGTTGGACGTGCCGGTCCCCGCCGGGACCGCGCCGGAGCTGAACCCCCTCCTGCCCCCACCTTGATGTCCTCCATCTTGACGTCCAGCGCGTCCTCGGGCGCCGCCGCCCAGCCGTCGCCTTCCTCCTCCTCCTCGTCGTCCTCCTCCTCCTCGTCCTCCTCCTGGGCGCTGTCGAAGAGGAGCTCGAAGAACACGAGCTTCTCCGAGATGGTGCTGAAGGAGTTGTCGAAGCAGAGCTTGTAGTCGCCGGCCTCGGTGGGCTCCACGCTGCGGGGGGAGGGGGGGGTCAGCGGGATGGGTGGGGTCGTGGGCGGGGTCGTGGGCGGGGTCGTGGGCGGGACTCACGTGTGGGCGCCGTCCGAGCGCCGGTACTCGCTGACCAGCAGCCGCCCCGAGGGGCTCTCCAGGGAGAAGTCGACGTCCAGCCCGGCCCCACCGATCACCTGCCGGAACCGGGGATGACCCGGGGCACCCCCAGAACCCCCTCCCGGGACCGGGACACCCCCACACAACACACCCCCCCCCCCGAACCTCCTGCCCGGTCCGGCACCGGGGCCCTGCCCCTCCCTGGGTCCCTCATCCCCCAGCGCCTGCGTATGGGCCCGGTACCGGCTCCCCACCGCCCGCTTCTCCCGTTAACGCCCCCCCAGTATGGGGTCCCCCACTCCTCCTCCCAGTATCCCCCCCTCATTACAACACCGGTATCGGTTTCCCCAGTACCGGCCCGCTCCAGGCCCCGCCCCCTCCGGTACCGGCCCGCGCCAGGCCCCTCCCTACGGTACAGGCCCCGCCCCCTCCGGTACCGGCCGGCCCTAGGCCCCTCCCCACTATACAGGCCCCGTCCCCCGTACCGGCCCGCTCTAGGCCCCGCCCCCCCCGGTACCGGCCCGCCCCAGGTCCCGCCCCCCCCGCCGGTACCTGGTACTCGGCCTCCAGGGAGGCGTTGCCGGGCGCGCCCTGGTAGAAGCACTCCCGGCGGCCGGCGGGCAGCACGAAGGTGACCTCGGCGTCGGGCGGCGGCGGGGCGGCGGCGGGCCCGGCCCAGAGCGCCAGCAGCCACAGCCACCGCGCCGCCATCTCCGCCGCGCGGCGCCTTTAAGGCAGGCCCCGCCCCCCGAGGGGGGTGGAGACAGGGCCCGGCGGAGGCGGGGTGGCCGCGGCGGGCGCCTGAGGCGGGAGCGGCGAGGCGGGGCTACAGGCAGCGCCACAGCCCGCCCGCCGAGCAGGGTCCTGGCGGCCGCCGCGTTGCCCCGCCTCAGCGCGGGATCCTCGTCGCTAATTGGCTGCCCCCTCCCGGCGCCTCGCGTCCTAACTTCTCATTGGGCGGTGCGGACCAGCGCCCGCCCCCTTTCATCGTCTCGCCTCAGAGCCGGGCGCAGGGGTTGCCCCTGAGGGCAGCCGGGCTCCCACAATGCACCGCGGCGGGCCCGGGGCAGATCTGGGGGCCCCTGGGGCAGATTTGGGGGGCCCTGGGGCCGATTTGGGTGCCCTGGGGCAGATCTGGGGGGCCCTGAGGCCGATCTGGGTGGCCAGAGGCTGATATGGGGGGCCCTGGGGCCTATCCGGGGGGCCCTGGGGCAGATTTGTGTGGCCAAGGGCCAATCTGGGGGGCCCTGGGGCAGATCTGGGTGGGCAGGGGCCTATCTGGGGGGCCCTGGGACTGATCTGGGGGACCCTGGGGCAAATTTGTGTGGCCAAGGGCCAATCTGGGGGGCCCTGGGGCAGATCTGGGTGGCCAGGAGCCTATCTGGGGGGCCCTGGGGCAGATTTGGGTGGCGAGGGGCAGCTTTGGGGTGTCCTGGGGCAGATTTAGGTGATTTGGGAGCCTTGAGGCAGATCTGGGGAGGCCTGGTGGCCGATACAGAGGGGCCTAGGTCAGATTTGAGGGACCCTGGGGTGGATTTGTGGGGTCTTGGGGCAGATTTAGGTGGTTAGCTGCGGTTTCGGGAGGTCCCAGGGCAAATCTGGGTGGTTGGGTGCAGACTCAAAAGGCCCTGAGGAAGGTTGTGGGGACCCTGGGGCAGACTGGAGGCCTCGGGGGCAGATTTGAGGAGGGGCTAGGGCAGATGGAGGTGCCATGGGGCAGATTTGGGAGGTGCTGGGGCAGTTGGAGGGGCTGGAGGGCAGCCCGGGGGGGGGGCTCTGTGAGCAATGCCGGGGTGGGGGGCTGCTCCCCAGGCTGGGCGCTGGCTCAGTCTCATCCCGCCGGTGAAACGGGGGGCACAGGACACGCCAGGATAAAACCACAGGAGCTGTTTCGAGCTGTCTGACCCCGGTGAGGGCCTGGGTGAGGTCCTGGGCGGGCGTCAGGCCTGGCGGTGCCTCGGGGCGCCCCGTTGACGCCCCTTTTGGATGAAACTGGGGAGTGAGACGTGGGAGATGGCGCCCGGTGGCAGAGGAGCCGGTTCCAGGCAGGGCCGAGCTCGGGTCGCTCTGGTTATTGGGTGGAAAAAGCCTTTTTTTTGCTCAGTGGAGAAAGAAAAAGAAGCCCAATTTGTGCTCGGGGAATCTCTGTCATTTCCTTCCTGGGTGATGAAATTTCATCTTGAGCAAAATCCTCTTTTCTTCTTCTTTTTGGCACAGCCCTCCGGCACCTCGGCATCTCCGTGGCAGAGCCGTCCCTGCGCCAGACCCCGGCAGAGGAGGAGGAGGAGGAGGAGGATGAAGCCAGCGTTTCTCCTCCTCGTGGCAGGTAGGTTTTCCTTGCCTCCCCCCGAGTTTGGCTTGGCCAAGCCAGAATTGGCCACCGTGCCGGTCACTGGCCGGTCGGACCCAGCTCCCCGGCCCCCTCCGGCAGGCGCCATGGCAGCACCGAGGCTCTCCCCGCTGCCGCCGCCGCTCGGGCTCCTGGCCCACGGGGACGAGGGCCCCCCGAAAATCACCTGCTTCGCCCCGCGGAGCTTCGCCGGCAGCACCTTTGAGCTCTTCGCGGCGGGCGCCGGCGTCCCGGCGCAGAGCGTCCCCGCCGAGCCGGGCCAGCACATCGTTGACTTCCCCCTGGACGGGGCCACGCTGGCCTCCCAGTGCTACCGGTGCCGGTACCGGAGCTACAACGGCAGTGCCTGGCAGACGTCGGCGTTCAGCGTGGAGATCGCGGTGAACGGTGCGGGCGGCGGGACGCCGGGGGCGGGGGCGGCGCTTGGGGGCAGCCCCTTCCCCACAGCCACGAGGGGCCGTGGGTGCTGCTCCTCCGGCCGGGCCGCGCCGCGGCTGCCACCGACCCAAACCCGGCGTGTTTCTCCCCAGATGTGGGCGACGCCAGCTGTCACCCCCCCCACCACCACCCCAACTGGCCGTCCCCTGCCAACCTCCACCACTCTGCGGCAAGGTACCGGCACAGGGGACCCGCCCGGTTTGGCGGCAGCGCCGGTGGCTTGTTGCCGGTGGCGGCACCGGGGGATTCCCTGCCGGTGACCCCCCGCCCTCTCTTCCCTTCCAGATCGTTCCTGGCTTCTCCCGGTGGCCGTCAGCGCGGCCGTCCTGGTGCTGCTGCTGCTGGCGGCGGCGGCGGTGGCAGCCTGGCGAGGTACGTGGGGCGCGGGGTCCCTCACCGGCGGGGGGGGCCCGTCACCGGGGCGCTGACGGGGATTGGGGCGCGGCACGCGGTTCGGCGCTGTGAGCATGCTGGCGCCGGTGCCGTCGGGCAGATCCCTTCTTGGTCCCCGCCGGCTCCGGGTGAGTCACTGGCGGCAGGAACCGCCCCGGGGGGGGGTCGTGGTTTGGGGACAACCGGGTGCGAGGCCCCCACTGGGTCCCCCCCGGCATCACCGCAGCGGAGCCCGGCTGTGCCTCCCCCCCCGTCTCTGTTTTCTCTCGCCAGTCGAGGCCAGGAGGCAGCGGGCAAAGAGGTGAGAGCGGCCGGAGCTAGTGCCCCCGCAGCACAACTGGGGCCCCCCCCGGGACCCCCCACATCCCGGCCAAGCCGCGGCACTGGGCTCCCCGCTGACACCTCCCCCCGCCGCGCTCCCACCGGCTTTGTTTTCGCAGGCAGGAGGCGTCGTGCTGGACAGAAACGCGGTGCCCCACCACGGGTAAGGCCCAGACCCCCCCGTGCCGGGACGGTGCCCCCTCGGCAGCTGCCACTTCCCCCGGCACCCCAAAACCGTCCCCATCCCCTTTTTCCCCAAAACTGTCCCCTTTTCCTCTCCGCAGAGTTCTCCTATGACAACACTGCCTGCGCCGTCGGCCTGGTGAGTGGGGGCGACGGGGGTCCCGGTGCCCACCCGGGGTTGGTTTTGGGGTGTGCCCAGCTGCCGGCACGGCACAGGCTCGGCCGGTGCCCCCCCGCCCCGGCTCACCCCCCATCTCTCCCTCCCTGCAAGAGCCCGCAGCCGGGAGCCACCGGCGTCCCCGGCACGTCCCCGGCGTCCCCGCAGAGAGACCCCTGGGCGTCGCCCCCCGCCACGCCCCACTTCAGCACCTTCAGGTCCTTGGCGTGAGCCCCGGTGGTGCCGCCAGCACCGGGAGCCCGGCTCCTCCGTTTGCCGGCGAGCGCGAGGAGCCCCCCGCACGACCGTGAGGGAAGGGGCTCCGTGAGTCAAGGTGGTTGGCGAGGTATCGGCACCCCGCGGCACCGTGGTGGCCGGGGGACGTGCCGGGGGCTTCCTGGAGCTGCCCGTGAGCAGAGGTGCCGACGCACCACCGGTGGCTCAACGCCATTGCTGGCGAAGGACCCTCCTCCTCCTCCTCCTCTTCCTCACACCTTCTCCACCGGGGAGGCCGCGGGCACGTGGCACAGCCGGGCCGGCGCCCCAAACCGCGGGGTCTCTGTGCCGGGGCTCCGGTTCCAATAAAGGTGTTTGCCGCCAGGTGCCGGTGTGGGACGTGGGTGCCGTGTCCCCCCCGTGCGCGTGGCCCAGCCGTGCCCGGTGCTCGCACGGTGCTGTGCCCGGTGCCCGTTACCCGGTGCTGTCTCTGCCCAGTGGCCGGTTCCCAGTGCCGGCACCCTTTGCCTGATGCCCAGCACTGGTGCCAGTCCCCGGTGCTGGCACCCGGTGCCGGTGGCAGGTACCCGATACCTGGTGCATTTTGCCCAGTGCCGGTGGCAGTCCCCAGTCCCCGGTGCCGGTCCCCAATGCTGGTGGCAGTCCCTGGTGCCAGTGGGAGTCCCTGGTCCCTGATGCCGGTACCCGGTGCCAGTGGCAGTCCCCGGTGCCGGTACCTGGTCCCCGGTCCTGGTGCTGGTCCCCAGTGCCCATGCCGGTGGCAGTCCCCAGTGCCAGTGCCCAGTGCTGGTGGCAGTCCCTGGTCCCTGGTGCTGGTCCCCGGTGCTGGTGGCAGTCTGCGGTGCTGGTCCCTGGTGCCCGTGCTGGTGGCGGTCCCCGATGCCGGTGTCAGTCCCCGGTGCTGGTCCCCGATGCCGGTGGCAGTCCCCGGTGCCGGTCCCCGATGCTGGTGGCAGTCCCCGGTCTCCGGTGCCCGGTGCACGTTCTGGTGCCAGTCCCCGGTGCCGGTGGCAGTCCCCTGTCCCCGGTGCGGGTCCCCGCTCCCGAAGCTGCGCAGCCGCCATCCGCCAGGGGGCGCGCTGCCGCCCCCCCTTGTTTCCCCCGGTGGGCGTGGCCCGGGGGAGAGGGGGCGGGGCGGGGCGTGTCGGCGGGCGGGGGCGGGGAGGAGGGAGGGAGGGGAGGGGGGAGGGGGGGGAGGCGGCGGCTCCAAGATGGCCGCGGTGTCGGTGTTCCCCGGCGTGCGGCTCCTCACGATCGGGGACGCCAACGGCGAGATCCAGCGGCACCAGGAGCAGCAGCCGCTGCGCCTCGAGGTCCGCACCGGCCCCGACAGCGCCGGCCTGGCGCTCTACGGCCGTGAGTGCGGGCGGGGGGCGGCGGGGGGCCCGGCCCGGCCCGGCCCGGCCCGGGGGGCGGCGGCGGCGGCGGCGGCGGCGGGGGCCCGGCCCGGGGGATGGCGGGGCCCGGGGGCCGGGCTGGGCTGGAGCTGGGCGGGGAGGATTTGGGGGGGGTGTGTGTTCTGGGGGGGTGGGTTGGGGGTTCAGGGGGGTGGGGGGGTTTGATGGGGGGGGGGGCTGGAAGTGTTGGGGGGGGCTTAGATGGGGTGGGGGGATGTGGGGGGCTGGGGGGGGTGTGGAGATATGGGGGGGGTTCGGGGGTTCAGGGGGTGGGAGTTGAGGGGAGGGCTGGGAGCGGGGGGCGTGGGGGGGGGGTCAGGAGGGGGGTGTGGGGTCGCGGGGGGCTCGGGAAGGTTTGGGGGTGCGGGGGTTTATGGGGGGACAGAAAGGATGGAGGGGGCTGTAAGTGCCTCTGGGGCGCTTAGCAATTTGGGGGGGGCTGGTTTGATTCCCTCTGGGGCGGCAGAGGGGGTGCCGGGGGCAAACGCGGGGGGCTGGCGGGGCCACACGGGGCCGGGGGAGCCTGGGGGCGCGGGGGGCGGGGTTGGGGGGCCGAGGCTGGGGGGACACTTCGGAGGGCCGGTGGGGCCATGTCGCTCCGGGGCCGTGTCCCAGCCCCCCAACCTGCCGTGGAAGGGGCAGCGACAACCGGGGCGGGGGGGGGGGGGGGCGCTTGGCCGAGGCGGGGGCTCCCCCGTCCCACCGGAGGCTGCGGAAAGTTGATTCCTGGGCTCCCCCCCCCGCTTTGCCTGAAATAGCCCGAATTTGGTGACCTTCCAGGCGCCGCCGCGGCCGTTACTTCGCTCACGGTGCCCGGTGTAACCGGGGGGTTTGATTCCGGCGGGCGCGGTGTCGGAGCTGAGTTTTCTTTGTCTCCGTGCAGGAATCAGAGGGGTTTTTTCTTTTTTTCTTTTTTTTTTTGTTGGGTTTTTTGGGGTTTTTCCCCCCCTTTTCCCAAATCCATCAGCTCCTGCGCTTTGTGGCGCTCGGGAACGCGCCGGTGCCGGCCCGGTGCTGCCAGTTCCTCCCCATCCTCCGCGCCCGGCCGGTTTCCGTGTGGTTACCGGCAGCGATGGCAGCTTGGCGGCCGCGCCGTCGTGGGGGGGATAACGACCCCGACCCCCGTCCCGGCTGACGACCCGCTCCGGTGACGTTAATCGATCGGCACAACTCGTTAATGGGCGGCGCGGTGGCTCCGTCCGCGCCGGGTTTGGAGGAGACCTCGTCTGCGTGGGGGAAACTGAGGCACACGGGGCTGGCTCAGCCCCCAGCCCGCAGCTCATCCCGCCTCCACCCTCGGTGCCGACCCGGCGCTTTCTTGGCGTCTTCGCCGCGGTTCAGCCGGGGGGGACACCGGCGACGAGCCGGACCCCGGCTGCAGCGCAGCCTCGCGCGGAGCCTCCCAAGGTTGTTCCGTTGGGTTTTTTTGGCGAGCGCCGAGAGCCGTCCTCGTGCTGGCGCCGCCGCTTCCCCACCCCTTCGCCACATCCCTGCGCCGGCCGGCGGCGGCATCCCGCCCCGGTTTCCAGGCGTTTGCCAGAAAAAGCCTTTGTGTGGCCGGGGCCGGGGGTCTCCCGCCGCCCTTTCAGCGCCGGGGCGGCCGCCGGCGCATCTGCCGACCCCTTTTCATCGCCACAAAGAGCCCGGAGGCCCGGGCCGGCGGCCTGAGCAACGCGGCCGGCGGGAATTTGCATTTCACGGCTTTGCCGAGCGGCTCCGCCGGCAGCGCCGGGCTCGGTGCAGGTGCCGCCGGGGTCTCCTTTGGGGCTGGGAGCTGGGGGGCGAGCTGGAACCCCCCCCGGGCTCGTTTCCCTCTCGTCGCTCCCCATCAGTTCGGGCGACTCGACGCGCCGCGTGGCCGGTGACGTGCCGGCAGCAGGCCGGGCTGCCGGGCGCTGCCGGGGCGAGAGGCGACGGCGAGGTGCCGGGGTGGGGGGGGAACAGGTTTTGCTGCAGCGTTTGGTTTTTCTGCCGCGTGAGAACGGCAGCGCTGGCTGGAGGTGCTAATTACCCGCTCGCCGCTCCCCGGCTAACGAGGGAGCGCCGGTGCCGGCAGCGCTGGGGCGGCCGGCGCTGCTCCCGGCTTGGGCCGCGTGATCCGGCTCCCTCCGTCCTTCCCCTCGGCATCGCCGGGAGCCCCCCTTGGCGGCAGCGCCGAGCTGCGTTAATTGGAGGTTAATTAGCTTGTAACGATGTTTCCTCCCCATCTCTCAGCAGCGGGGCTGCGGGTTCGGGCTGAGCCCCGCCGGTGGGGCTGGTGGTGGCGGGGGGGGGGGCTCTGCCGGGCTCTCCCCGCCGCCCCCCAACCCCGGTTCTCTCCCGCCGCCCCCCCAGATGAAGACGTCTGCGTGTTCAAGTGCTCCGTGTCCCGCGAGACCGAGTGCAGCCGCGTGGGCAAACAGTCCTTCATCATCACGCTGGGCTGCAACAGCGTCCTCGTCCAGTTCGCCACCCCCAACGGTGAGGCTCTGGCGTCGCCACGACCCCCTCGTCACGCTCGTGTCCCCCCCCCACCCCTCGGCTAACCCCCCCCCTCCCCGGCTTTGCCAGATTTCTGCTCCTTTTACAACATCCTGAAGAACTGCCGGGGCCACAACACGGAGCGCTCCGTCTTCAGCGAGCGGACGGAGGAGTCCTCGGCCGTGCAGTACTTCCAGGTGAGGGGCTGCCGCGGCCGGGCGCGGGGTTTGGCCATGGCGGCGTCCCCGGTGACATCCCCATCCCCCTCTGTCTCCCCCCTCCCCCGCAGTTCTACGGGTACCTGTCCCAGCAGCAGAACATGATGCAGGACTACGTCCGGACGGGCACCTACCAGCGAGCCATCCTGCAGAACCACAGCGACTTCAAGGACAAGGTCAGCCCGGCGCCCTCCCCGCTTCACCGCCGCGGCCTGGACCAGCCTTGTGGTGAAATCCGCCTCGTTTTGGCATCGAGGAGGGTGTGGACACACCAGAGCTGGACGAGGCGCCTCGATTCGGTGTTTTCTCCCCGGCTTTTAGTCTGTTCCGGCGCTTTCCCGGCTCCCTCCCTCCGAAAACACGGGCTGGCCGCGAGCGGTGCGGCCGGCGGGAGGACGGTGGCCGAGCGCCGTGTGCTGCCGGCACCGGGGGGCACCCAGCACCGCTGATCCCCCGTCGCCGGGGGGTTATATATAGGATCCAAGAGGATTTGGGCACTCGGGTGCCGTTTGCCGGCTGGGCCGCAGTGCCGGGGAGCAGCCAGGGCCGAGCCCTCGGAGCCGCGGCGGGTCCGGGCGCGATTTTGGCGTAGGTGGGGGAACGCCGCCGTTCGGCCCCGCTGCCGAGCGGGGCCGGCTCTGGGCGCGCCGCTCGTTACCGGGGTGGGTGACGCCTCGCAGGGGTTCGGCCCTTCTCGGTGCTGCCGTGAGGGGCAGTTTCTCCCCCGCCAGTGCCGGTGCTGCCGCCTCGGTTTTCCCACGGGAGAATCCAAATCTTGGGGACCCCGGGGCTCCCCGTCCCGCCGTGCCCCAGACTGGAGGTGGAGGACCCCGGTCCTGGCTCCGAGGTGGTGCCAACGGGACGAGTCGCCGGAGCGGGCGCCAGTGCTTCGCCATATCCTCACCGTGTCCTCCCCCAGATCGTCCTGGACGTCGGCTGCGGCTCCGGCATCCTCTCCTTCTTCGCGGCGCAGGCTGGGGCGAGGAAGATCTACGCGGTGGAAGCCAGCACCATGGCCCAGCACGCGGAGGTGAGCGGCCCCGGAGCCGCCGCCGGGGCTTTGCCGAGCTCGGTGGTCTCGCGCCAAACCCCTCTGGCATCACGCCCGCTGTGCGCCGGGCCCCTGTACTCCAGTACAACCCAGTAGCGCCCCGATGGCGGCGCTGGGAACCAGCACGGCTCAGAGCTCCGGCCTGGGGGGCTCCCCTGCGTTGTGGGGCTGCTCCTCGCCCCCCTGAACCCCCCCCCCGCCTCCCTCCAAATTTGTTTCTCCCGGCGCAGGTGCTGGTGAAGAGCAACAACCTGACGGACCGGATCGTGGTGATCCCGGGGAAGGTGGAGGAGGTGTCGCTGCCCGAGCAGGTGGACATCATCATCTCCGAGCCCATGGGCTACATGCTCTTCAACGAGCGCATGCTCGAGAGTTACCTCCACGCCAAAAAGTACCTGAAACCCAGCGGTGAGTGCCGGGGGGGCGGCGCGGGGTGGGGACGGGGGGGTCCCGGCCCCCCGAGGGGCTCCTGCCCTCCCTGGGTTCGGCCCCGCGGCACCCTAGAGGGGCAGCGGGTGTTTCCCCAGCGGGGATGGGGGGCTCCCAGCCCCCTGAGGGTCTCCTGGCACCCCAAGGGGCTCCTGCGAGCCCAGGGAGGGGCAGGTGGGTGTTTCCCCAGTGGGGATGGGGGGGTTCCTGGCCCCCCAAGGGGCTCCTGCCCTCCCTGGGTTCGGCGCCG
The DNA here is from genome assembly GCF_034619465.1 of Leptosomus discolor. Taxonomy (NCBI): domain Eukaryota; kingdom Metazoa; phylum Chordata; class Aves; order Leptosomiformes; family Leptosomidae; genus Leptosomus; species Leptosomus discolor. Next base: position 788,023 of record NC_141418.1, read on the forward strand.
CAGCACCCTAGAGGAGCAGTGAGTGTTTCCCCATTGGGGATGGGGGGCTCCCAGCCCCCCGAGGGGCTCCTGCCCTCCCTGGGTTCGGCGCTGTGGGACCCTACGAGCCCAGGGAGGGGCGGTGGGTGTTTCCCTGGCGGGGATGGGGGGCTCCCAGCCCCCCCCGAGGGGCTCTGTCCCTGTCTGCCGAAGCCCAGGGAGGGGGAGGACGCAGTTCCCTGCCCCCCCCCCGTACCCCAAACCGAACGCTCTGCTCCCCCCCCAGGGAACATGTTCCCCACGATCGGCGACGTCCACTTGGCGCCGTTCACGGACGAGCAGCTCTACATGGAGCAGTTCACCAAGGCCAACTTCTGGTGAGCTCCCCGGCGGGGTGGGCGATCCTGACCCCCGGGGCGGGGAGGGGCTGGAACCCCCCCACCCCACCTCACACGCGTGTGTGGGGGTGGGCGTCCCCCCGCCCCCGTCCCGCAGGTACCAGCCGTCCTTCCACGGCGTCGACCTCTCCGCGCTCCGAGGGGCGGCCGTGGACGAGTATTTCAGGCAGCCCGTGGTGGTGAGCGCCGGGGGGGGGCAGGGAACCATCTTTGGGGGGATTCTGGGTGAGCTGGGGGGGTCCCAGCTGCTGACTCCCCCCTTTTTCCCCCCCAGGACACCTTCGACATCAGGATCTTGATGGCCAAATCGGTCAAATACACCGTGAACTTCTTGGAAGCCAAGGAGGGCGACTTGCACAGGTGGGAGGGACGCAGCTGAGCGCCAACCCCCCCCGAACTTTTGGGCACCCCAGGGGGCTGAGGGGGGTGGGTTGGACCCCCCCCCAGCCCCGGTGACGCCGCGGCTTTGCCTTGCAGGATAGAAATCCCCTTCAAGTTCCACATGCTGCACTCGGGGCTGGTCCATGGCTTGGCCTTCTGGTTCGACGTCGCCTTCATCGGCTCCATGTACGCCGGGGGGAGCTGGGGGGGGCTCGGGGCTCTGCTGACCCCCCTCCCCCACCTCATTTCTCGCTCTCCCCCCACCCCAGAATGACGGTGTGGCTCTCGACGGCCCCCACCGAGCCGCTGACCCACTGGTACCAGGTCCGGTGCCTGTTCCAGTCGCCGCTCTTCGCCAAAGCCGGCGACACGCTCTCAGGGACTTGCCTCCTCATCGCCAACAAGAGGTGGGACCCCCAGGGTGGGGATGGGGGGATCACAGCGGCGGGAGCCCCCACCCCACCGCCAGACCCCCACCTCCCCGCCAGACCAGACCCCCACCCCGCAGAGCCGGGCCCTTGCCGGAGCTGCCGTCGCAGTTTGGGTCAACACCGGCCCCGATTTGGCTTTGCCGCGGTCCCTCAACACCCAGAAGAGCTTTGGGGGGGGGGGGGGGGGGGGGCGTGTCAGCAGCTTGGCAGAGGTGGGGGGGGGGGGCCCCTGCCCCAGTTTGGGCCGGTGCAATGGGACCCTGCCCCAGTTTCGGCGGCGTATTTATAGCCGCTGGCGCGACCCAGATGCCGGTGCCGTTTCCGGTGCTCCCCGAGGGGCTGGGAATGGGGAACTGGGAGCGGGGGGGCTGGGTTGGTCAGGACCCCCCCCCAGGTGCAATGTGGGGTCTCACAGCCCCTGTGTGTCCCCCCCAGACAGAGCTACGACATCAGCATCGTGGCGCAGGTGGACCAGACCGGCTCCAAATCCAGCAACCTCCTCGACCTGAAAAACCCCTTCTTCAGGTGGGAGGCGGCGGGGGGGGCACAGCAGGGCTGGGGGGACCCCCAAGGAACCCCCCCCCAAGCCTCAACCCCACCCCTCCACCCCCCTTAGGTACACAGGGACGACCCCCTCGCCCCCCCCCGGCTCCCACTACACGTCCCCCTCGGAGAACATGTGGAACACGGGCAGCACCTACAACATGAGCACGGGCATGGCCGTGGCCGGTGGGTACCGGCGAGATCTGCCGAAGCCCCCCCGCTTGGGGGGCAGGGGATGACGGGGAGGGGGGTGTCAAAGCGTGTTTTGGGGTGCCGGGGGGGGCCTCACCCCCTTGGTTCTCCCCGGCGCAGGCATGCCCGCGGCGTACGACCTCAGCAGCGTCATCGCCGGCGGCTCCAACGTCGGCCACAACAACCTGATTCCTTTAGGTGAGCGCCACGGGGGGGTCCCCGCAGCCCCCCCCCCCCCCCATCCCCCCCTCCCCCAGCCAACCAATCTTCCCCCCCAGCCCCCCACCCTCACCCCGCTCCCCTCGCCGCAGCCAACACCGGCATCGTGAACCACACGCACTCCAGGATGGGCTCCATCATGAGCACGGGCATCGTCCAAGGTAACCCCCCCACCCCAGGGACACCCCCTACCCCCCTCCCAACAACCCCCCACCCCCACTTTTCCTTTCCCCTCCCCCCCAGGCTCCTCCAGCGGCCAGAGCGGCGGCGCCTCCAGCACCCACTACCCCCTCAACAGCCAGTTCACCATGGGGGGCCCCGCCATCTCCATGGCCTCCCCCATGTCCATCACCACCAACACGATGCATTACGGGAGCTAAGGGGCTCCCCCGGGACTGCCCAGCGCCAGCGCAACCAAATGAAGAGCCCCCCCCCCGCCGCCGCCACCGCCCCCCCCGCCCCACCGCCGCCCCCCCGCCCCCCCCCGGGGGTCGCCCAGGAGGATTTTTGACCCTCCGACGCTCGACGAAGCCGCCCGCGCTCCGCTCGGCGACGCCAGACCCGGATTTGGGGGGTTTTTTTTGGGAGGGGGGGTTGATCTGGGGGTTTTTTGGGGTTTTTTTTGGTTTTTTTTTTTTTTTTTAACGGAAGGCCGGAGCTGCCGCCGCCTCCCCCCTCCCCCCCCGGGCACTGTCTTCCACAACAGCTCGGTGGGGGGAAACCCCACGGGGGCGGCAGGGGGCGGGGTGTGAAGAAAAAAAATAAGGCTTGAATGTACCAAAAGCTCCTCTTTTGGCCCCGAAGCAGGCAGCGCCGGCGGGGCCCAACCCCCCTGCCGGAAGGCTTCCCGGCGCGGCCGCGCTCGGCGTCGGGTCGTGCGTGTGTGTGTGTCCCCCCCCCCGGCGCCTGAACTCACCTCTCTCCCCCTGTTCTCCCCCTCGAGGGGTGCGGTGGGGACCCCCTGTGCCGGGCAGGGGGGGCTGGGTGCCGGGGGGGGGGGTCCGGCAGCCCCTCGCCGGCCCGTAGGAATAGCGGATCTGCTGGTTTTTTTTTTTTGGCTGTAGTACGGAATAAACGGGAGGGTTTCGAAGGAGAGCGCCCCGCTGGCTTCCCCAGCCCCCCGGTGACCCCCCCGGGGTCGTTTTGGGGGTGTCCCCCCCCAGGCAGGAGACAGCAGCGCAGGGTGGGGACGTCCCCGGGTTTATTTGGGGCGGGTGGGAGAGGAACGAGGTGGGGGCTGAGAGGAGTTGGGGACCCCCCCTCGCTCTGGGGACCCCTCACCGCGCAGGGTGGGGGCCCGGCAGGGCGCTGGCGGTGCCGGGGGGCTGCGGGACGCGGCTGCGGAGCCCCTCGGCCCCCGCCGTGGCGTGCGGCGGTGACGCCGGGGCGGCGGCGACGGGCGGCCGCTGGAAAAAGTAGAGCTGGGAGGAGAAGGAAAACCCACGCTGGGGGGTCACCGGGGGGATGGAGCCCCCCCCCAGGGACCCCCCCCTCACCCCAGGCCCCCCCCAGTGGGTACCTTGCAGCCGACGGCGAGGAGGGCGTGGAGGGCGATGACGGTGGCCACCACAGCCAGCGCGGTTGCCCGGCCGTCGGCGCGGGCCGGCGGCCAGAAGGTGAGGGCCAGGACGGCGGCCGAGAGCAGGGTGGCCACGGCCAGCAGTAGCCACTGCAGCCAGGCCGCCGGGATCAGCCACAGCACCTGCGGGCGCCACCGCCGGTCACCACAGCGCATCCCCTTGTGTGTGTGTGTCCCCCCCCAAAAGCTGGGGACCCCCCCCCGGGACTCACCGCGGTGGGGACGTAGGCGGAGAGGGAGTAGCCGTAGGCGCAGAGGGTCTCCAAGAGGCTGTAGGCGCCGGCGCCGGGGCTCTGCCGCCACCGCAGGAACCCCCAGAGCGCCAGCGGCACCAGCCCGGCGTAGCTGTAGATGAGGGTGGCGGCGACGGTGACTGGGGGGAGAAGTTGGGGGGGAGGGGTGCTGCGATGGTCCCAGTGTGGGAGAGGCACTGGTGGGGGTCTATGTCCCCTCCCTGAGCTGTGCGGACAGGCCCAGTATGGACCAGGCACCATTTGGGGGTCCAGCGCCCCCCTCCTTGAGCCACAGGGCTGGTCCCAGTATGGACCAGGCACCAGTTGGGGGTCCAGACCACCCCTCCCCGAGCCATAGGGACAGGCCCAGTGTGGGGCCAGGCACCATTCTGGGGTCCAGCCCCCCTCCCTGAGCCACAGGGCTGGTCCCAGTGCGGACCAGGCAGTGTTTTGGGGTCCAGCCCCCCTCCCCGAGCCACAGGGCTGGTCCCAGTGCAGACCAGGCAGTGGTTTGGGGTCCAGCCCCCCTCCCTGAGCCATGGGGCTGGTCCCAGTGTGGGGCAGGCACTGTTTTGGGGTCCAGAGCGCTGCTCCCAGTATGGACCAGGCACCATTTGGGGGTCCAGCCCCCCCCTCCCCGAGCTGTGGGGACAGTCCCAGCGTGGGGCCAGGTGCCATTCTGGGGTCCAGCCCCCCTCCCTAAGCCCCGGCGCCCTCCCCCCGCCGCCCCCTCACCATGGTGGAACTGGGGGCTGTACCGGTACCCGGGGGCCGCTCTCTTCTCGGGGAGGTGGGCCAGGTTCCCGCTGACGGCCAGGGCGAACGCCAGCGTGGCGCAGATCCAGAAGGGCCCTGGGGGGAGGGGACACACACGGACACGACACGGGGACCCGCCGTCACCCAGGAGCCGCCGCCACCACCGGCATGGCGACGCGGGGACGGCGCCGCCGGCGGCTTGGCGCTCACCGTAGAGGTCGGGGTTGTTGCGCAGGCGGTGCCGCACGAAGTTCTTCCCCGGCAGCGGCGTGACGGAGCCCTTGATCCTCTCCAGCACCTGCCGGGGACGGAGGCAGAGCCTCAGCCGGGCCCGGTGAGCGCCGGTGCCGGCGGCTGTGCCGACGGGCGCCGGTACCTGCTGGGTGTCGACGTCGAAGAAGGCCTGGTAGTACTCGAGGGTCCAGAAGCTTCGGGGCCACCTCTGCCCGCCCAGGAGCTGCGGGGGGAGGGGGCTGAGGGGGGCACGGGGGGGAGGGGCAGCCGTGGCCCCGGGGCTCCCATCGAGCCCGTTGTCCCCTCCCCCCCGCCGCCGCAGCGGGGTCTGGGGGTGGCGGGTGCAGCGACGACCCCCCCCCCCCTCACCTCCGTCGTGTCGCCGTCGTCCCCCGGGTCACCGTCGTCGGGGCCCACGGCCACCGTGGTGGAGGGGCTCGGTCGCCCCTCGCCGGCGCGGGGGGTCGCGGCGTCGGGGGTGGCCGCCAGCAGCTCCGTTGCCGCCTCGAACTCTGGGGGGGGGGGGGGGGGTGTCGGGGGTCGGCGGTAGGAATTGACCCCCCGGGAGACGGGGCGGGGGGAACCGGCCCCGGCCCCACCGCTGCGGTGGGGGGAGCCCGAGCCGGGGGGAGACGGGGTGAGGGGCACCGGGAGCCCCCCCGAGGGGCCCGTACGGGGATCGGGGGGGGCTGTCGCGGAGCGATCGCGCTGACACTCACCGTCGAACCGGAGCTCGTCGGGGGCCGCCATGGCCCAGCCTCGCGCTGCCGGGACGAAACGCACGGTGGTTGTACCGGACACACCGGGACCCCCCCGGTCCAGCCTCCCTCAGGCCGGGGATCCCCGGCCCCGGGACCCCCAGCAACCCCCGGGCCCGGTTCTCCCAGTGCTCCCGGTTCCCCTCCGGGCCCGGTTCCCCGGTCCGGCCTCCCTCAGGCCCGGAACCCGCGGGATCCCCGGCCCTGGGACCCCCAACAACCCCCGGGCCCGGGATCCCAGTGCTCCCGGTTCCCCCTCCTCGGGCCCGGTTCTCCCGGTTTCCCCCCGGGCCCGGTTCCCCGGTCTCCGCTCACCGCCCGGCCCCGCCGATGTGGTTCTTCCGCCCCCCTCTGCCACGACTTCAGTGGTTCCGCCCGGTCCGTCCCGCTCCCGCCCCCCCAGCCCCGCGCCCCGCCGATGTGGTTCCCCCCACCGCCGCGATAGTTCCGCCCGGTCCGTCGGTGGGTTCGTCCCGGCCGGAGCCGCTTCCGGTCATGGCGGCGGCGGCTGCGGCGGCGGCCGGGGGGGGCCGCGGCCTTTGGGGGCGCCTGGCAGAGAGTCGCATCGGTGAGGGGGGGCCCGGGGGGGCAACTGGGGGGGGGGCTGGGGCCTGGGAACGGGGGTGGCTTGGGGGGCGGCCCAGGCCTACGGGAGGGGCGGGTCCGGGGGGGGAACCCCGAGACTGTTGGGGTCAATGGGGGGGTCTGGGGGGGCAACGCAGACCCCTAGGGCCAATGGGGGGTCAGGTCAGACCCCTGGGATCAATGGGGGGGTTCGGGGGGGGGCAGCCACCACAGCTGGGGTCAATGGGGGAGTCTTGGGGGGCAACACAGACCCCTGGGGTCAATGGGGGGTCAGGGCAGACCCCTGGGGTTAATGGGGGAGCCTAAAGGGGCAGCTCCTGCCCCTGGAGTCAATAGGGGGGGTCTGGGGGTGCAGCTCATGCCCCTGGGGTCAATGGAGGGATCTGGGGGGGCAACGCAGACCCCTGGGGCCAATGGGGGGTCAGGGCAGACCCCTGGGGTTAATGGGGGAGTCTAAGGGGGCAGCTCCTGCCCCTGGGGTCAATGGGGGGGTTCGAGGGGGGCAGCCCCCACCCCTGGGGTCAATGGGGGAGTCTAGGGGGGCAGCCCCCACCTCTGGGGTTAGTGGGGCGGGGGTCCACCCGCCCCCCCACTGACACCCCCGGCAGGGCGCTGGTGGCGGGCGCTGCTGCAGGACTACGCGGCGGCGGTGCAGGAGGCGGCGGCGGGGGCTCGGCAGCGTCCCGGGGCGGCGGCGGGGTCCCTGGCAGGGCTGGCGGGGGCGGCCGCCTGCGCCGCCGCCGTCCCCAGCGCCGAGTCCTTCGAGGCGGCGACAGTGGAGGCGGCCGGCACACTGCTGCTCCTCTCCCCCGGCACCCGCAGCCCCGCCGCCGACCGGCACGTCCAACGCCTGCTGCGGCGCCGCGAGGCCGGCCGGCTGCGGTACCGGCACCTTGTCTTCTTGGCGGTGGTCTACGAAGCCCCTTACGCCGACGACGCCGCGCTCTACCCGGCCCGGTGCCGGTATTTGCAGCCGCGGTGGCGGGAGCTGCCCAGTCGCCTGCTGGACGTGGGGTTCTGGGGGCGCTGGTGGGTGCTGGGGGCCCGACTGCGGGACTGCGACGTCAACGAGGAGGAGTTCGGGGGGCTGCCGCCGCACCTGCGCCGCCTCGACCCCCGCCAGCTCCGCTCCCACCGCAACGAGAGCCTCTTCCTGGAGAAATTCCGGCCCGTCGCCCTCACCGACGAGGAGATCCGGCGCGCCGAGAGCGAGGCGGCGGCACCGGGACGCGCCGGCGGCGACAGCGGGGCGCCGTAAGCGGGACCCCTTCGGCTGCCGGCGCCGCGTTCGACCCGGCGCCGCCGCTGAATTCCCGTGGTTTACCCGTCATTTATTCCATCCTCACTTGGAACTCGTTAACGCGGCTGAATCCTCGCGGATTCACCCCAAACGACGCACCGGCAGCTGGGGGGGAGGGGGTCGGTTCCCCACCACCCGCTCGTTAAGGCGCCTCGTTATTAATTTCAGACATGAAGACACCTCTTGTTTTCCTCCGTAATTACCGACCAGCCGCTCGTCAACGCCTGTGACGGTCTGTGATGTCATCGGGCGCTCGTTAAGTCACCGACACGTGTCCCCCCCCCCCAGCCTGGCTGGTGGCGAGGGGCCCTCCCCCCCCGCGGTGTTTAATTAATACATCGATACGGGTTTATATCAGTGTTTTATATTTATTATCGCGCCGTGGGGTCCCCCCTCCATCACCCACGGGGCTCCCACCCCCCCGGCCACACGCCCCCTGACCCCAAAACGGGCAGAAACGGTTCCACCGGACGGCGGGTGTTGAATTTCTGCAGAAATCGGGCTAAACCCACCCGATAAACCCCCGGTTTTGGGGGGGATTTGTGGGGATTTCACGGGGGGGTCTCGCGTTGCCGTGGGGGCGGTGGCGATGAAGCAACGGGGCCGCCTCGTTACGCCGTCATTTCCTCCGGTAATTAGGCCATGCGGGGACACACGCGCGTCGCCAACGTAATTAATAACCCCCCCCCCGGGAGGTGCTAATTGCAGCTTCGTTACTCAGGCTTCGATATTCCTCCTGTTGCCCCCCAAATCCTCGATTTTCATCCTCCCTCCCCTCGGAATTCTCCTGAAAACGCTGTTTCTGCGCCCCTAAAAGCCCCTTTTTTTCCTGCGCAGAGCGTCGCCGCGCCGGGCGCTCACCAAAACTCCGGTTTAGGGACTTTTTTCTCCCCGTTTTCGCACATTTTTGACAGTTTTCGGTCTCTCTGCCGGCCCGGGCTGTGAAACGGGGGGGGGGGGGGGGGGGGGGGGGGGGGTGTCGAGAATCTAAAATTAAATAAAATCGCCCCGTATTGACGCGCGGCTCGTGCTGCAAAAGGGCCCCCCCGGCCCTGACAGGACCCCCCCGATGCCCCCCAGGACCTCACAGCCCCCCCCCGCCCCCTGACCCCCCCCCCCCCCCCAGGCCCCGACCCTCGGTGTCGTGGCCCTCCAGGGCCCCCCGGGCCCTCACAGACCCCCCCTCCGCGGTAACCCCCCCCTCCGGGCCCTCACAGCCCCCCCGGTGCCCCCCCCCCAATCCCGGGACCCCCCCCCCCCCCAGACCCGTCCCCCAGTGCCTCCCCCCGCCCCTCCCCTTCGCCGCAGTGGCGCGGTCATTGCGCATGCGCGAAGGGGGGGGGGGGTGTAAGGCTGGGAATACGCGCCGCTGGCGCGCGCCCGCCGCCCCCCCCCAACTCCTTCCGCCCGCCCCCCCCAACCCCCATTGGCTGCGGCGGGGACGGAGCCCGCGCCAGGTCGGCGGCGCCTCGCTGATTGGCTGCTAGCGCGGGTGACTGACAGACGGAGGGGAGGAAGAGAGCGGGGGCGGGGGTGAAGAATCCGAGGGCGCCTCCCATTGGCCGTTCCCTCCCCCTTCCCCGTCGGCTGCGCCCCGCCTCCTCCGATTGGCCAAAGCGCGCGCCCGCTGCCCCCCCCGCCCCCTCCGCCAACCGAGGAGAAAGGGCGGGGGGAGCGCGCGCTCCCTCCCTTTCCTCTATCCTCATTGGCCGCGCTGGTGGAGCGCTCCGTGCTCATTGGTCCGGCGGCGGGGAAGGGGTGGAGGGGGACGCGCGCCCGCGCGCTCAGGGGAGGGAGGAGGGCGGGGGGAAGCGCGAGGCGCCGCGCACGCGCGCTGGCGGCCTGTGGCGGGCGCGCGCGCGGCTCCGTCGCTCCCTCAGGCGGCGGCGGCGGCGGCTCCTTTGTTCCCCCCCGCGCCTCGGCGAGACGGGGCCGCCCGGCGGGGATGGGCCCTGCCAGCGGCTCCTCCGGCGGCCAGCGCGGTAAGGGCCGGCGGGGGGAGGGGGGGGGGGGGCGGCTGGCCCGGGGCTTTGGCTGAATGGGGCCGGGAGGGAGGGGGGAAGCGCTGAGGGGGGGGTACGGCGGCCCGGGAGGGTCATGGGAGCTCGGCAGAACGCTGCTGCCGCCGCCGCCGCCGCCCATTGTTTGGGGCCGGGGGGTTCCATCGGCCGGCAGCAGCCCAGCTTTGTCCCCCCCGGGGGTGCCCTCACCCTCTGGGGAGCCCCCCCGCGCTTTCGGCCCCTCGCAGCATCCCTCCCCCCCCCGCGATCTCCCCGCCATTTTCAGCCCCACCAGTATCCACCTCCTCTGTCGCTCCCCCTTTTCACCCCCCCTCAGCATCTCCCCCCTCTTTTCAGCCCCACCAGTATTAATCTCACCTTTTCCAGCCCCCTCCCCCATCCGTCTCCCTTTTCAGCCCCCCATCTCCCCTTTTCAACGCCCCCCCTTCATCATTCACCCGCCCCAATCTCGCCCCCCCCCCCCTTCCAGCCTCCTTCCTCCAGACCCTCCCCATTGCGGGGCCGCAAGGCTGGGCTCTGCCCCTCTGCCCCCCCCCCCCCCCCATTATCCCCCACCCCGCCTTTGCTGCTGGGGGGGGCATCAGCGACACCGCAGCCCCCCCCCCCCGGGGTGCTCGCCAGCCTCCTTCCACGTCCCCCTTCAAAAGGGGGCACCCCCCCCCCAATCCAGCCGTTTCCCCCCTGCCCTGCCGAGTGTCCAGTGCCCCCAGCCCCGCTGTCCCCGTCTTTTACACCCCCTCTCTCAGTGGGGCAGTGCCACCTCCCCCCCAGGGGGCATCTTCCTCCCCCCCAGCCAAGCCCCATCCTCCTCATCCTCCCCACCTCCATCGGGGCTTTGTTTGTCCTTCTGGAGGACACCGTCCCCCCTGCCCATTAAACCCCCCTCCTCCCGGGGCGCTCGCCCTTCTCCCCCCAAGCCAGGACCCCTCCCCCCAGCGGCTGTCACTGTGTGCCCCCCCCCCCCCCCCAGCTGGTTTGGGGGGGCTCTCAGCATCATCTTCTTCCACCTGGGGGGGCCTCCTCCTCATTTCTGAGACGCCAGGATCGCCCTCCCTCCATCCCATCTCTCCCCTCCCGTCCTGTTCTCCCTTCCTGTCTCCACCCCCCTAAAATTAACTGATTTTTTATCTTTTTTTTGTCTCCCTCCCCTTTCTGGGGGGTGGTGGCGGGGGGAGCAGGGGGATCGCGGTTGGTGAAGACCCCCGCAGAAATCCCCTGGTGCCGCACAAAGCCCGGTCATCTGCGGGGACGAGCAGCGGGTGCCCCGGTCAGAAGGGGGGGGGGGGGGGGGGGGGTGTCTCAACTGTCATCTTCCATTTTGGGGGAGCGGATCTGTCTCCCCTTTGTGGGCAGCGCAGCCCTGGGTGCCGCCACGGTCTTTTGTTTGGCGGCGACATCGCCGTCGGGGCTGTCGGGGGGTCCCTCGGGGCTGTTGGGGGGGGGGGATTTTGGGGGCGCAGCCCCCCTGCTCGTCCCCTTTTCCGGCGCTGCGGGGTCCCGACGTGTTAAAGCCGGGCACAAGCGTCGCCCTGCGGGGAGCTGGATCCCGGCTGCTGAGAAACGCTGAGCCCTCGGTGATGATTGTTATAAATACGCTGATTTGGGGGGGCAAAAAAAGAATCCCAAATTATTTTCATGCGGCGTTCAGCTCTTTTGAGGTGAAATGCGGCGTTTTCCTGCGCTGGCGGAGCGCGACTTTCAGCTTTCCCCGGCGAGGCACGGGGGTGACGGGGGTTTTCTGCAGGTTAGGAGGCGTTTTTCCCTATTTTTGCCATTTTTCCCCCGACTCGGTGGGCGCTGTCTGGCTCTGCCGCCCCGTCAGGCTCCGAGGGAAGAGGGGTGAGCGGGCGAGCCCGGGGACTCTGCTGCTAATTTCCCCTGTTAGAATAATTTCTATTTTCCTCCTTTGACGATCAGAGTCTGAGGGAGGCGGGGGGTGGGCGTGGGGGCTGTAATTAAGGGATTTGTGCAGCTGCCGCTTAAAATTCATGAGCAGCACCGAGATAACGAAGAACCGAGCAGCCGGTTTCATTTCCCCCCCGCCCAGCTCCAGCTTCTGGGCTTGTTTTACCACTCAAAGTTTAGAAAAGCTTCAAAATCCTGTAACCTTTTCTCCAGAGACCAGAAAGCTCGGGGCTGAGCCCACCCCGCGCTCTGGGGGGTGATTTTAACTGACCAGCACGGGGCTCACGAACAAAATAAACCAGATTTTCAGCGAGTTGACTTATTTTCCCAGCTCGGTGCTGTGAAAACGCCCTGAAAAGCCTCGTAAAGGGGCAAAGCGAGCGAGCCCCGACAGGGCTGCGATGAATTGAGGCCGGCGCTTCTCCTCCTGCCGTCAGGGGCTTTGTAGCGATTCCCAGCCTGTGACTGAGGGTTGTTTTTTTTTAAAAATAACTCAGATTAGGGTCGTGGAAGGTGTATTTTGGCCCAGGGGCGCGCGGGATCCCCGTTGCCTCGACGAGCGCGCGGGTCGTGAGGTTGAATTCTTGGATTGCCGCGGGTTGGCGGCGCCAGCAGCGCCAGCCCCCAAAATCCCCACACCCCACCAAAAATGCCCCCCACCCCACGCCGGGGAGGTCCGGGGCTCCCCGCGGGGAGGGGACGGCGTTGCGGTGGCCTCCATGTGCTGGTGGCGTCGCCGGCCCGTGCCGGCAGCAGGACGGATGGATGGACAGACGGCTTCTCCCTCTGGGTCTGTAAGCTCGGGGGAGGGGAGGCGGCGCGGTGATCCCCCCTCCCGCACCTCGACCTCCCTGTAAGTAACCAAATCTCCAAAAAACCCACCAAATCGGCTGATGAGTCTTTAACCGCGCATCGGTGCCTGGCGGGCGGGCGGGGGGGCAGAGCCCAGCCCGACACCGACTAATCGCCCGTTTTTCCCTCCCCTCGCAGGGTTTCGGTAAAAGCCCAGCGTCCCCAGAGCGCCCGTCGCCGCCGCGTGGCGGAGCCCTCCATGCCCATAGGTAGGTGCCTGGGGGTCGGGGTTCCCCCCCCGCGGGGCAGGTGGGGGGGGGGTGTCCTTAAAAACGAGAAGCAAAACCACCGCGGCGGCGCCGGTGCCGGGCCAGGCCGGCGTCTCCCGCGGCGCCGGAGAGGAGCAGACGGTGGGTTTGAACGCCGAAGTGCTTCGGGCTGCCGTAACGTCCCTCGAGTTGTGCCGAGGTTGGGTTTTCTCCCGGCAAAGCCGGCGGCGGGGCTGGTCGAGCCCCTCTGCTCTCGGAACGCTTCATTAGGCCTCGCTTCCTCGTTAGCTGCGGCGAGCAGAGGGGGGGGGACTGGCCCCTGCGAGCCTTTGCTTCCCTCTGGGGGTGGATTCCCGAGGGCTGGAAGGGCTTCATTTGGGGAGAAACCCCCTGCTTCTCCCGGGGGTGCAAGCATGAGGCTCGGCCGCCCAAAAAGCTGCGTTTTCACGGGCCCTGGGGCGGAGCGACGCGCTCGGAACGGCCAAAGAAAAAGGAGGGAAAAGGCGAGTCACCGCTCGGTTCCCTTCGGGGCTGGGAGCGCTGGAACACTCGGTGCGCTCACGACTCGGGTCACCGCTGCCCCGCGGAGCCCGGCGAGGCGCCGATCCGCCGCAGCGAGGAGCGACGTGGGTCTTGAACCGTCTTTTCCTTGGGAAATCGGGACGTTTCGAGCCCGAAGCGCCCGTGACCTCGGGCAGCCGCTCCCCGAGGGGGGGGAAAGGGCATCCCCGGAGCGAGCGGCTTTCCACGAGCCCCCGAGAGCCCTTTCGTCAGACGGAGGGCGCTTCCCGTCGCCTCCCAGGACCTCTCCTGCCTCCCGGGACGCCCCGTGTCGATCTTTTGGGACGTTTCCCTCCCCGCGGGCTGCTCCGAGTCCTGGGAACCGCCGCCGCTTTGCTCCCGTCTGGATTTCCCAGCAGAAAGCGAGCGGGAACTTGGGAGGTCGCCCGCCCTTGTGAGCGACCCGCGGATCCTTGAGATGGTTGAATCCAAGGGTTTGGTGCTGCTGCGGAGCTGGATGAGGGGGAAAGGGGAGTTTTTGGGCACGTTCTGCTGCTTTGAGCCTTTTTTGTGTGGGAAACGTGAGCGCCCGCCTTCCCCTGGCCCTGGGACAAGGGTGAATCCTGCGGTCGGAGGCACCAGCGTTCCCTCCAACGCCGCGCTGCGGGGAGCGCTCGGCTCCCTCGTGTTTACCAGCACCGGGGGGAGGGAAAACAAACACCCGCGACCGCAAATTGCCGGAACGAATTGGGATGAAGCAGCAGAGGCTTCGGCGAGGGAGGGGCGGCGGCTCGGCGGGGGATCCTCTGCCCCGCGCTCCTTGGGCTTCATCCCGAGAGGAACACGTTAAGTTACGGGCGCTCCGGATGCCTCCGGGCTGCGCCGGGTATTGCCGGGTGCTCCTTAAGATCCGCTTAATTTGGGGATTAAACCGCGCTGCCACGAAGAGAGTGAAGGAGGAAGCGCTCGGGGTGATCCTGAGGGAGCTCCGCCGTCGCTGGACCTCAGGAAAGGAGCGTTTCGCCCTTCTGGCTCCGACCGCGAGCGCAAACCTCACGGATTTCTCCCCTCGTCCCCCCCAAGCCCTGAATTTCTGCAGATTTCACGCCGGGATGGTGTCTCCGTGTGCCGGGGAGCCACGTCCTCAGCCCCACGTCGTCGTCCTCCTCCTCCTCTTCGCTCCGGTGTGTGTGGGAGCGCGAAGCCCAGCCCGGCGCCTGCCCTCCCGGCTGGCTGCGGGCGTTTGCCGGCGTCACGCCCGCGTGGTCCTGCCCCGGCCGCGCCGCGCCGAAAGCCGCTGGCGGTGACGCCGCGTCCTTGTGTTCCACCGAGCTCAGCCGCCTCGCCGGGAGGCGAGTGGGGGGTCATGACCCGCGGAAGCCGCGTGGGTGAGCGGAGGAGCGCGGCGATGCTGCGGGTGCCCGGCCCGGTGGGCTCCGTGTGGGGAAGCGCGGCCGCAGCCGAGGCCAAGAGCTGTTCTGCTGCGTTCACCGCTGCCATCTGGGGGCTTAAAAAACCCCCCAAAACCCCCCTTTCCGCCATGTTTTGGAGTTAAAATAATTTCTGTCTCTGCGGTTTGCCAACCCTCCTAATGAGTCGAGTCGTTAACGTCGCCTCGTTAGTTTTCACGCCGCCGCCGATCCCCCAGCTCGTTTCTCCGGGTCCCTCCAGAGCCGGCAGCGCTTCCCAGTTTGACATCAGCAGCCAACTGGTGCGTTACCTCGTGCCTCCGGCCACCGACGCAGAGCTCGAGCAGGCTGGCCCCAGCCAGGCGTCCCCGCGACCCTCGGCGCGCAGCCGGCGTCCCCGGCGCGGCTCCCAGCGAGCCAAAGGGCCGTCACCGATCGGCCGAGAGTGAATCCCACGAGGCAAAAATCCCCCCGCTACGCCTTTCCTCCGACCTCACCGTAAAGCGGAACCGAACTCAACCCCGTGTCGGGCAGAGAAGTTCACGTTCGTGTTTTGTCGTTGTTGCCGTCAGGGGGATCCTCGCGGCTGCACGAGCGAGATCTCCCGCAGCGGGAAGCGCTTTGGGGAGAATTCAGCCCGCTTTGGGGCCGGAGGATGGATTCGAGCTTCTCTGCGTCCCCAACCCGCCCCCTGTCACCGCCGACGCGGGGACGAGCGCCTGATTTCTTGGGTTTTAGCGTCTCCTCTGGATTCACCGGGAATTCCCACGGCGGAGCAGCATGTTGCCGCGCCGTTTGCCTGTTGAACTGGAACGAGGCTCCGGGCCCTGCAGGCCCTGGATTCCCCTGCTCCCTCCTGGGATGTTTGGGCTGAACCCCCAGCTCCGGGGTCCCGTGGGCCGGAAGTTGCAGCGAGCGCGAGACGACTTTACCTCGACTTCAGAAATTTCCTGCCGGAACCGCCATAAAACCACTCGAAAGCTTTCGGCGTGGACCGGATCGCGGCGTCCCGCCCCGATCCCGGGAGTACCGGGAGGAGGACGGGTTTGGGAGCGGGTTGGTCGCTCCCGGTGCCTCCAGCGTGGCTCCCGTGCTCTCGGTTCGTTAGCGAGGGCCGTGTCATCCCTAATCCTCCTTTCCCTTTTCTGCGCCCGGTTCGGGGGCTCTTCCAGGAGCCGCGGCAGCTCCGGCTGAGACGAGCTCCGGTGACCGGACCCCCTTCCTGCTGTGAAGATGTCGACTCCGGATCCCCCGATGGGGGGGACGCCTCGCCCGGGACCCTCGCCGGGGCCGGGACCCTCCCCCGGCGCCATGCTGGGCCCCAGCCCGGGACCCTCGCCCGGCTCCGCGCACAGTATGATGGGCCCCAGCCCCGGGCCGCCCTCGGCAGGACACCCCCTCCCGCCCCAGGGCCCGGGGGGCTACGCTCAGGACAACATGCATCAGATGCACAAGGTGAGCTGGGGGCGGGGGGGGGTCCCCAGGCTGCCGGCGCTTCGCTGGGGCGAGGGGAGATGGTTTGGGCACCCCGGGTTCCCCAGGATGGGGGTTTGCGTCCTGATGCGTCGTGTTTCCCTCGAGGCAGAAAGTCAGAGAAGGGAAACGGGTCGGTTTAGAGTCGAGGTTGGTTTAGGGCTTTGCTCACCGCAGCCGCGGCGACACCGTACCCCCCTCTTCGTCCCGCTTCTGGGGGGCTGGGGAGCCCCGCTCCCAAACCAGGAAGGGGAAAGGTTTCTCTCGCTGGGAATTCGGGGCTCAGGGAAAGCCAGCCTCCCTCCTCCCTTCCCCACCATCACGGGGTTTGGGGGTGTTTTGGGTTAGCTCGTCGTCTGAACCCCCTTTTCCCTGGGCTTTCCCCACCTGCGGTTTTCCCTGTCATCTTCACCAGAAGGGCCCGGGGGGAACACCCCGGCGGGCATTTTGGCAATTTCGAGTTCCTTGAACGCCCCCTCGCCCTCTCTCCCCTCCCCGCCGCTCAACGCCGGCGCCGCTCCGCCACCCAACGGGGTTTCGTGCCGCGGCGGCGTGGGCAGCCCCGTGACCCCGGGGTGTCGCTCTCCCCCCGCAGCCCCTGGACGCCATGCACGAGAAGGGCCTCGCCGACGATCCGCGCTACGGCCAGATGAAAGGGATGGGGCTGCGGCCCGGCGGGCACGCGGGCATGGGCCCTCCTCCCAGCCCCATGGATCAGCACTCGCAAGGTTGGTCCCGTGAAGGGAGATTCATCTTTTCCTGGGGACGGGGCTGTGGATCGGTCTGGGGCTCCCGGAGCGTCCGGGGCTCTTTGCTTCCCTCTTCTGCCTCTGTCGGGGGCCACGAGAACGAGCAAAGAGGGGCCGGGAAAGGCCAAACCGGGAGAAGGACGGTCTGTCCCGGCGTCGTGTGGCCTTGTACGCCGAGCACGCCGCTCCCATCCAGGAGCTTTGCTTCTGCTAAACCCGTGATTTTTTGGGAAGGATTTAGCCCTCCCGGGGTTTCCAGGTTGGAAGCAGGGGCGGGCTCCGCTGGGGAGGAGAAATTTTTTTGTGCTTTTTCTTTTCCTGGTGACTCTGCCTTCCCCCTCGCTCCCCTCTGACCGGCGCTCTCCCTCCAGGTTACCCGTCTCCGCTCGGCGGCTCCGAGCACGCCTCGAGCCCGGTTCCGGCCAACGGCCCGTCCTCCGGCCCTCAGATGTCCTCGGGCCCCGGCGGCGTCCCCTTGGACGGCACCGACCCCCAAGCGCTGGGGCAGCAGAACCGGGGCCCGACCCCCTTTAACCAGAACCAGCTGCACCAGCTGCGGGCTCAGATCATGGCCTACAAGATGCTGGCCCGGGGCCAGCCCATCCCCGACCACCTTCAGATGGCGGTGCAGGGCAAGCGGCCCATGCCCGGGATGCAGCAGCAGATGCCGACACTACCTCCGCCCTCCGTGTCCGGGACAGGACCCGTGCAAGGACCCGTGCAAGGGCCTGGACCGGGACCCACACCTCCGAACTACAACAGACCTCACGGTGAGCGGCCGCCGGCCTTCCCGCCTGGCGGGGGGGAGGATTGGCCCCAGTTTGGGGAGGTTTGACCCCAGTTTGACCCTCGCCGTTGACCAGTTTGGGGTTTTCCGTTGGCCCGTTCTCGCAGCCCCCCCATCCGTCAGCTTCCCAGGGGTTGGGACTTCTCAGATCCGTGGCGAGGCAGAGGGGCTCCTTTGGGGGGGTGGGAGGGCCGATTCGGCCCCCCGGCACCCTCTCCGGTGGGCAGGGGGGCGCACCCCGGGGGGGTTATGTGCTTGCCAAAAGGCGTATGTGCCCAGCAGGCCCTCCTGAACTTCGCTCCTGGTGAACACCCGCAAAGATCAACGTCTTGATGTGGGGTTTTTTATTTCTTTTTGCCTTTTTTTGGCCCTTCTGCAGGTATAGGAGGGCCTAACATGCCCCCTCCCGGACCCTCAGGAGTTCCCCCAGGAATGCCTGGGCAACCCCCCGGCGGCCCCCCCAAGCCCTGGCCAGAAGGTGAGACCCGGGGCTCGTTGGGGTCTGGCAGTTAACGAAGCGACGCGCCGGGGCGGGGGGGAAAGCCCGCCGTCAGTGCTCCGTGCTGCTGCGGCGGAAGGAGCTTGGAGATTCCCGGTTAAAATCCCGTAAATGGCGCCTGAGCCCTCCGAGGAGCCCCCTTAGTCGGGGTGGTTTTCCCCTCGGGCTTTGTGAGACCCCGTGTGCCCGTTCCGAGCCGGCCCTTCGGAGTTTAGTGGCTTCAGCCGGGGAGGGGTGGCCGTCGGGTTGTATTTGCTGCTAAATTTACGGCGCGGCGGCTCTAGGTGAGCGGCAAAGCCGGCGAGCGGTGCCGCAGCCGGGCTGTGCGGCTGCCGGGAGGGCGCTGGGGCGCTTCTCCCTGACAGCGCCGGGGTTCTGGTTTCCCCGCAGGACCGATGGCGAACGCTGCAGCCCCCACGAGCACCCCTCAGAAGCTGATCCCCCCGCAACCCACCGGCCGGCCCTCGCCAGCCCCGCCGGCGGTGCCCCCCGCGGCGTCGCCCGTCATGCCGCCGCAGACGCAGTCGCCCGGGCAGCCGGCCCAGCCCGCCCCCATGGTGCAGCTCCACCAGAAGCAGAACCGCATCACGCCCATCCAGAAACCCCGAGGGCTCGACCCGGTGGAGATCCTGCAGGAGAGGGAGTACAGGTGGGTACAGGCGGGGGCTCCGCGTCGCGCCGGCCGCCGCGCCTCGCTCCTCGCCCCACGTCCGTCCCCTCGAGGCGCAGCCAAGCGACCCCCCGCCCTGTTTCGCCTCTTTTTAACGCGTGGCGGGGCCTTTTCCTTCGGGCTCCTCGAGGCACCTCCCGGCCTCTCGACCCTTCTGCTTCCCGCTCTGACCTTCCGTGGGAGCCAGTGGGGCCTCTCTGCTGGCGGGGAGCGTCCCCCCCACGTGCCGGTCGATTAAATGGGAGTTAAACCTCTGGGAGTTCCGTCTCTGGGTGCTGAGGGGCCGCTCGGCTGCCCGGAGCCTCCGTCTCGCTCGGGCCAAGGCCTCAACCCGGAGCCGTGCTTGGCCGCTCCTCGCCAGGAGAGGAGCGCGAGCAGAACTCCCGTCGCGCCGGGCCCTGAAATCCCGTCTCCTTCCTCCGCAGGCTGCAAGCTCGCATCGCTCACAGGATCCAGGAGCTGGAAAACCTGCCCGGCTCCCTGGCTGGTGACCTGAGAACCAAAGCTACCATCGAGCTGAAGGCGCTCCGGCTGCTGAATTTCCAGCGACAGGTAAGCTGGCTGGCAGCGGCGATCTGGTTAACTCACCCTCTTGTCCTGCTTCCGTGGGCTTAATTCCCTTTCTTTTCTCCGTCGGGCTCTCTCCCAAAGCTGCGTCAGGAGGTCGTGGTGTGCATGAGGCGAGACACGGCCTTGGAGACGGCGCTGAACGCCAAGGCGTACAAGCGCAGCAAGCGGCAGTCCCTGCGCGAGGCTCGCATCACCGAGAAGCTGGAGAAGCAGCAGAAGATCGAGCAAGAACGGAAGCGCAGGCAGAAGCACCAGGTCAGCGGCGTGCTGTCGGTTGGGCGGCGGGAGATGGCGTTGCCGAGCTTGTTTAAGGGAATTCCCTCTTTCTGGGGGGATCGGAGGAAGATCCTCTTGGGGCTGGAGGGGCCGTTGTTGGTCCCGTCCAACAAAACGTTCTGCTCCGTTCCAGCCACGAGCAGTCGGCCTCGCTTTGCCGATGGCGCGGTTGACGAAAAGGTCGCCATCGCGGCAAAGTTCTCTCCACCGCGGCAGGGAAGCCGGCGCTTCGTTAGGGCAGCGCTGGGGAGCAGGGGGGTGGCTCCTCCTGACGGGCTTCAGAGTTACATCAAAAAATTCAGCACTTTACGTCCTCTCTCTGCGAACTCCTGCTCTTTAACGTGTTTTGACGTCAGCGTGCGTGTTACGCCCGCTGCTAATGTTGACGTTTGCACTGGTTGCTCCGCCCTGTTAACTGACTTCATGAGTGTTCCTATACTGATGGAATCACGGGCTACCTGACGGATCGAGCTCTCTGACGTACAGACTGGGGGGGGAGGAGGGGAGGGTCTTCACCTCAACATCCCTCCGTTTCTCTGGCTTCATCCCCTCAGAAGACGTGCCAGGGACGGGCACTTTCCCTCCCTGTCCCTGTCCCTGCCCCCCTGTTCTGGGTTGTGGGCAGTTTCCCAATGAGCAGCAGCTTTAGCTTTGACCTTCCCCGTGAGGCAGCAGCTGCTGTTGCCGAGCATCGGGGAGGGTTTGGGTGTTTCTGACTGCAGTACGAGCCGATATCGTTAATCCGTGGCATTAGTTATTGCTCAAAGCGGTCGAGTCGTTCATTAAAAGCAATTAGTTATCAATGAAAGTAATCACCTATTCAAAATCCAAACTTGATTATAAGAGTGTGGGGCATCTTCCCGCGGCAGGACACCCCGGCGCACGCATCCTGACGCCGCCTCCCTTCTCCCCACAGGAATACCTCAACAGCATCCTCCAGCACGCTAAGGATTTCAAGGAATACCACCGCTCCGTCACGGGCAAGATCCAGAAGCTGACCAAGGCGGTGGCGACGTATCACGCCAACACGGAGCGCGAGCAGAAGAAGGAGAACGAGCGGATCGAGAAGGAGAGGATGCGCCGGTTGATGGTGAGCGGCGCCGCGGGGCCAGGCGCGGCGGGGGGCTGCGGGGGGCTCGTCTCGCTCGGTTAACCGTCCTCCCTCCCGCAGGCTGAGGACGAGGAGGGGTACCGCAAGCTCATCGACCAGAAGAAGGACAAGCGCCTGGCCTACCTGCTGCAGCAGACGGACGAGTACGTGGCCAACCTGACGGAGCTGGTGCGGCAGCACAAGGCGGCGCAGGTGGCCAAGGAGAAGAAGAAGAAGAAGAAGAAGAAGGTGAGGCGGGAGCGGAGCGGGGGGAGCCTCTCGCTTCATCGCTCCCCTTCGGCGCCGGGTCGCTAACGACCGTCTCCCTCCTCTTTCAGAAGGCAGAGAACGCGGAGGGGCAGACTCCGGCGATCGGGCCCGACGGCGAGGTGAGCCGGCGCCTTGCCCACCGCGCCGAGTAGGGCGGGGGACACGTCAGCCGCGTGCCGAAAAGGCCCGTTGGGATCCTGCTGCGCGGCCGACGGCGGGATCTGGTGGATCCAAACAGGGACTGGCTACGACAGAGCGGGCGCCAGGATGGGGAGGGATCTGTGCCCGTCAGCCCGCCGCAGGGGAGGGCGGTTCGGCCTTTGGGAGCTCGGTTTCCTCCCCGGCGTGAGCCTGGGTGGGTCGGGATCCGTGTCGCCTCCGAGGGGGCCGTAACGGGACCAGCTGCGCGTGTTGGGCCGCGCGAAACCCCCCGGGAGCAGAACCGCCGTGGGGCGAGACTTCAGCCTCATAGTCCCGGCGCGAGCGGCTCGGCGCCTTCCCCGGCCTTCCCGGCACAAAGACCCTCGATGGCCGCGCCGAGTCTTCAAAGCCCGGGGTTAAATCCCACCAGCTCCCGCGCTTTGCCCGCCCCCGCCGAGGCGCCGGCCGTTTCGGTCTTCCCAGTGGCCGCCGCGGTGACCCTGTTGCGGCGTGGGGTGTTGGTGTAAACACCAGCTCTCTTCTGAGGCAGAAAATAAAATGAAAATACTGACTTTTGATTCCTCAGCCGCTGGACGAGACGAGCCAAATGAGCGACCTCCCCGTCAAAGTGATCCACGTGGAGAGCGGCAAGATCCTCACCGGCACCGACGCGCCGAAGGCCGGGCAGCTGGAGGCCTGGCTGGAGATGAACCCCGGGTGAGTCCCGGTGGGGTGGCGACGGCAGAGCGCCTCTGGCCTCCCCCCACCACCCCGTGCCTCTCGCCAGCGGCGCCGCCGGGGTTGTGCCTCGGAGGGCCGGGGTCGCTGGTGGGAGGAAAGCGCTTGTTCTGGGCCCAAACCTGGGGGAGCAGCGGGGCTGCGGGGGGACGAGAGGTTTCATCAGCTTCCCGAAACGACGTGGGGGAGGCCCGTGGGGGGTCCTGGGTGCGGGCTCTCAGCCCCGGCGCTCTCCTGAGAGCGTGTGCAAAAACCTGAACAAAGTGAAAAATAAACGAATGAGCATTTTGATTTTAGAAAATAGTAGTGGTTAAAAAATGGAGGTTTTAATGCCAGGGCTTCTAGGACTGTGCTGATCTCGTGCTGCGTGGGGCAGATTAGCAATTAAATGTTACTGCTTGTATTTAATTAGGTATGAAGTAGCTCCACGGTCTGACAGCGAAGAGAGCGGCTCGGAAGAGGAGGAGGAGGTAAGGAGCCCCCGCTGCCTCTCCCTCGCGCTTTCCCGTTTCGAACGTGTTTTCGGCTGTGGGTCCCCGCGGCGCTCACCTCGAGAGCGGCTTTGTGCGGCGCGGCTCACGTCGGTGCATTTTGAACAAAGCCAGCGAGGAGGCGGCGAGCTCAGCCCCTCGGCTGCCCCCGTTTCCTCCCCAACGCTTCTCCCGTCACCCTCTGGGGGTTGGGACGCCCGTTTGGGAGCTGCTGTCGGGCCGAGTCTCGCCCTGGGGCAGCGAGTGCCCCCCCGGGGCTTTCGGAGCCGCCGTCGTCCCCGGGCTCAGTCGCTCCCGGGCGGGTTCCGCTGCCCCGTGGTGTCAAGGGGAGTCGCTCAGGAGGGTGCGCTCCGTGTCCCCTGGCAGGAGGAGGAAGAGGAGCAGCCGCAGCCCGCTCAGCCCGCCCTGCCTGTCGAGGAGAAGAAGAAGATCCCCGATCCCGACAGCGACGACGTCTCGGAAGTGGATGCCAGGCACATTATCGAGTGAGCGCTGCCCCTCGTCCCGCCGTCCTCCCCCCCGCTCCCCGTGCCCCTCGTCCCGCCGTCCTCCCCCCCGCTCCCCGTGCCCCTCGTCCCGCCGTCCTCCCCCCCGCTCCCCGTGCCCCTCGTCCCGCCGTCCTCCCCCCCGCTCCCCGTGCCCCTCGTCCCGCCGTCCTCCCCCCCGCTCCCCGTGCCCCTCGTCCCGCCGTCCTCCCCCCCGCTCCCCGTGCCCCTCGTCCCGCCGTCCTCCCCCCCGCTCCCCGTGCCCCTCGTCCCGCCGTCCTCCCCCCCGCTCCCCGTGCCCCTCGTCCCGCCGTCCTCCCCCCCGCTCCCCGTGCCCCTCGTCCCGCCGTCCTCCCCCCCGCTCCCCGTGCCCCTCGTCCCGCCGTCCTCCCCCCCGCTCCCCGTGCCCCTCGTCCCGCCGTCCTCCCCCCCGCTCCCCGTGCCCCTCGTCCCGCCGTCCTCCCCCCCGCTCCCCGTGCCCCTCGTCCCGCCGTCCTCCCCCCCGCTCCCCGTGCCCCTCGTCCCGCCGTCCTCCCCCTCGCTCCCCGTGCCCCTCGTCCCGCCGTCCTCCCCCTCACCCCGGTTTCAAAGTCACTTCTGTGACCCCCTGGTGTCACCCCCCGGTGTCAAAGCGGCAGAACGGGGCGGGCGGTGGTCACTCTGCTCCCAGTTCCAAAACGAGACCTAATTTGGGGTACATTGGGAAAATTACCCTCTCCCAGGACGGCTGGTGCCCCCAGGGGCTTTCTCCCCAGGGACCATCCCTCTCACCTCCATTGCTCCCCGCAGGAACGCCAAGCAGGACGTTGATGACGAGTACGGGGTGTCGCAAGCCCTGGCCAGGGGCCTGCAGTCGTACTACGCCGTGGCCCACGCCGTCACCGAGCGGGTGGACAAGCAGTCCACGCTGATGGTCAACGGGGTCCTCAAGCAGTACCAGGTGAGAGGCTGCTGGAGGGAGCCGGTGCCTGTCCCGCCACACGGCGCTGCCGGGAGGTTCTGGCGAGGTTTGGGCTGTGCCGAGGCGCTCCGGGCAGCGCTGCAGGGAGGTTTTGGTGAGGTTTGGGCTGTGCCACGCTCTTCCTGGCGGCACCACCTCCAGGAGGTTTTGGTGAGGTTTGGGCTGTGCCGAGACGCTCCTGGTGGAGCTGCCAGGAGCTCACGGCGAGGGCTGGGCTGTGCTGAGATGCTCCAGGCGGCGCTGCCGGGAGGTTCTGGCGAGGTTTGGGCTGTGCCATGCTCTTCCTGGCGGCACCACCGCCGGGAGGTTCTGGTGAGGTTTAGGCTGTGCTGAGACGCTCCGGGCAGTGCCGCTGGCAGGTTCTGGCAAGATTTGGGCTGTGTTGAGATGCTTCAGGTGGTGCTGCCAGGAGCTCGTGGCAAGGGTTGGGCTGTGCCGAGGCCCCCCGGTGGCGCTGCCGGGGGGTTCTGGCGAGGTTTGGGCTATGCCATGCCGCTCCGGTGGGCGAGGAAGGGGAGCTGAGGGCAGAGCCGGCGCGGCTGGGGCTGGATAACGAGCCAGGCTCTCCGCGCTGTCCCCAGCCCTGAGAGGAGAGCACTGCCTTAGCGCTGGCGAGAAATAATTAATGCAAGATCATTAACGGCGTGGAGGGAGCTCATCTGCATACCGCACGAGCTGGGGGCGCGGCGCGGCGGCCGTCAGCAGTCGGGTTTTTCACCCCTCGGCTCTGCCGGCAGATCAAAGGGCTGGAGTGGCTGGTGTCCCTCTACAACAACAACCTGAACGGGATCCTGGCCGACGAGATGGGGCTGGGCAAAACCATCCAGACCATCGCTTTAATCACTTACCTCATGGAGCACAAGCGGATCAACGGCCCCTTCCTCATTATAGTACCTCTCTCGTAAGTGCCGCGCCCGGAGCCATCAGCCCTCACCGAAAGCGCTCGGCCCGGCACCAGCTCCGGGCCCTTCCGTTGTGCAATGCCTGTTTTTACCGTTTCTCTCCTTTTTTTTTTCCCCCCCAGAACTCTGTCGAATTGGGCGTACGAGTTTGACAAATGGGCTCCTTCTGTGGTGAAGGTCTCCTACAAGGCAAGTACCGGCCTTGGCCTCGCCCGCGCCTGCCGGGCTCGTTCCGTGAGGATTCCTTGGGCGCCCCTTTGCCTCTTCCTCCCTCCAGCCTGACAGTATTTCCATTATCCCAGGGGAAACTGGGCCGCTTCCTGGCGCTAAGTCAGCGAAATGCACATTTTTTCATTCCTTAGTGGCAGAAGGAATCCAGCTGCTGCCGGCGGCACCAATGTTCCCCTTTCTGTAACCGGGACGATAGCAGCCGCTCCCCCGCCTCCCCCCTCCCGGCAAGCACGGCCCGGTTTAACGCTCCCGTCTGCCGTTCTCTCGCCAGGGCTCTCCGGCAGCAAGGCGGGCGTTCGTACCTCAGCTCCGAAGTGGGAAATTCAACGTCTTGCTCACTACTTACGAGTACATCATCAAAGACAAGCACATCCTGGCCAAGGTGAGTCCCACCGGCAGCACCGGTTCGGCGCTCCTGGGCTGCGGCAGGAGGATCAGCCCGGCCTCGCTGCGCGGAGACGGTCCCTGTCGCGAAAATCCTGCCTCTTGGGTGAGGGTTTTGTCCCTGGAGTCTCTCGTCCTGTGGCAGGAGGCGAGGAGCTGCAGCCAGAGCCGATGCAGCGCGCTCCTTCGTTGTGGCTGCCTATTCCCTGACACGGCAAATGGGGTTTTTTTCCTCCTAATAAAGCAATTTGTAGGACAATGAGTATTTATTGGCACCCTACGAGATCATCGCTGCCCTAGCCAAGCGCCCGAGGGGTTTCCCTGTGCTTAGGTGGCAGCCCCAGGGTGACCATCAAGTGTTGACGCTTCCCCTGGCTGGGGGAGGTCGGGCCAAAACACGCAGGCGAGGCGCCGGGTGAGAGCCCCGGGTTTCACGGCTTCAGAATCGGTGCTGCGGCACCGCTGAGCTCGGTGGCCGGGCTCTGCCCCGACGGCGAGATGAGTCGTCGTGTCTCACTTCGGAGGGAACCGTCTTCTCCCCTCCCTTTGTGCTGCAGGGCGTTAACGCAGGGTTTGGTTCACTGATGGCCAAAAAGCTCAAGAAATACTGAAATTCCCCAAAACCAGCGTCGGCGCTGCCCGCAACCGTCTCCGAGCCGGGACAGCCGGCGCTCCGGGGGGGAGCAGCCGTTTAGGAGAGCGGAGGGCGGGTTTCCCCCACCCCAGCCAGCTCGGATCGACCCCGGAGGCTGGGCTCCGCTGCCGGGGGGTTCCCCCAGTCGCCGCTGGAGCGCGGCGAGGGCGCCGCGGTGCGGACAGCCACCGCCCCTCGCCCACACCCCCCTCCTCCTTCCCGCAGATCCGCTGGAAGTACATGATCGTGGACGAGGGCCACAGGATGAAGAACCACCACTGCAAGCTCACCCAGGTCCTCAACACGCACTACGTGGCTCCGCGCCGTTTGCTCCTGACGGGAACCCCCCTGCAGAACAAGCTCCCGGAGCTGTGGGCGCTGCTTAACTTCCTCCTGCCCACCATCTTCAAGAGCTGCAGCACCTTCGAGCAGTGGTTCAACGCGCCCTTCGCCATGACGGGGGAGAAGGTACGGCGGGGGGCAGGTCAGCGCTGCCGCCGGGTGTTCTGGGGGCAGAAATCCCTCCGGAGGTGCCTGTAGCGTGTCGTCGCGCTGGGGTCGGGCTCGAGGGGAAGACTGGGAAGTCCAGAGCGTTAGTGGAGCGGTGGGAGCGAGGGTGGGTGGTCGGCGCGGTGGCACCGGCGGTGGGAGAAGGCGGTTGGGCTCTTGCCGGCGTCGCTCCGGGACGGTGGAGGCGCTGCCGGCGCCGTCGTTAACGGCTCTGGAGCTGCTTGAAACGGCTCCCGGTGAGTCGTAGCAGCTTGAGGTTTGGCAGAGCAGGTTATGGGGCGGCCGGGGGAAGTCAAGGGAGCCCCGACTTAAAAAAACACCGGCTCAGAAACCCTCAGATCGGGGCGCTCGCGGCACAGAGGCTTCGGGTGTCCCGGTGCGGAGCGAAGCGTCGCCGCGCTCGACCCCTGCCCCGGGGGGGTCTCCGCGGAGGGGAACTTCCCCTGCGGTAACGGTTCCCTTTGGCGCCGCAGGTGGACCTGAACGAAGAAGAAACCATCCTCATCATCCGGCGCTTGCACAAGGTCCTGCGCCCCTTCCTGCTCCGCAGGCTGAAGAAGGAAGTGGAAGCGCAGCTGCCCGAAAAGGTACCGGCCGGGAGGAGCCGTCCCCCCTTCCCCCACCTCGGGGCGGGTGCGGGGCTTTATTCCTCACTGCAAAGAGGCCGCTGGGTTGGCTCGCCGGGGAGTGGGGCGCTCGGGGGTCCCCCCCAGGCTTTAGGAAGGGGGAGCGGGGTTCTGCCGCGCTGCGATTGGGGGGTTCGGGGGGGGTCTCGCCCGCCTCGCTGCAGGGGCTGACCTCTCCTCGGTCCTTGCAGGTGGAGTACGTGATCAAGTGCGACATGTCCGCCCTGCAGCGCGTCCTCTACCGGCACATGCAGGCCAAGGGGGTGCTCCTCACCGACGGCTCCGAGAAGGACAAAAAGGTCTGGCCGTGGCAGCGGCCCCGCTTTGCGCCGCCGGAGCGGGGCTGGAAACAGCCCCGGGGATGGGGGCGGGGCTGTTCTGCGTCTGCCCCCGTTGCTGCGTCAACAGATGGAGCAAAAACCCGCTTTATTAAGCAAAACCCTGTTTTATTAAGCATAAGAGGGGCAAAACCCCTGTTTTATTGAGCTAAGCCGGGCAAAAATCCACTTTCATTAAGCCAGAACCCCGTGTTATTAAGCCAAGCGGGGCAAAGCCCCCTGTTTTATTAAGCCAAGCGGGGCAAAGCCCCCTGTTTTATTAAGCCAAGCGGGGCAAACCCCCCTGTTTTATTAAGCCAAGCGGGGCAAAACCCCCGTTT
Source organism: Leptosomus discolor (assembly GCF_034619465.1). Classification (NCBI taxonomy): domain Eukaryota; kingdom Metazoa; phylum Chordata; class Aves; order Leptosomiformes; family Leptosomidae; genus Leptosomus; species Leptosomus discolor. The sequence continues at coordinate 815,653 of NC_141418.1, forward strand.
TATTAAGCCAAGCAGGGCAAAACCCCCGTTTTATTAAGCCAAGCGGGGCAAAACCCCCGTTTTATTAAGCCAAGCGGGGCAAAACCCCCGTTTTATTAAGCCAAGCGGGGCAAAAACCCCGTTTTATTAAGCCAAACCCCCCGTTTTGTTAAGCCAAGCGGGGCAAAAACCCCGTTTTATTAAGCCAAACCCCCCGTTTTGTTAAGCCAAGCGGGGCAAACCCCCCGTTTTGTTAAGCCAAGCGGGCAAAACCCCCGTTTTATTAAGCCAAAACCCCGTTTTGTTAAGCCAAGCGGGCAAAACCCCCGTTTTATTAAGCCAAAACCCCGTTTTGTTAAGCCAAGCGGGGCAAAAACCCCGTTTTATTAAGCCAAGCAGGGCAAAATCCCCGTGTTATTAAGCCAAGCGGGGCAAAACCACGGTTTTATTAGGGCAAAAACCCCGTTTTATTAAGCCAAGCGGGGCAAAACCACGGTTTTATTAGGGCAAAAACCCCGTTTTATTAAGCCAAGCGGGGCAAAAACACGGTTTTATTAGGGCAAAAACCCCGTTTTATTAAGCCAAGCGGGGCAAAAACACAGTTTTATTAAGCCAAAACCCCGTTTTATTAAGCCAAGCGGGGCAAAACCCCAGTTTTATTAAGCCAAAACCCCCTTTTATTAAGCCAAGCGGGGCAAAAGCCCCGTGTTATTAAGCCAAAACCCCCTTTTATTAAGCCAAGCGGGGCCAAAGCCCCGTGTTATTAAGCCAAAGCCCCGTGTTATTAAGCCAAAACCCCCTTTTATTAAGCCAAGCGGGGCCAAAGCCCCGTGTTATTAAGCCAAAACCCCCTTTTATTAAGCCAAGCGGGGCCAAAGCCCCGTGTTATTAAGCCAAAACCCCCTTTTATTAAGCCAAGCGGGGCCGAAACCCCGTTCATCAGCAAATCAAGAAGCCCTGGAGCCAGAGCCATGGGCCAGTGCCCTGCTCCTGGGGAGGGGCTGCCTCGGGGTGGTGGGCTGAGCTCGGCCCAGCGTGAGGGTCGTGGTGGGGGTCGTCCTGTGGCTGCCCGGGACCCCCGAAGGCACCGCCTGGCTTGTCAAGGCGACCGGGGAGTCACGTGGCAGCTGATGAGAAGGAAATAATTAAAGGCCGCCTTGAAGTAAAAGCAGGAGGTGACGCTCCCCCTGTCCCTCGCCCCGCTCCTCTGGGCGGCCCTTGCTCCTTCGACCCCTCGAGGCGACTTTAACCCCCGCACGAAAGCCTTGACCGCGGCCCCTCGCTGACCGGGGCGAGCCTGGCTGCCCACCCCGGCGCTCCCACGGCAGCTCCAGCGCCTCCAGCCCCAGTCCCAGCTCCATCTGGGCAGCGCTGGAGCCTCGGGGCTGCCAACCCCACCTCCAAACCCGCTAGATTCCCCGGGATCCCCTTGGACAGGCTGGGGCAGCCGCTAAACTTGGGATTCGGGTCCTGATCTCTTGTCTCGTCGGCGCAGGGCAAAGGCGGGACGAAAACCCTCATGAACACCATCATGCAGCTGCGGAAGATCTGTAACCACCCCTACATGTTCCAGCACATAGAGGTAAGGGGGGCTCCGGGCTGGCGCTCTGGAGACGGGGGGAAACTCTTCTCTCCCGAGCGGAGATGATCCGAGCGGCTCTTGGGCCGCGGCACGGAGCGAGCGTTGCCAACCCGGCTGCTCGGCCGGCCGAGTGTCAGCCCTCGGCGTGGCGCTGCGCCCGGCGGGGCTCCCTTCAAAAGGCTCTTCCTTGCCCCCCGGAGCGCTCCGGGGGGCGTTTGAGCGAGCTCGGTGGAGCAAGAATCGCCTCAAAAGAGCGAGGGCCGGGGTGTCCCTCGGGGCTGACCCCTGTGGGTGCGGTCTGGCACCTCGTAGCATCGCTCCCTCCCTCCGCCCGCCTCCCCGGGCAGCTCCCCGAGGGGGTCTGGGAGCGGGACTCCCGCCACCGCCCGGCCTCCCCGCCCGGCCCCCGGCGCCGCTTCTCCTCCAGGGCCCTTCCAGGACTTTGTCGGGTTTATTTGTGCGCGAGGGCGGGTGCTGACGTCGCTTCTCTTTCCCCTTGCAGGAATCCTTTTCCGAGCACTTGGGGTTCACGGGAGGTATCGTGCAAGGGTAAGTTGGGGGGGGTCTGGAGTTAGGACGAGCGGGGATCCCCGTGGCTTTTCCTTGCGAGGTGGTTTATCGGCGCGTGGTGACAAAAAATCCTTCACACAGGGGAGACGCTGCGGCGCTTTCAGCCCCAAATCCTCATTCCCCTCTCCTCTTCCCTCCCAGGCTGGATTTGTACCGTGCCTCAGGCAAATTTGAGCTCCTCGACAGAATTCTCCCCAAACTCCGAGCCACCAACCACAAGGTGCTGCTCTTCTGCCAGATGACCTCCCTCATGACCATCATGGAGGATTATTTTGCTTATCGCGGATTCAAATACCTCAGGCTGGACGGTGAGTGCCTCTGGCGCGCGGGGGCGGCAGCCGCCGCCGCCCCTCGGTTACTTACGGCTCTCGCGGTGAGGATAAACCCCTCGCGGGGGGCCGGGCAGCGAGGTAAGCTCCCCCCGGGGTTCACCGACCCAAGGGCAAGGCGCCTGAAGCCGACGGCGCGGCGGTAAAGCCGCTAACCCCGCTGGCGGGGTGTGGGTTAAAGCGAGAAGCCCCCCGGGGTGGAAGATGTGCAGCCTTTGGCTTTGTACCTCCTCATCGGCTGCTGCTCCGGTGCCGCTTTTTGGGGTTAAATTCAGCTGATTTGTGGTTTAATCCTGGAGCCCTCAGGGGTGCTGGGCCGGGCGGCCCATAGCGTCGCTAAAACAACGTAAATACAAATGTAAGTTGGTTTCCCGGCAGAAGGGGGGCAGCTCGGTGCGTGCACAAACCGAATTGAGTAGGAAAGGGAGCTCCACCGGCCATTTTTGGTCGGAATGAACCGCCAAAGACCTGTAGAGGTGCTGGCGACGCCGTGGGGCTGCCGACGCCTGCGCAGACCCAGCCCCGCTTTGCCGGCGAGGGGTGGCGCTGACGCTGTAGAGCCCCGACCTTCTGGGGGAGGGTTGAGCTCCCGAGGAGGCGAGGTGCAGGATGAGGCCGAAGGCCGGGTTCCTCCCCTCCGGTCAGGCTCTGGGAGCCGTCGGCTCCTTCGGTCGCGGCACGGCACGACTTCCAGCGCGGGAGACGGGGCGTGAGCGCGGCGGCGCGCTCCTGGCCGGCACCTCACCCGGCCCTTTCCCCTCAGAGCTGGGCGGTAACTCACCCCAAGCACCCCATTGCCGAGCCGGGGGGAGTCACGGCCCCGCGGCACAGCCGGTGCCGAGGCGTTGCCGCGCCGCCAGCGCAGGCACCCCTGCCGGTTCCCCCGCCTCGCGCCCGGAGCGTCCCCGGCTCTTCCCGGGGCTTGTGCGGCTCACGGGAGCTGCGTTTCCCTCACGAGCGCGGTGGGAGGACGCGCTGGGAGAGACCCTCCCGTATCGCTGAGCTCCGTCTCCTGCCGCCGCCACCCTGGTGGAACGGCCCCGGCCTCCAAACCTGCCGAACGCCGCCGGCAAACCTGCCGCCTTCCCGGCGCCGCTCTCCCGAGCTCCGGCAGATCCGATCCGCTCCTGGACAGCCCTGGCCTGGCAGCGCCCCCCCGCTGCAGCCGTTCCTCTCCCTTTGCCCCTTTCCCTCGAGCCTTTCTCCCAAAAGCAGCCGCACGCCCCCCGGCCGCGGCAGCCTTTCACCAGGCCCCCGGCGCCCGAAAACTGCCTCTTCGGAGCCCCCCGCCGGAGCCCAGCACCCTCCCTCGTGGCTGTTGCCCGCCCGTGACCTGGGGCAGGAGTAACCCCCCTCTCTGTCCGCAGGAACCACTAAAGCCGAAGACCGGGGCATGTTGTTAAAGACGTTCAATGAGCCGGGCTCCGAGTACTTCATTTTCTTGCTGAGCACTCGGGCTGGCGGGCTGGGTCTGAACCTCCAGTCCGCCGACACTGTGATTATCTTCGACAGCGACTGGAACCCCCACCAGGTAAAAAAAAAAAAAAAACAAAAAAAAAAAACCAAAACCAAGCGACCGAACCAAAAAACAAACCACCGACCGAAACCAAACCACACCCAAATAAAAAACACCCCGAGCGAAACGGCTGGAGAAGACGGCTCCGTCCGCGACGGCGCTCGCTCGCGCCGCTCCGAGCCGCGCAGGCGGTGCTGGCAGACCAGCCCGGCGATGAAGACCCTCTGCCGTGTCCCCCGAGTCCCCGGGGCGGGAGCCGGCTGGGTGCAGCCTCGCACAACACCCCCCAGGGCGTCCGCCCGCCCGGCTGCAAGCGGGGCTTGGTTCTGGCGGGCGCGGCAGGCCGGAGGACAAGTCTCCTGCAGCCCAGCGAGTCGTGGCGCTGGCAGTAAACCTGTAAAGAGTCTCTCTGCCAGCAGCTGAGGTTGGAGAGCCCTTCCTCCTCCTCCTTCTCCTCCTCCTCCTCCTCCCGGCACGAGTCGGGGTGTTGAAACTCAGCCGCCCTCCGAGCCCGGTGCTGGCGGAGACCCGCAGGCACACTCCCGGCAACCGCCGGAGGCAGAGAGCCGTCCCCAAATCCTGGTGGTGACCCCCTCGTGGTCCTTGCTCACTCTCCTAAGGAGAGAGCAGGCGCCGGTGCCGTCCGTTAACCGAATTCCCGGCGAGCGTGCCATAGTCCTCGGGGGATCGCCGAGAGCGCGTCGGCGGCACAGCCCGCGGCGCGGAGGATAAAGCCTGTTGTCTCTGGGCTGTAAAAAAACCCAAAAAAAACCCCAAAAAACCAAAAACCCCCGTCGGCCAACGCTGCGCCCTTCCCCGGCAGGACCTGCAGGCGCAAGACCGCGCGCACCGCATCGGGCAGCAGAACGAAGTGCGCGTCCTCCGGCTCTGCACCGTCAACAGCGTGGAGGAGAAGATCCTCGCTGCCGCCAAGTACAAGCTGAACGTTGACCAGAAGGTTATCCAAGCCGGCATGTTTGACCAGAAGTCCTCGAGCCACGAGCGAAGAGCCTTCCTCCAGGCCATCTTGGAGCACGAGGAGCAGGACGAGGTAAGGGGCAGCGCTGGCAGCTTCCTCCTACTTCCAGAGCGCGGATGGCGAACGTGTCGGCTGGCTTTGCTCCACGGCTCCGGGCGCCCTCGAGGCCAAGGGCGTGGGGGCGAGAAGGCAAAAAAAAAAAAAAAAAAAAAAAAAAAAAAAAAAAAAAGGAGCATGAACACTTGTTTCTATTTGAAGTGAATTTTTTTAGCGTCGGTGAAAGGTTGCCGGATTGACAGCCCTGGAGACTGAAGTCCTCTATTTATCCACAGAACAGATACAGCGCGGGCAGCGGCAGTGGCAGTGCAAGCTTCCCCCACACTGCCTCAACCCTGTGCCTGAACGCTGAGTTGGAGGAACCACCTCTAAAGGTGAGAGGGGTTGTTCAGTCTCCACGCCCATTCAATCCTCGGCCTTGCTGCTGAGACTGCCAACGCACGTGCCAGCTCTGGACGGTGATCTTTGCACCGTGGATGTGACCCGTCCGCTAGAAACTGGACTGAGGCCACCCAAAAAAAAAAAAAAAAAAAAAAAAAAAACCAAATGCAGTACAATATAAAACTAAAGCACCACATCTCTCACGGGCAACCGAACAAGCGTCGGATGGTAACGATGTTCGGCGCTGTGCTCCGAGCGGAGGAACTGCCGCGCCGCCTTCTCTCGCCGCTGAACCGGGGGTTTTTGCCGTCTTGCAGGAAGAAGACGAAGTTCCCGACGACGAAACCGTCAACCAGATGATTGCGCGGCACGAAGAGGAGTTTGACCTTTTCATGGTGAGCATGGCACAGGCTGCGGAGGAGGAGTGGTGCCCGCTGTTCTCCCGAGTAGCCGCTAAAACGGTCCCTCTAACAGAACTCAGCTGAGGGCTTGACGAAGCCGTGGCTCGTTCAACAGGTAAAACAAACCACTAGAGCAGGGGCTCAAAGTCAGGACGCTCCCGGCTCCGGTAAGGGACGAGCTCGGGGGAGAAGGGCCGAGCCTCGGGCTCGCTCCCGCAAGGAGACGGGGCCGGGAGGTGCGTGCCAGGACCCCCGTCCCTGAGCAAAAAGCCGTTTCCCCACCCAAAAAGAGCCAAACTGCCGGAGGTGGGACGAGGAGCGCGTTTGAAACGGAGGAAAGGCTCCTCGGCGCGGGGGCGCCTCATGCCGGGCCTCGTCTGAGCGCTCGAGGCCTCAGGACGGCGCTGGTTTCGGCCAGCCCTCGGCCACACCGGGGTGTCGGGGCAAGGCCGGGTGTCTCCCGCCCAGAGCTCGCGTCGCCCCGAAATCGCAGCCCCCCCCTCGGCTCTGCCGAAGCGCCCGGCGCGCCAGCCCACCCCATCCCCGAAGGGCTCCAGTGGCGGCAGAGGCGCCTGGGGTGGGCGGGTGGCGAGAGGAGCTTAACGAGCGGCCGCCTTAACGAGGTCTGCCGCGCTGCCTGCCGGCGAGCGTGCCGCGCCCTCCCCGCTGCCACCCGCGGGGTTTCTCTCACGCAGCCTCTACCGAGCTGCGGGGAGCTGGCGGCTGCCGAAACCCCTCCGGCTCCCAGCGTGGCTCCCCCAGCCGCGCGCGCCGGGCAGCATCCCCGGCGTTACCGCAGCCCCGCGCCGGCTCGGACATCCCCGAGCCCCGTCTCGAGGCCGTTACCGGTCCCGTGCTCCTCCGAGGACGCCCCGAGGCGTTAGGGACGCAGCGGCCGCCCCGCGGCGTTGCCGGCAGCGCCGCAGCAACCCCCCCACCTCCCCGCTCTCCTTCCAGCGCATGGACCTGGACCGCAGGCGGGAGGAGGCGCGAAACCCCAAGCGCAAACCGCGCCTGATGGAGGAGGACGAGCTGCCCTCGTGGATCATCAAGGACGATGCCGAGGTGGAGAGGTTGACCTGCGAGGAGGAGGAGGAGAAGATGTTTGGGCGAGGCTCGCGGCACCGCAAGGAGGTCGACTACAGCGACTCGCTGACGGAGAAGCAGTGGCTCAAGGTATACATGGTACAGCATCGTTCTCCAATGGCCTTCTCCGCCCTCGGCTTCAGCGCTCGCGTCCCTCCCTCTGCGCCGCAGCGAACGCCCGGGGCCGCCACCGCCGCCCCGCTCCTGCGCGGTGAAAACCGCCCCGTGCCACGGAGCTCGCCGGGGCGGCTCCACAGCCGAAGCCTGGCCAAGCCACGAGCTTCCCCCCCGAGCCAGCCCGGCACGACCCCGCGCCGTGTCGCTCTTACCAAGGCCAGGCAGGCTCCGAACACCCTGGGAGGGGGAGGAGGAGGAGGGAGACGCCGTGGTAGTCACGGCAAGGCCAAGGGGTTTTGCTCGGTGTTCGCCCAGCGCATCGTTTCTCCCCGTTTGGCCACTTCCCCGTTTGGCAAGGGACCTTCACGGTCGTCCCCGAGTCATCCCTGTGGCTGAGCCATCGAGCGGGGCCCTCCAGAGCCTCCGTTCCCGGGAACCGAACCCCAAGTCGTGTCCCCGGCCCCTCAGGGCTCGGAAGCGCGGCGTTGCCATGGGTTCACGGCACAGGGGAAGCTGCTCAGCACTCGCCAGAGCCCTTTGGCCGGGGGGGGGTGGGTTGAGCAGGTCCTGGCTGCGACGGGGGTGGGTCGAGCAGGTCCTGGCTGAGCGGGCAGCGCCGGCAGCCTGGTGGGGACGTGTCCCCCCCTCCCCGGCACGCCGGGAGCCTCCGTGCTAGCGGATCCGGTGTCGCTCCCCACGGCAGGCGATCGAGGAGGGGACGCTGGAGGAGATCGAGGAGGAGGTGCGCCAGAAAAAGTCCTCCCGCAAGCGCAAGCGGGACACAGACGTTGGCTCCGCCACCCCCACCACCAGCACCCGCAGCCGGGAGAAGGACGAGGACAGCAAGAAGCAGAAGAAGCGCGGCCGGCCGCCGGCCGAGAAACTCTCCCCCAACCCCCCCAACCTCACCAAAAAAATGAAGAAGATCGTCGACGCCGTCATCAAGTACAAGGACAGGTAAGAGGAGGCGGGGGTGGGCGCCCAGCTCGCCTAGCGAGAGCCCGGACCCCCGGGCAAGGAGCCGCCAGCGTGACCCCTGCGGCTCTTGGGTGGCCGCCGACCCGCTCGTGGCTTGTGGTGGCAGCCGGGGGTTGCCGGGAGGGTCAAAGGGCCGAGCGTGGGTCCAGCTGGCGCCTGCGGCTGCGAGATGATTAATGGGGCTGCAGAGGGTGGACTCGGCGGAACCGAGGCCTGGCTTGTGCCTGGCGCGGCTGTTGGCAGCGCCCCGGCGCGGTGGTCGCCGCTGCCTTGTCCCGTGGGTCCATCCGGCGCCTCCGGGTCTTCCCGGCACGGCATTTCACCGCTGAGGCGCCCGTGGCGCAGCGGTTGGCGCTTCCCCTGGGGGAGCAGCTGCCGAAATCCGCCCCAGACCCCTCCCGGGGAGGCTCCGGTGCCGGGGAGGGAGTCACCACACACACCGCACCGGTGGTGCCGAGGAGGAGGGGAGGGGTGAGAGCGGCTCTGCCGCGGCGCCGCAGCCGGCTGACGCGCGGTGTCCCCTTGCAGTAGCAGTGGACGGCAGCTCAGCGAAGTCTTCATCCAGCTGCCTTCCCGCAAGGAGCTGCCGGAGTACTACGAGCTCATCCGCAAGCCCGTCGACTTCAAGAAGATCAAGGTAACGTCGCCCGAGGTGCCGGCACCGCCGCGGTGTCCTCTGCCCCTCAGCCGGGGCTGCGGCGGCTCCATGGGGGAGCGCGGGCGGGCGGTGGGACCGGAGCGGGTGCGGAGCAAACGTCGTCCCGAGCCGTGACCGGTGCCTTCCCCTGCCGGCAGGAGCGCATCCGCAACCACAAGTACCGGAGCCTCAACGACCTGGAGAAGGACGTCATGTTGCTGTGCCAAAACGCGCAGACCTTCAACCTCGAGGGCTCCCTGGTAAGGCCCGGCGCGGTGCGAGCCCTGGTGCGGCCGGGCAGGCAGCGCTCCTTCCCCGTCGCCCCCCCTAACCCGGCGTTGCCCCCCCAGATCTACGAGGACTCCATCGTCCTGCAGTCCGTCTTCACCAGCGTGAGGCAGAAAATCGAGAAGGAGGAGGAGAGCGAAGGGGAGGACAGCGAGGAGGAGGAGGAAGGAGAAGAGGAAGGCTCCGAATCCGAGTGTGAGTACTCTTGGGGATGGTGGGGTGGGGTGGGGGGCTGTGGGGCCCGGACCTCCCCCCTCCCGCGGGGCAGGGCCGGCGGCGTGCCTGGGGGAAGCGCACGCTGCCCGCGCCGCTGCCCCGGGGACCGCGGGGACGCCGGGGAACCGGGGCGGGGGGGACGTGGGATGGGCTGTGGGGGGACACACACACACCGGGGAGCCGGCGTGGGGGGCCGCTGTGACCCCGTCTCCTCCCCCCCCGCCCCGCAGCTCGCTCGGTGAAGGTGAAGATCAAGCTGGGGCGGAAGGAGAAGGCGCAGGACCGGCTGAAGGGCCGCCGGCGCACCAGCCGCGGCTCCCGCGCCAAGCCGGTGGTGAGCGACGATGACAGCGAGGAGGAGCAGGAGGAGGTGAGGCCGAGGGCCCCAACCCCCTTCTCCTGCCCCCGACCCCCTTCTTCTGCCCCCGACCCTCTCGCCTTGCTTCTGCCCCCCAACCTCCTGCGTCCTCCCACCCTCAGCCCCTTCCTCCTGCCCCTGAACCCCAAACTCCCACCCCCAAATCTCTTCCTTTCTCCTTTTGCCCCAAAACCTCCTTCCTTCTGCCCCCCAAACTCCTGCCTCTTGCCCCTAAACCTCTTCCCTCCTTCTGCCCCCCAACCTATTCCCTTTCTTCTCTGCCCCCCAAACTCCTGCCTCCTGCCCCCCAAACATCTTGCCTTTCTCCTTCTGCTCCCCACACTCCTGCCTCCTGCTCTTAAACCTCTTCCTTCTGCCCCCCAAAACCCCCTCCTCCCACCCCCAAACCTTTCTCCTTCTGCCCCCCAAAATCCTTCCACCCCTAAACGTCTTCCCTCCTCCTGCCTCCACCCCCCCCTCCTTCTGCCCCCCCACCTCTTCCCTTTCTCCCTCCTGCCCCCCAAACTCCTCCCTCCTGCCCCCCAACCATCTTGCCTTTCTCCTTTTGCCCCCCAACCTCCTGCCCCCTGCTCTTAACCCTCTTCCCCTCCACCTGCCCCCAACCCCCCTCCTCCCCCCTGACCTCTCCTCTCTCCCCCCAGGATCGCTCCGGCAGCGGCACCGAAGAAGACTAAACCGACATTCCACGGCCCCGGGGGTCCCCGGGCCCGGCCCCCCTCCCCACCCCCGGCCCCCCCTTTTAGCTCTCACGGGTAGCGACGCCGTAGTTCCCGGCTCAGTCAATGTACAAAACCTCCTCGTATTTATACCGCCGCGCGCCGGGGCGCCCACCCGGCACCAACCGGCGGGAAGGCAGCGGAGGGGGGACGCGGTGCCGGTTCTTCCTCCCCCCCCCCCCCCCCCCGGCACCACCGGCAGCCCCCAGTAGCCCCCCTCAGCCCTCGTTTTTCACCGCGGATGCATGCGCCTCCTCGGACCCCGCCGTCCCCCCCTCCTCACCGCGGGGCACCGCGGCGCCTGTCGATGGCACTGGATTTCGAGCAGTAATAAATTAAACCGACGGGACCGGCGTCGCCTCCGTGGGGGTCTCTGCTCGCCATGGGGGTGGGTTCGCCTTCGCCCTGTTATCAGGGTGATACCGGCACCATGGGGGGGTTGGGGGAGACTTCACCCCCCTCGCTGTCACCGTGGGGTGGGTTCATGGCACCCGCTGAATCACCACATCCCGCTTCCCCCCCCTTCTTGGGGTGATACCGGCACCATGGGGGGGGGTGGGGGGACTTCAGCCCCCTCAATGTCACCCTGGCTGTTGGGGTCACCACCGCCACGAGCCTGCGGTGCTCTGGTGACCACCGCGGTGCTCCAGCTGCCCCGATTCCGGCAAAAAAGGGGAAGCTGCACTTCCTCCCGCCGGCACCACACGGTGTCCCCCAGAAAACCGCCAATAATTTAATGGCGAATGGTTCAAAACGCTTCCAACCCGCGCCGGGGGAGGAACGGGGAGACCCAGACCACCGGAGCAGAGCGTGGCGATTCCCAGGCCGGTGCCGCCGGCACCGGCCGGGGAATCGCCGCGCTCGGCTCCAGGCCCCGCCGTCCTGCTCCACCTCCTCTCGTGATGTGGAGCAGTTTTGAAATATCACCCCACGCTAAACCCCACCCCCGCGCTGCCCATTGAAATGGGGCCTCGCCGGGGCCTCGCCGCGCTCCCGCCGCCGCCACACGCCCCGTCCGCGGCCGCACGCCCCGGTTTTTGGCCTCGAAACCACCCGGGTTTGGGGGTTTATTTTTTGTTCTTGCGGAGGTCGGTGGGTGGGTGTTGGGCCGGAGCCGTGAAGCGGGACCAGGGCGGCACGTGCCGGGCGACAGGATGGGGCCCAGAGCGGCGACCGCCGCGGTGGTGCTGGTGCTGATGGCGGTGACACCGGGTGCAGGTGAGGGGGGAACTGGGGAGCACCGGGGCGGGGGGGGGTGGGGGGTGACCACCCTTACGGTGACCCACGGGCTGCCCCGAGGGGTGGGGAAGGGGGTTCTGGGGGACCGGGAAGGGGGGAAGTGGAGGGGACCGGAGCCACCGGGGCTTGCCCTCCCCGGGGGACCTGCTCCCCCCGCGGCGTGGCCATCCCCAGACCAGGTCCTACACCCCTTAACCCGGTCCTAACCCCCCTTAACCCGGCCCTACCCCCCCCAAACCCTGTTCTAACCCCCTTAACCCGGCCCTACCCCCCCCAAACCCTGTTCTAACCCCCTTAACCCGGTCCTACCCCCCCTAAACCCCGTCCTAATCCCCAAGCCCAGTCCTACCCGCGCCCCAACCTGGTCCTACACCCGTAGACCCGGTCCTACTCCCCCTAAACTCGGTCCTAGCCCCCCTAAACTCGGTCCTACTCCCCCTAAACCCGGTCCCACTCTCTCAAACCCGGCCCTACCCCCCCCGCCCCAAACCGGGTCCTGCCCCCGCAGCCGGGTCTTCCGCTCCCCGCCGGGCCCTCCCGGGCTCCGGGCCGCGCCTCAGGCTCCGCTTCCCGCTGGTTAAACCGGGGGGGGGGGGGGGGCGGCGGCGCTTCCCGGGCTCCCCCCCCCCCGTTCCGGCCGGGCCGGGGTCGCCGCCACCGCCGCGCGGAGGGGAAGGGGCGGGGAGAGGGCGGTACCGCCCCGCCCCCCTGAGCGCGCCGAAGGGAACCAATCACCGCGCGCGTCCCGACCCGCCCCCGTCGGCGGACGCGTTTCCTATTGGCGGCCGAGCGGTATGGCCACCCGGCGGGGACACGCCCCGCTGGCCAATGGGAGCGCGGCGCGCCAGGAGGGCGCGGCAAGGCCCCGCCCTCTCGAGAGACCCTGGGACACCCCACCCCACCCCCCCCCCCATCGAGGAGGGGCCCGATCCCCGGGACGGGACCCCCGGGACTGACCCCCCTCCGGGACGAGACCCCCAGGATGGGCCTGGGACCCCCTCCGGGGCTGGACTGACCCCCCCGGGATGGGCTGGACCCCCAGGACCGACCCCCCCACACACAAGACAGGACCCCGGGATGGGCCTGGGTCCCCCGGGGGTGGTCTGGGACCCTCCCTGGACGGGCCTGATCCCTCCGAGGATGGGCTGGACCCCCAGGATTGACACCCCCCCACACAGGATGAGATCCCAGGATGGGCCTGGGACCCCCCCTGTGGGGACAGGACTGACCCCCGGGGCACAGGATGAGCCTGGGCCCCCCCAGAACAGGCTGGGGACCCCCCCTAGGACAGGACCCCTGGGACTGACACTTCCCCTGGGACCAGACCCCCCGGGACCCCCACGCTGCGGGGTGGGAAGGCGAGTGCCGCCGTGTGCCACGATGCCCCCCGCCATGCGGCCGCGTGCCGCCGCCTCTGCCGCGCTTTGCCACGCCGGGGCTGCGCCACACCGGGCGGTGCCACCGTCTGCCGTGCCGTGCCGTGTGCCACGCCGTGCCAAACCGTGCCGTACCGTGCCACATCATGCCGGGTAGTGCCCTGGGCTGCCCGTCTCTCCCTGTGGTGCCATGCCATGCCGTGCCATGCCGTGCCACCCCGTCCCCACGGTGCCACCCCTCCCGCTCTCCCCCCCAGCCTCCCCCACCTGCTCCCCGAGAGAGTTCAGCTGCGGCGGCCGCCAGAACCGGTGCGTGCCGGCGTCCTGGCACTGCGACGGGCACCGCGACTGCGACAACGGCTCCGACGAGCTCAACTGCCGTGAGTGCCGGGGGGGGAAGAGCCGGGGTGGGGGGTATCCATGGTGGGGGGGTTCCCCCGCCACCGCCGCCGCCGCTGACCATGCCGGGGGTCCCTCCTGCAGCCCCCCGCACCTGCACCAGCGACCAGCTGCGCTGCGGCACCGGCGCCTGCGTGTCGCTCGCCTTCGCCTGCGACGGCGACCGGGACTGCGAGGACGGGGCGGACGAAGCCGGGTGCCCCCCGCCCGCCCCCTGCGCCCCCCACGCCTTCCGCTGCAACGACTCCACCTGCATCCCCCGGCTCTGGGCCTGCGACGGGGACCCCGACTGCCCCGACGGCTCCGACGAGTGGCCCCGCCACTGCGGCACCCCCCGGCCCCCCGGCCCCTGCCCCCCGCTCCAGTTCGCCTGCGGCTCCGGCGAGTGCATCCACCGGCGCTGGCGCTGCGACGGCAGCCCCGACTGCCGGGATCGCTCCGACGAGGAGGGGTGCGGTGAGTGACACCCCCACCCTGGGATTGGGGGGTGGGGGGGATGTGGGGGATGCTCCGGAACCTTCTGACCCCTCCCCCCCACTTTCCCGCTCCTCCCCCCGCAGCCGCTGCCGCCACGTGCCGCCCAGACCAGTTCCAGTGCCGCGACGGGCGCTGCGTGCCGGGATCCCGACAGTGCGATGGCGAAGCCGACTGCGCCGACGGCAGCGACGAGGAGGGGTGCCACAACGGTACCCGCCGGGAGGAGGGTGGGATGGGGGCGGGTTTGGGGTGCCCTGTTGTTGTTGGGGGGACTGACCTGCTCCCCGCCCCCCCGCAGTGACGGCCTGCAGCGACCCCCACGAGTTCAGGTGCCGCTCGGGCGAGTGCGTCCCGGTGGAGCGGGTGTGCGACAGGCACCGCGACTGCCGGGACTGGTCGGATGAGCCCATCAAGGAGTGCGGTACGGCCGGGACCCCCAGCAGCCCCCCCAAATCAACCCAGACCCCCAAAATCCCCAAACCACCACCCAAAACGTCATGGGACCCCCCCCCCTAAAACACCCCCTAAACCTTCACCTTAAAACACCTCCACACCTCCCCAAATCACCCCGGGAGCCCCCAAAATCCCCAGACCCCCACCCAAACCACCCTGGGGCCCCCCAAAACCACGCCCTAAACCCTCCACACCTCCCCAAATCACCCCAGACCCCCAAAATCCCCAACCCCCACCCCCCAAACCGTCATGGGACCCCTCCAAAAGCCCCTAAACCCTCCACAGCTCCCCAAATCACCCCGGGAGCCCCCCAAATCCCCACCAGAACCCCCCAAACCCCCTCAAACCGCTCCAGGACCCCCCAACCCCCCCCCAACCACCCCATGACCCCCCAACCCCCTTCAAACTGCCCTGGCACCCTCAAACCCCCACCCAAACCACCCCATGAACTCCCGAACACCCCCCCTCCAAGCTTCCACGGGGGGTTTGGGGTCTCTGCCTGGTGCCGGGGGGGGGTGTTACTTGGAGGGCTCCCCCCAACTGACCCCCCTCCCCTTCGGTTCCCTCCCCAGGGGTCAACGAGTGCCTGGACGGCGGTGGCGGCTGCTCCCACGTGTGCCAGGACCTGCGGCTGGGGTACCGCTGCCTCTGCCCGGGGGGCTTCAGCCTGGGCCCCGACGGGAGGACCTGCGAGGGTGGGTGCTCCCCCCCCCCCAGGGACCCTACCAGGGTCCCCCCCCAGCCCCCTATGGGACTCCTTCACACCCCCCATGGGACCTCCCGACTCCCCTCGGACCTTCTGCCACCCCCAGACTCACCCAGGGGACCCCCTGACCCCTCCCAGACCTCTCCTGACCCCTCCTGACCTCCCCAGACCCCTCCAATCCCATCATGGGACCCCCTTGACTCCCCAGGGACCCCCCCGACCCCTTCTGCCCCCCCCCGACCCCTCCTGACCCCCTCAGACCCCTCTGATCCCATCATGGGACCCCCTTGACCCCCTAGGGACGCCCTGATCCCTCCCGACCCCTTCTTCCCCCCCTCCCCGACCCCTCCTGACCCCCCCCCCAGGGACTACTCTAATCCTGCCATGGGACCCCCCCTGACCCCCCCGTGCCCCCTCAGACATCGACGAGTGCCTGGACCCCCAAACCTGCAGCCAGCTCTGCCGCAACCTGCCCGGCAGCTACGAGTGCGAGTGCGGGGGAGGCTACAGGCTGGACCCCCAAACCCGTGCCTGCCGCGCCCTCGGTGGGTGACACCCCCCCCCCGGCACCTCCTGACCCCTCCAGCCCCCCCCAGCCCCCTCCATCCTCGCCCCCCCCATTCATCCCTCTCTGCACCCCCAACCCTGCAATCCCCCTTTCTTCCCGCACCCCAAGTCCTTCCCGTTGCCCCCCCCCCAGTTCCCCCCCTTCCCGCCCCCCCCCATGCCTGGGGCAGGTTTGGGGGTGCTGGGGGGGTCCATCAGTGGGTATAGGGGGTGTTGGGGGTGGGTGCGGGTGGGGTTGAGGGTTTTGGGGGTGCTGGGGCGTTCATCAGCAGGTGCCAGTGGGTTTGAGGGGTCCAGCAGTGGATGTGGGGTGGGTTTGGGGGTGCTGGGGGGTCCGTCAGTGGGTGTGGGTGGGGTTGAGGGGGGTTGGGGTGCAGGGGGAAGGTGGGGTGGGTTTGGGGGTGCTGGGGGGGGTGTCCAACAGCGGGGTGCAGTGCCTGCTCCCCCTCCCCATCCAGGCCCCCCCGCCGCCCTCCTCTTCACCAACCGGCACGAGATCCGGCGCCTGGCGCTGGACGGCGGCGAGTACCGGCGGCTGCTGGGGCCCCTCAAGCACGCCGGGGCGCTCGACGCCGACGTGGCCACCGGCACCGTCTACTGGGCCGACGCCACCCAACGGAAGATCTACCGGTGAGGGACCCCCTCCCCACCCCCAATCCCCCCGCCCCGGGGTCCCCACCGCCGGTGTGACCGGTGGTGCCACGGTGCTGGCAGGTCGACGGTGGCCGGCGTGGCGGAGGGCGGCCGCGGCGTCGCCGTCATCGGGACGGGGCTGGGGTCCCCCGACGGCGTCGCCCTGGACTGGGTCCACCAGAACCTCTACTGGACCGACTCGCGGTTCGGCACCGTCTCGGTGGCCGACGCCGGCGGGAGGCGGCGCAAGACGCTGGTGCGGGAGCCGGGGGCCAAGCCCCGCGCCATCGTGGTGGACCCGCTGCACGGGTACGGGGGGGGACACGGGGGGGGGGACACGGCGGGGACACGGGGGTGGGGACACGAGGGGGGGACTTAGGGACGTTGGGATGGGGACGTGGGGGGACACGGGGGGGGACATGGGGGGGTTTGGGGACACTGGGATGGGGACACGCCGGGGGGACACGTAGGGGGGGACACACGGGGACAGACGTGGGGGTCAAGGGGGTGACGGGGTGTGGCTGTGCCCCCTTCTTCCCCTCCCAGTTACATGTACTGGACGGACTGGGGAGCCAACGCCAAGATCGCCAAGGGCGGCCTCAACGGCGCCGACCAGTTCCCGCTGGTGACCGAGGGCGTCGAGCGGCCCAACGGGATCGCGCTGGGTGAGGCGCCGCCCCGGCACCGGCACCGGCACCGTCCCTGTCCCCGTCCCTGGGCTGGTCCCAGTCCCTATCCCTACGTGTCCCCACCCCCGGGTGTCCCCCTCCCACTGACCCTGTGTCCCCATCCCAGTGTCCTCCTGTCCCCCCACGTGTCCCCCCCCATCCTCACCTGTCCCCATCCCTGTCCCCATCTCCCCCCCTATCTCCCCAGTTGTCCCCATCCCAGCATCCCCCTGACCCCCTGCATGTCCCCCCGTCTGTCCCCACCCCCATGTCCCCATGTCTCCCCCTATGTCCCCCCATCTGTCCCCATCCCCACGTGTCCCCATGCCCCCCCATGTCCCCCCCGCGTGTCCCCATCCCCGTGTCCCCATGTCCCTGCTGTGTCCCCTCATGCATCCCCATCCCCGTGCCCCCACGTCCTCGCCACATGTCCCCATCCCAGTGTCCCCAACTCCCCCCACGTCCCCCCCACGTGTCCCCATCCCCGTGTCCCCAACCCCCCCCCGCCCCCCCGCGTGTCCCCCCCATCCCCACCGTGCCCCCCACTGACACACCCCCTCCCCAGACCTGCCCTCCCAGCGCCTGTACTGGGCGGACTCCCGCCTCCACACCCTCTCCAGTGTGGATGTGGACGGCGGCCGCCGCCGCACGCTCCTGGCCGACCCCCACCTGCTCGCCCACCCCTTCGCCGTCGCCGTCTTCGAGGTGAGACCCCCCCCCCACCCCAACCCTCCCCCGCCCCCCAGGACCCCCGGACCCCCGGTCCCAACCCCTGTCCCCCCCAGGACACCGTCTTCTGGACCGACCTCCAGCGCGGGGCCATCCTCGGCGCCAGCAGCCGCTCGGGCGACGCCGCCCGCGGGGTGGCCCAGGGGCTCTTCGCCCCCGAGGGGCTCGTCCTGCTCCACCCGCTCCGGCAGCCCCCAGGTACCCCCGTCCTTCTGTCCCCTGTCCCGCTGTCCCATCCCCTGCCCCCGTCCCCTGTCCCCTGCCCTCCTGTCCCACGTACTCCTGTCCTGCTGTTCTCTCCTGTCCCTCCACCCTCCCATCTTCTGTCCCCTGTCCCTCTGTCCTTCCATCCTCTGTCCTGTCCCCCTGTCCCTCCATCCTCCCATCCTGTCCCTCTGTCCCCTGTCCCCGTCCTTCCTTCTTCCCACACTGCTGTCCCTCTCTCCCTGTGTCCCTCCACCCTCCCATCCTTCTGTCCTCCTGTCCCTCTGTCCTCCCATCCCCTGTCCTCCTGTCCCCTGTCCTCCTGTCCCTCTGTCCCCTGCCTTCCTGTCCCATGTACTCCCGTCCTGCTGTTCTCCTCTCCTGATTCTCTGTCCCTTCACCCTCCCATCTTGTGTCCCCTGTCCCTTTGTCCTCCCATCCTCTGTCTCTCTGTCCCCTGTACTCCTGTCCTGCTGTCCCTTTGTCCCTCCATCCTCCCATCCTTCTGGCCTCCTGTCCCTCTGTCCTCCCATCCCTCTGTCCTCCTGTCCCCCGTCCCGTCTTTCTGTCCCTCTGTCCCGTGTCCCCCATCACCCCGTCCCTCTGTCCTCCTGCCCCCGTCCCTCTGTCCCTCCATCTCACCAGCCCCTCTCCTGTCCCTCCCCGCCCCCATCCCCAGCCCCATTGCGCCCCCCGCCCCCCTCCTGCCCCCCCTGACCTGTCCCCCCCCAGGTGACAACCGCTGCGCCGAGGCCAACGGGGGGTGCGGGTCCCTCTGCCTCCCCGCGCCCCAGCTGGGCCCCCGCAGCCCCCCCTACTCCTGCGCCTGCCCCGACGGACAGAGCCTGGCGCCCGACGGCCGCGCCTGCCTCCCAGGTACCCCCAACCCCAGGGACCCCCAGGGACACCAGGGGCCCCCCCTGCACCACCAGACCCCCCTGCACCCCCAGACCTCTCCCAGGTACCCCCCAACCCCAGGGACCCCCCAGGGACCCCCAGACCCCCAGGGACACCCAGGGGCCCCCCCTGCACCACCAGACCCCCCCTGCACCCCTAGACCTCTCCCAGGTACCCCCCAACCCCAGGGACCCCCGAACCCCCAAAGGTCTCCCCTGCACCCCCAGACCCCTCAGGGACCCCCTGCACCCCCAGACCTCCCCCACCCTGCACCCCTAGACCCCCCCACTGCAACCCAAGACCCCCCACCCTTCACCCTTCACCCCCCAGACTCCACACCCCCAGCTCCCCAGCACCCCATCCTGCAGACCTAACCCCCCCCGGCACCCACCCCCACCCCCCCCAGCCAGCCCCCCCACACCCCCTGTCCCCCCATAACTTGCACACCCCCCCCCGGACCCCCCCAGCCCCACTCACTCTCTCTCCCCCCCCCCCAGACCCCTCGGCCCCAGCCCCGGTGGATGGGACCCCTGGCACCCCCACAGCCCCCTCCCAGCCCCCGACATCCGACTGGGACCCCCAGGGCCATGGGGCAGCACCGGGCCCCACCACTAGCAACACCAGCAGCACCAGCAGCAGCAGCACCAACACCTCCAGTAACGCCACAACAGGTACCAGCCCCACACCCCAGCCCCACACCCCAGCCCCACGGCTCGGGGCTGACGACCACCCCTCCTGTGTCCCAGGGGTCCGCGCTGACGCTGTGGGGAGCAGGACGGGGCCGGCGGTGCTCGGGGTCATCCTGCCCCTCGGTAGGTTGGGGGTCCTGGCATGGGGCGGGGGGCATGTCTGAATGGGGGGTGGGGGTCCCCACACCGAGGGGTGCCAGCGTGAGGGTCCTGGAATGGGGGTCCCAAGCTGGGGCTCCCAGTGGGAGGATCCCAGCATGGGGAGGTTTCCCCGTATGGGGGTCCCAGAGCCGGGGTCCACCAGCCCTGACACGCCCCCCCCCCCCCCCCCCCCAGTGCTCCTCATCCTCGCAGCCTTCGCCGCCCGCGGGCTCTGGCGCAGCTGGCGCCGCCGCAGCACCAACAGCATCAACTTCGCCAACCCCGTGTACCAGAAAACCACCGAGGACGAGGAGCCCCTGGGCCGGGGGCAGGGGGGGTTCAGCTACCCCACGGTGAGTTGGGGGGCACCCCACGGGGAGCGGGGGGTGAGGGGAGATCCCATGGGGAGCTGGGGAGGTTGGGGGGCACCCCACAGTGAGTTGGGGGGCACCCCACGGTGAGCAGGGGTCACCCCATGGGGAGCTGGGGGGGTTGAGGGGCACCCCATGATGAGTGGGGGATCCCATGGTGAGCGGGGGGCACCCCATGGTGAGTTGGGGGTGAGGGGGGGCACCCCATGGGCAGCCAGGGGTGTTGAGGGGCACTCCACGGTGAGGGGGGGGGGCACCCATGGTGTCTGGGGGGGGGGGCTAGGGAGGGCACCCCATGGTGAGCTGTGGGGCAGGGGGGCACCCCATGGTGAGTTGGGGGTGGGGCACCCCATGGGGAATGGGGGGGAGGGTTTGCACCCCAAGGGGGGTGGGGGGGCTGTACCTGTGGGTCAGGCCGCCCGTGTGGGGCAGGCAGGGGGTGTCTCACCCTCGCACCCCCCTGCCCCCCCTCAGCGCGTAGCCCTGAGCCTGGATGACGACGCAGCCTGAGGACGTGGGGGGGGGGGGCTGTGTGTGTCCCCCCCCCCAGCCCCCCACCGAGGAGGCACCGGAGCCCACCTGGATCCTGCCGCCCCCCCAAAGCCCCCCCGGGACCCCCCCGGGTGGTTGTGCCGGCTGTGCCGGCGCGTCCTTGGCGGCTGCACCAGGCGGGGGGGGTGTTGTAGGCACACGCGTGTCACACACGTGTCACACACGTGCCACGGTCACACACGTCTGACCACCGCGGCCGGCTGTGCCACACGCGGCCCCCCCCGCCCCCACCTGTGATTTTTTTTTACCAAAACTGTGAAAAACAACGGAAAAAACGTGGCCTTCTGCCGCGGGGGCGGGGGCCCTCGCACGAGGATGCCCGGGCACAAGGTGACGCCCTTTGCACGAGGATGATCCTGGCATGGGGACACCCCTGGCACGAGGGGACACCCCGGCCATGAGGACGCCCCTTGCATGGGGACACCCCCGTCACGGGGACAACCCTTGCACGAGGATGACCCTTGCACAAGGGAACACCCCTCGCACAAGGATTCCCCCAGCACGAGAGGACACCCCGGGCACGAGGATGCTCCTTGCACGAGGGGAAACCCCCTGCCACGAGGACGCCCCTCGCACGGGGACACCCCTTGCACGAGGACGCCCCTCGCACGGGGACGCCCCTCGCCCCCCGGTCCCGTGTCTGGACACGGCCAATACACCCCGTATTTATTTCTTCCCCCTTGTCCAGGCTCCTCCTTCCCCCTCCCCCACACCGGGACACCCCCCCCCCCCCCCCCCCGTGGGGACGTGGGGCCCCGTGTCCCCCCCAAAGGTCCCCCCACGCTGGGGGTCACGGCGGCTGGAGGGGGCTTTATTGGGGGGACACACACACGACACACATGGGGGGGGGGTGGCAGAAGCGAGGGGCCAGCGCGGGTCCGGGCGCGGGGGGCGGTGTCATGTGGCAGCGAGTGATGTCACACGGCGGCGAGTGATGTCACGTGGCGGCACATGATGTCACACGGCGTCACAGGGCGACGCGGCGTCACGGCGGGGGCCTGGGGTGTGGAGGGCTGGGGGCGGGGGCGGGGGGGGCATGGGGGGGGGGGGGGGTGAGGGTCTGTGTGCATCACACACGCGTGTGCGGGGGTGGGGTGGGGGTGTCCGTGTGTCGCACACGCATGTGCAGGGGTGGGGGAGGGGGCGGGTGCCCCTTACCCGGGCCGGGGGGGTTGCACGGGGGGGGCCCCTCCACCGCCTCGTGGTACTCGCTCTCGTCCGAGGAGCTGGAGCCCAGCCTGGGGGGGGGGGGGGGGGGGGCTCGAGGGGACCCCAGCATCTGGGCACCCCCCATGGCCCCCCAACTGCCCCATTTCATTTCCCCCCCCCCCCATTTCCCCCACAAATGCCCCACAATCCCCCCCATTCACCCCTCCCAATTGCCCCCCCCCCCCGGTCCCCCCGAACCCCCCAATTGTCCCAAAAGCCCCCCCACTCCCCCACCCCCAAATGCCCCTGCACCCCCCCATCACCCCCCAACCCCAGCCCCCACCCCAGTTGCCCCCACCCCAGCATACTGCCCCCAAATGCCCCAGGACCCCCCCCAATTGCCCCCCCTACAGTCCCCCCTGAACTCCCCAATTGCCCCCCCACTCCCCCACCCCCAAAGGCCCCTGCACCCCCATTACCCCCCCCCAACCCCCCAGCCCCCCCCAGTTGCCCCCACCGCATCCTACCCCCCCAAACGCCCCAAGACCCCCCCCCAGTTCCCCCCCCATCACCCCCAGCCCCCCCCACCTGCTGCTGCCCCCCCCGCGGGGGCGGCCATGGCCTTCAGCCCCCTCCTCCTCCTCCTCCTCAGCCCCCGGGGGCGGCGGCTCTGCGGGACGGGGGGGGGGGGTGTGAGCGGGGCTGGACCCCCCCCCGGGCCCCCCCCCAGTCCCCCCAGTCCCCCCACTCACGGCGCTGGGCCAGGCGGGCCCGGGCCTCCCGCAGCTCCCCCAGCGCCCGCCGCAGCTGCCGCTCCAGCACCGCCACCCGCCCCGGCAGCCCCCCGGCACCCCCCGGCACCGCCCCGGCGCCCCCCGGCACCCCTGGGCCCTCCGTGCCCACCCCCACCGACCGCCGGCCCCGCGGCACCGCGGCCATGGCGGGGAGCGGGAGCGGGGTGCCGGAGCCGGGGGCGGCGGCGGAGGCCGACGTGGTGCCGGTGATGGAGCCGGTGAGGGAGCTGGTGTTGGTGATGGCGACGGTGCTGCCGGAGCCGATGCTGGTGCTGGGACTGGTGCTGGAGCCAATACCAGGGCCAACGACAGAGCCGGTGCCGGCGATGGAGCCGACGGTGGTGTCGATGCTGGGGCTGGTGCCGGTGCCAGACCTCATGCCGGTGCTGATGCCAGAGCTGCCGCCGGTGCTGCCGCCGGTGCTGGAGCCAATACTGGGGCCAGCGATGGAGCCGGTGCCGGTGTTGATGCCGGAGCAGATGCCGGTGTTGATGCTGGTGCCGGTGATGGAGCTGGCGGTGGTGCCGGACCTGATGCTGGTGCTGGCGCCGTTGCTGGAGCCAACACCGGGGCCAGCGATGGAGCCGGTGCCGGCGTCGAGGCCAGAGCCATCAACGGAGCTGGTGCCAGCGGCCCCACCGCCACCGCGGGCACCACGGCCCTCACCGTCGCCGGCGTCGCCGCACCCGCACCGGCAGCCGTCGTGGCGGCGGAGCCGCTCCAGGAGCTGCCGCTTCTCCTCCTGCAGCCGCTCCAGGCGCCGCCGCAGCCCCGGCACCGCCCGCGCCTCCTCCTCCAGCTCCCGCAGCCGCCCCAGCGCCGCCGCCATCTGCTCCCGCACCAGCCGCAGCGGCGCCGCGCCTGGAGAGCCCGCCGCCACCGGCGGCACCACCGGGACGCCCGCCATCGCCGCCGGGACTCCTCCCGCCATCGCCGCCGCGACGCCTCCATCACCCTCCTCCTCCTCCTCCGGGCGCCGCCGGGGCTCCGGGGGGCTGAGGGTCTCGGCGGAGGCGGCCCAGGAGGCGCGGTGGTGCCGGCGGCCCACCGGGACGCGCCGGAGCGTCAGCCCCTTCTCGATGGCCTCCACGTAGCCCAGGAAGCCCAGGTCCAGCCGGTAGCCGTACGCCGTCTCCACCGAGTACGGACCCTCCCCCGCCCCGCCGGGGGGGCCCGGCCGCCGCCGCCGTTGGCCTGCGGCACCGCCGCGTCGGGTGGGCGCCCGGCGAGGGGCGGCGGCAGACGGGGAGGGCTCCCCATCGCAACTGGGACCCGGGGAGCCCTCCCAGTGCCAACTGGGACCCAGGGACCCCTCCCCATCATAACTGGGATCCGGGGACCCCTCCCAATACCAACTGGGATCTAAGGAGCCCTCCCCATCCCAACTGGGATCTAGGGAGTCCTCCCAATGCCAACTGGAATGCAGGGAACCCCTCCCCATCCCAGTTGGGATCCAAGGACCTCCTCCTTATCCCAACTGGGACCCAGGGACCCCTCCCCATCTTAACTGGGACCTGGGAAGCCCTCCCCATTGTAACTGGGACCCAGAGACCCCTCCCCATGGTAACTGGGATCTAGGGACCCTTCCCAATGCCAACTGGGATCTAGGGACCCCTCCCCATCATAACTGGGATCCAGGGAGCCCTCCCAATGCCAACTGGGGATCTGGAGACCCCTCCCCACCCCAACTGGACCCAGGGACCCCTCCCCATCTCAGTTGGGATCCAGGGACTCCTCCCCATCATAACTGGGACCCAGGGACCCCTCCCCATCCCAGTTGGGGCCAAGAGACCCCTCCCCATGCCAACTGGGATCTAGGGACCCCTCCCCACTGTAACTGGGACCCAGGGACCCCTCCCCATCCCACCAGGGACCCCCCCCGGGTCCTCACCTGGGAAGGCCTCCGCCCGCAGGACCTGTGCCATGGCACCCCCCAGCCTGGGTAGGGGGGGACGGGGTCAGCGCTGGGGTCCCAGGCACCTGGGGGACACCCCCACACTCCCCCCCCTCCCCGATGGCCCCCCGGGACCCCCCCCCCGCCCCACTTTTCCAGCCGCAGCAGCCCCGAGGCCATGGGTGAGGGACCAGGACAGCCCCCCCTCCCCCCCGCCCCCCCCCCAGTTCCCCTTTTTTCGTGTGGGGTGTGTGGGGGGGTGTCCCGTGGCTGGGGGACCCCACCCATCCCAGTCCCGTGGCAACGGGGCCACTGGGATCCCCCCGGGACCCACCCAACCCCCAGCAAATGGGGCTGTTGGGGGCGGCTGGGGGGGGCTGGGGGGGTCCCTGGGTGGGCAACGGGGCTGTGGGAGGAGGGGGGGGGGGGCGGATGCTTGGGGTCCCCCCCGGCCGCCCGGGTTCCCCCTCCGGCGCCTCCTGGGCCGCAGATGGAAGCAATTAAGCGGCGATGGCGGCTGCTCCGGCTCCTCCGGCTCCGCCATCCCCGGGCCCCACCGCCCCACAGGCCCCACCGCCCCCCCCCCCCGCCCCCCCCCCGCCCCCTTGACCCCCCACTGCCCCCCTTTGTCCCCGTCACCCCCACGGCCGCCCCTGTCCCTCAGCCCTCTCGTCCCACGGCCCCCTCGGGGTCAGGGTTGGGGGGCTGGGGGTGTCCCCCCCCCGCTATGGGTGGGGCTGAGCAGAGCCTGGAGGTCATTGGGCCCCCCAGGACCCCCAGAGACCCCCTCAGTTCCCCAAGAGTCCCTGGGCCAGTGGGTCCCCCCAAGCAGCCCCGAGACCACCCAGGACCCCTTGGTAACCGCCATTCCCCTGAGAACCCCCCCAGGACCCTGCCAGGTCCCCCCCAGTCCCCCCAATCCCACCGGTCCCCCCAGCTCCCTGACACTCCCAAGACTCCCCAGGACCCCCAGGGACCCCCCAGTTCCCCAAGAGTCCCTCGGACAGTGGGTCACCCACAAGCAGCCCCAAGACCACCGAGGACCCCCTGAGAACCCCTCCAGTCCCCCTGAGAACCCCGCAGGACCCTGCCAGAACCCCCCGGTCCCCCCCAGTCCCGCTGGTCCCACCAGCTCCCTGACACCCCCAGGACCCCCCGAGACCCCCCCCGGTCCCCCAGTTCCCCAAGTGTCTCAGGGCCAGTGGGTCCCCCCAAGCAGCCCTGAGACCACCCAGGACCCCCTGGACCCCCCGGTCCCCCTGAGAAACCCCCAGGACCCTCCGGTCCACCCAATCCCGCCGGTCCCCCCAGCTCCCTGATACCCCCCAAGACCCCCCAGGACCCCCAGACACCCCAAGACACCCAGACACCCCCCGATCCCCCAGCCCCAACACCACCCAGGACCCCCTGGACCCTGCCAGGACCCCCCAGTCCCCCCAGCTCCCTGACACTCCCAAGACCCCCCGGGAGCCCCCCGGACCCCTGCTGCCCCCCCTCCCCGGTCTGCCGAGCCCTCCCCCCGACCCCCGGGACCACCCGCCCCCCTGGACCCCCCCCAGCCCCCCCGCCCCTGCCGGTCCCCACCCCGGTGCCGCCGCCGCTCCGGGACGTCCCGCTCCGCTTCTCTCCCGCTCCCGGCCACGCCCCGCTCTGGCCACGCCCCCTCCCTCGGCCCCGCCCCGACACGCCCCTCCCCCGACCGCTCCCTTGCTTCAACCCCAGCCAGGGCGCGGGCCAATCGGCCACGCCCCCTCCCCAAGCCACGCCCACGCGCCAGAAAAGACCACGCCCCTCACCTCCCAAGTCACGCCCCCCCGCCACACCCAGCCCACGCCTCGCCTGGCCACGCCCCGAAGTTGGAGCTGTCG
Source organism: Leptosomus discolor (assembly GCF_034619465.1). Lineage (NCBI taxonomy): Eukaryota > Metazoa > Chordata > Aves > Leptosomiformes > Leptosomidae > Leptosomus > Leptosomus discolor. Next base: position 841,670 of record NC_141418.1, read on the forward strand.
GAATGAGGATGGGGGGGGTCTGGGGGTCCCTGGGGGGGACTGGGGATACTGGGGGATCCCGGCAGGGTCTTGGGGGGTCCCGGGGGGGGTCTCGGAGGTACTTGGGGTCCCTGGAGGGTCTTGGAGGTCTCAGGGGGGACTGGGGATACCAGGGGGTCCTGGGGGGGCCTAGGGGGTCTTGGGGGTACCAGGAGGGTCTTGGGGGGTCCTGGGGTTCCCAGAGGGTCCTGTGGGGGTCCCACAGAGTCTTGGGGGTCCTGGGGGGACATGATGGGGGCTGAGGGGGGACCAGGGTTTCCCATGGGGGGTGTCTCAGGGGTACTGGGGGGGTCCCAGAGGGAGTAAGTGGGTCCTAGGGGGTCTTGGGGGTCCCTGGGGGGGGGGGGGGACTGGGAATACTGGGGGATCCCGGCAGGGTCTTGGGGCATCCTGGGGGGGTGTCTCTTGGGGTCCCTGAAGGGTTTTGGGGGTCCCAGGGGGGACTGGGGATACCGGGGGGTCTTGGGGGTCCCAGGAGGGTCTTGGGGGTCCTGAGGTTCCCAGGGGGTCCTGGGGGGGTCCCGTAGGGTCTTGGGAGGATGGGATGGGGGCTGGGGGGGAACAAGGCGGGGTCTAGGGTTTCCCATGGGGGGTGTCAGGGCTACTGGGAGTCCCAAGGGGAGGGGGGAGGGGGTCCTGGGGGGGTCTCATAAAGTCCCAGGGGGTCTTGGGGGGACACTGGGAGAACCAGGGGGGGGGTCTCTGGGGTCCAGGGGGGGCAAGGGAAGCCCGGGGGGGGCACAGGGGAGGGTCTGTGGGGTGCCCTAACACCCCCCCTCCAGTGCCCCCACCCCTTGGACACCCCAAATGCCCCCCCCCCGGTGCCCCCAACTCGCCCCGCCCCCCCCGGGGCTGGGCCCGTGGGTCAGGGGTCACGGAGGGGGGGGGGGGGGAGGTCGGTCACGACCTCCGGGGGGGTCGGGGACAGCGGGAGGTCAGGGGTCAGAACGGGGGCACGACCCTTTCCCTCCCCCCCCGTCCCGCGCCGGGCCCCGCCTCTTCACACGCGATTGGCAGCGAGCGCTGCCAGTCACGCGCGGGCCCCGCTGGTATCGCCGCCGATTGGCTGCCGTTTCCCTCCTAAACACATTCGCAAAGCTCATTGGGCCCCTCGCGCGCGTCGCTCCTTCTCATTAGGCCAGAGAGCTGCCAATCACACTCCGCCCCGCCCTCCCCCTAAGGCGCGGCGCGGTGCTGGCGGCCGATTGGTCCGCGGTCCATCGATCGCCGGGGGTCCGCCCACAGGGAGCAGACCGCCCTGTGATTGGCCCGGCCGCCTCTCGCTCTAGCGTGGCCCCGCCCATCGCCGGTCACCAATCCGGTTGTGCGTTTCCTGCCGCCGATTGATTCTCGCGCTTGTCATTCTAACGACGCTCCGCCCCATCCCGCGCCCGCCAATGGCCGGCTGTCGTGCGGCTTCCTGCCCTCGGATTGGCTCCGGTGGCCGTCAGTGAGACGCCTCTTCCACCAATAGCTGGGCGGCGAGGGCGGGACGGGAGGTCGCCGCGCAGCATTGGCCCCGGCGAACGACAATCAAGGACAGCCCCGCCCCCCATCATCCGCTTCCTCGTCCAATGGCGACCCGGCGGCCGCCGCGAGTGGCCGGCCGCCCCGTCCATCCCCGTGATCCCGCCCCCGCCCGTCCTCCAATGAGAGCCCACTCCCCTCAGCCGCTCCCGCTCCCATTGGCCCTCCCCGCCGCCACTCACCTCCTCCCGCCGGCCTGCCCGCCCTCCGCCTCGCGCCGGCTCTCTCCTCGCCGCCATTGGCCGCCGGCCTTTGCCACTCACCCCCCAGCGGCACGTCGATTGGCCGCGACACCCGCAGGGTGGGCGGGCCTCCCCCCTCCGCCGTGGCCCCGCCCCGCTCCCAGCCTGCCCCGCGCGGTGTGTGGAGAGCGCGGCCTGTTCCCGCGTCGCGCCCTCGCCGCCGCCGCCGCCGCCGCCATGTCGGAGTACAGCCCCGCCGGGCCGCCGCCCGCCCCAGGGCAGCCCGGAGGGGCCCCCGCCGCCGCCTCCGCCGGGGGTCCTCCTCCTCCGGGCGGTGCGGGAGCTGGGGGGGCTGCGGGCGGCGGACCGGGCCCGGGCGGCGCGGGGGGGGGCCCGCCCGGCGGGATCCGTAAGGACGCCTTCGCCGACGCCGTGCAACGGGCCCGGCAGGTGAGGGGCCCGGCGGGGGGGGAGGCACCGGGAGGCGCCGGGGTCCCCCTGCCCCCGCCGCGGCGCCGCGGCCCCTCCCCCGCCGTGCCGGGCCCCTCCCCCACCCTCCCGGTAAGGCCCCGCCCCCCCGGGGGCGCGCGGGGTGTCCCCCCCTCTCCCCCTCCCCCCCCAATCCTTCCCGCGCCCTCACCTTGCCCGGGGGGGTCTGCGGGGAGCGGCGGCGGGAGGGGGGGGTCCGCCGGCCCTACCCCGGGGCGGGGGAGCAGGGTCTGGGGGTCCCGGGAACCGGGAGGGGGTCCCGGGGCCGCCGCGCCGCCGCCGCCCGGGGCGGGGTGGGGGGGGTTGTCCCAGGTCGGGCGGTGGAAGAGCCGCCCCGCGGGCGCCGTAATTAGCGGTAATTAACGGGGAACGGTACCGGAGCGCCCCGGGGACGGGGAGCGGGGCCCGGAGCGAGGCGGGAGAGGGAGGGGGGGCTGGGGGATTTCGGGGCGCTTGCCCCCACCCCCCCTCCCTGCCCTGGGCCCCCCCGGATCGCGGCGAGCGGAGGCGTGAGTCGGGGGAGTCGGTGCCGTCGGTGGTGCCCCCCGGTTTTGCGGGGTCCCGCCGTGGTCTGGGGGTCGAGGGGGGCGGTTTCGGGGGCCGCTCCCACCTTGGCGTGGGGGTATTTGGGGGGGCTCCCACCCTGGTGTGGGGGTCGAGGGGGGTTTTGGGGGGCTCCCACGCTGGTGGGAAGCTCCTAGAGAGGTTGTAGGGTCTTGTGTTGGGGTTGGGGGTGGTGGGTTTTGGGGGCTCTTGCTGCAACGGGAGGTCTGGGGGGTATTTTTGGGGGGACTCAGGGAGAGTTTCGAGGGGCTGCTGCCATGGCGAGGAGCTCTGGGGTAGGTTTTGGGGGTCTCCCACCACGATGTGGGGGCTTACGGAGACATTGGGGGGAGTACTTGCGCTGCAGTGAGGTTTTGGGGGGCTCCTGCTGCAGCGAGGGGCTCCCGAGGACATTTTGGGCGGCTGCTGCCACGCTGAGGGTCGGGGGTGGCTTTGGGGGTCCCCGCTCTAGCGTGGAACCCATGGAGAAATTCTTGGGGGTCCCCCCCTACAAGAGCTTTGGCTTCACAGGGAGAGCTTGGGGGCCCCCTGTGCCAGAGTGGTGTTCACAGGGAGGTTTTAGGGGGCTCGCTGCGCTGGTGGGGGGGTCCCTCTCCCCCGCGGGGGCCATTTTTCGGGGTGACCCCTGGGCGCCGACCGTTCCCTTTGCAGATAGCGGCGAAAATCGGGGGGGACGCGGCGACGACGGTGAACAACAACACCCCCGACTTCAGCTTCGGGGGGCAGAAACGGCAGCTGGAGGATGGCGGTAAGGGGGGGGCATGACACCCCTAAACTGCGGGGGACGCCTCCAAACCGGGTGGCCCCGTTTTCGGGGGGCAGCCAGGTGCCACCTCATGGTGCTTCTCCCTCCGCAGACCAGCCGGAGAGCAAGAAGCTGGCGGCCCAGGGGGACTGTGAGTACGGCCGGGGGGGGTCTGGGGGGGGGGGGCTGCAGCCCCCCACGAGGTTTGGGGGGGCTGAGGCGGGGTGTGGGGACCCTCCCGGTGTCCCCGCCCCGGGCGAAGGCTGGCAGCTCCGCACCCTCACGGGGGTTTGGTTCCCTCCGCAGCGCTCCCGACCCAGCTGGGACCCATCCACCCCCCGCCCAGGTGAGATGGGAGGGCAGGGGGAGGGTTTGGGGAGTACTGGGGGGGTTTGGGGGGTCCTGGGGGGATTTGGGGGGTGGCCTGACCCCCCCCACCGTGTCTGTCTGCAGGTCGACGGTGACGGAGGAGTACCGTGTCCCTGACGGCATGGTGGGACTCAGTGAGTTGGGGGGGGCTCTGGGGGGGTTTAGGGGTGCAGGGGAGGGGTTGGGGTGCAGGGGGGGGTTTGGGGGGCCCAGCGCAGCCCCCCCAAACGGCACCTTTGCCCCCCCACAGTCATCGGCCGCGGGGGGGAGCAGATCAACAAGATCCAGCAGGACTCGGGGTGCAAAGTACAGATCTCGCCAGGTAAGGGGGGGCCCCCAATCCCCCCAGCTCCCGAGAGGGGATCCCCAGCATCCTCCTCCTACCCTTTGGGGGGCCCCCAGCGCCCCCTTTCCCTGCAGGGAGTCTCTAGTCCCTTCCTGGGGAGGGGGGGGTCTACTTCTGCAGTGGGGGTCTCCTACTCCCCCCCTCTTCTGTGGGTGGGGGGCATGGGGGGGTCCTAGTCCGTACTCTTCCCTAATGTGGAGTGTCCCAGTCCCCTATTTCCCTCCTTATAGATGTAAGCGGGGTTCAGCCCCCCCTTATCCCCCTGATGTGGGGTGGGGGGGTCCCCAACCCTTCCCTACCCCCGTAATGTGGGACAGGGGGCTCCCCCCACTGTGGGGCACAGGGGGGGTCCCCCCTTTTCCCTTGCTGATGGGGGACAGGGGGCTCCCCCCACGGTGGGGTGCAGGGGGTCTCCCCCTAATGTGGGACAGGGGTCTCCCCCCACCACGGGGCACAGGGGGGGTCCCCCCTTTCCCGCGCTATGGGGCAGGAAGGGGGGCGTGCCCCCACTGCCCGCCCTCGTACCCCACCGCCCCCCTCCCCGCAGACAGCGGCGGGTTGCCGGAGCGCAGCGTCTCCCTGACGGGATCCCCCGAGGCCGTGCAGTGAGTAGGGGCCGTCCCACCCCCAAACCCCAAACCCCAACCCCCTCCCCCCCAGGGTATCCCCCAGCCCCCCCAACCGCCCCCCCGTGCCCCCCCAGGAAGGCGAAGCTGATGCTGGACGACATCGTCTCGCGGGGGCGGGGGGGCCCCCCGGGGCAGTTCCACGACAACGCCAACGGCCAGAACGGGACAGTGCAGGAGATCATGATCCCCGCCGGCAAGGCCGGCCTCGTCATCGGCAAGGGCGGCGAGACCATCAAGCAGCTCCAGGTAACCCCCCCGGGACCCCCCCTGATTACAGCTGAGCCCCCCCGGGGGGTGGGGTTGCCCCCCTGCAGCTGACTCTCCCGCCGCAGGAGCGAGCCGGGGTGAAGATGATCCTGATCCAAGACGGTTCCCAAAACACCAACGTTGACAAACCCCTGCGGATAATCGGGGATCCCTACAAAGTCCAGGTGAGGCAGCCCCCGCCCCCCAGCCCTGAAAAACAGACCCCCAGCCCCCAGAAAGGTGCCCCCCAGCCCCAGAAAAATGCTCCCAAGGCCCAAAAAGGTTCTTCCAAGGCCCGAAAATGCCCCCCAGCCCCAGAATGGTGCCCCCAGCCTCAAAAAATGTCCCCCAGCCCCAAAATCCAGCCCCCCAGCCCCCCAAAATGCCAGCAGCCCCAGAAAGGTGTCCCCTAGCCCCAAAATAACATCCCCGCAGACCCAAAAAAACACTCCCCAGCCCCAAAAAATGCCCCCCAGCCCCAGAAAAGTTCCCCCAGCCCCAAAGTAACACCCCTGCAACCGCGGAAAACTACTTCTCTGCTCCCAAAAATACCCCCAGCCCCAAAAGACACCCTGCCCACTCCCAAAGCCCCCCCAAAAGTGCCCCCCGCCCCAAAAAGTGCCTCCTGCCCCAAAATATGTTCCCCTGCCCCAAACAATGCCCCCAGCCCCAGAAAATCCCCCCCCAGCCCCAAAATAACATCTCTGCAACCCCCAAAAAACACCCCCCAGCCCCAAAACCTGCCTTCCAGCCCAGAAAGGTCCCTCCCAGCCCCCCCAAAAAATCCCTGCAACCCCAGTAAACCACCCATCCGCCCCCAAAATACCCCCCAGCCCCAAAAGACACCCCGTCCGCCCCCATAAATGCCCCCCAACGCCCAAAAACGCCCCCCAGCCCCAAAACAACATCCCTGCAACCCCCAAAAAACACCCCCCCCAGCCCAAAACCTGCCCCCCCAGCCCCAAAAGCCGCCGTGCCCAGCCCCCCAAAGCCCCCTCCAGCCCCCAAGCGCCCCCCAGCCCCCCCAAACCCGCCCCCCTGCCGCCCCCCTGCAGCAAGCCTGCGAGATGGTGATGGACATCCTGCGCGAGCGCGACCAGGGCGGCTTCGGCGACCGCAACGAGTACGGTTCCCGCATCGGCGGCGGCATCGACGTGAGCCCCGGGGGGTCGTGGGGGGGTTGGGGAGGGGTATCTCTGCGCTCCCACCGCCCCCCATTTCACCGTTTCCCCCCGCCCCCCCAGGTGCCGGTTCCCCGGCACTCGGTCGGCGTCGTCATCGGCCGCAGCGGGGAGATGATCAAGAAGATCCAGAACGACGCGGGGGTGCGGATACAGTTCAAACAAGGTGAGCGTCCCCCCCCGTGGGGGGGCCCCTGTGACCCCCTCCCCCAGCACCCTGAACCCCCTTTTTCCCCCCCAGATGACGGGACGGGCCCCGAGAAGATCGCCCACATCATGGGCCCCCCCGAGCGCTGCGAGCACGCCGCCCGCATCATCAACGACCTCCTCCAGAGCCTGCGGGTAGGGGGGGGACGACCCGGGGCTCCCCCACAAAACAGGGGGGACCGTCTTCCTCTTCCTCCTCCCCCTACCCTGACGCCTCCCTTCCCCCCGCAGAGCGGCCCCCCGGGACCCCCGGGGCCGGGATGCCCCCGGGGGACGGGGCCGCGGGAGGGGCCAGGGCAGTTGGGGCCCCCCCGGGGGTGAGATGACCTTCTCCATCCCCACCCACAAGTGCGGGTTGGTCATCGGCAGAGGTGAGCGCAGCCCCCTCCCCAAATAACCCCCCCAGCCCCCCTCCCCGCCCCCCCCCCCCCGCCATCGCCCCGGGGGGGTGCCCCGTCCCCCCTCTCCCCCTGGCTGCCCCCCCTGTCGTCCGCCCCCCTCCGCAGGCGGGGAGAACGTCAAAGCCATCAACCAGCAGACGGGGGCCTTCGTGGAGATCTCCCGCCAGCTGCCCCCCCAACGGGGACCCCAACTTTAAGCTCTTCATCATCCGCGGCTCCCCCCAGCAGATCGACCACGCCAAGCAGCTCATCGAGGAGAAGATCGAGGTGCGGCGGGGCCCCCAAACCCCCTGAGGCCCCCCAAACCCCATGGACCTTCCCCCAAACCCTTGAAAACCTCCCAAACCCCCTGAAACCCCGTGGACCTCCCCAAAACCCCCTGAAGCCCCCCCAAACCCACTGAGGCCCCCCCCAAACCCCATGGACCTTCCCCCAAACCCTTGAAAACCTCCCAAACCCCTGAAACCCCGTGGACCTCCCCAAACCCACTGAGGCCCCCCCAAACCCCATGGACCTCCCCAAAACCCTTCAAACCTCCTGCACTCCCACCCCCCCCCAAAACTGCCCTGAACTCAACAAACTCTCCCCAAAAACCCCTACTCCCTGCAACCCTCCCCCCAAAAACCCCCTAAACCCTCTAAACTCTCCTTGAAACTCCCCAAAACCCCCACAAACTGCCCCCCAAACCCTCCTGAACACGCCAAAAACCTCTGAACCCTCAAAACCTCCTGAACCCCCTAAAACCCCCTGAATCCTCCCCAAACCCCCCACCCCCTGCAACCCCACCCAAAACACACCTAAATCCTTCTTGAAACCCCCCAACCCTCCAAAACCCCCCAAACTCCCCGCAAAACCCTCCCGAACCCCCCAAACCCCCACAAAACCCCCCTGAACTCCACAAACTCCCCCTTGAACCCCCCAAACCCCTCACCCCTGCAACCCTCCCCCTAAAAGCCCCTAAACCCTCCTTGAAACCCTCCCAAACTCCTCAAAACCTCCCACACCCCCCAGCCTGCCCCTAAAACTCCCCTGAACCCCCCAAACCCCCCACCCCTTGCAACCCTCCCCCTAAACCCTCCTTGAAACCTCTCAAACCCCCCTCCTCCCCCGTCACTGACCTCCCCTTCCCCCCCCCCACAGGGTCCGCTCTGCCCCGTGGGGCCGGGGCCGGGACCGGGGGGACCACCGGGACCCGCCGGCCCGATGGGACCCTTCAACCCGGGACCCTTCAACCAGGGCCCCCCCGGAGCCCCCCCACAGTGAGTAACCAGCATTTTTTTGGGGTGAGGGTGTCGCTGGGGGTTCCCCCCACGGCAGCCCCCTCACTCCCCCCCTCCCGCAGCCCCGGAGGACCCCCCCCCCACCAATACCCCCCCCAGGGCTGGGGCAACACCTACCCCCAGTGGCAGCCGCCGGCCCCCCACGACCCCAGTGAGTACCGACCCCCCCCCCACCCCGCCGCGTTTGGGGAGGGGAAAGGGGGGGTCTCCTGCGCCCCCCCCCGCCCCCTTCCTTTGCACCTCACCCTTCTTTTTTGGGGCCCCCCCCAGGCAAAGCGGCGGCGGCGGCGGACCCCAACGCCGCCTGGGCCGCCTACTACTCGCACTACTACCAGCAGCCGCCGGGGCCGGTGCCGGGGCAGCCCCCCGCCCCCACCGCGCCCCCCGTCCAGGGGGAGCCCCCCCAGCCCCCCCCCACCGGCCAGTCCGACTTACACCAAGGCCTGGGAGGAGTACTACAAGAAAATAGGTGGGTGAGTGCCCCCCGAAGTGGGGGAGGGGGAGCCCCTAGACTGCCTTGGGGGACTTTGACACCCCCCCCCCAGACCCCCAGACTGTTCCTGGGCAACTCTGGGGAACCTCAAAAGTGCCTCTGGGTGACTTTGACCCCCCCAGGGATCCCTGAGCCCCCTTGGGGACCCCTCTAAACTGCCCTATGGAACCTCCTGGGACCCCCCTCCCCAAACTGTCCCTGGGGACCCCTGAACCCCCCAGGGACCCCCACACTGTCCCTAGGCAACTCTGGGGATCCCCCCAAACTGCCCATGGGTGACCCTGAACCCCCCTGGTGACCCCTGAACCCCCCGGGGACCCCCCCCTAACTGCACCATGGAACCTCCTGGGACCCCCTAGACTGTCCCTGAGGGACCTTGACACCCCCTGGGGACCCCCGCAAATTGCCCCTGGGTGACCCTGACCCCACACTGGGGACCACTGCACCCCCAGAGACACACCCCCCCCCCCCCCAAACTGCCCCTGACATCCCCCGGGGACCCCCTAAACTGCCCGCGGGGGGAAAAAACCCCCTTGGGGGGGGTCACCCCTGAACACCCCCCCCCACACACATACACACACTCCTCCCAAACCACCCTGGGCGCCCCCCTTCAAATTCCTTAGGAGGGCTCCACCACCCCCAGGGGGCCCCCAGACCACCCTGAGGAACCCCAAACCACCGCAGGGGGGGTCCTGCAGTGCTGGGGGAGGGGCGGGGTGGTCTGACCCCACTGCTGTGTCCCCCCCCAGGCCAGCAGCCCCAGCAGCCCGGGGCCCCCCCGCAGCAGGACTACACGAAAGCCTGGGAGGAGTATTACAAGAAACAAGGTGAGCCCCCCCCTGCCCCCCGCCCCCCGGGATTGGCGCGGGGGGGGGGGGAAGTGGGGGGGACACCCCCCCTCTGTGTGTGTGTCCCTCACAGCCCCCCCTTGTCCCCCTCCAGCGGCCCAGGTGGCGACGGGGGGCGGCCCCGGGGCCCCCCCAGGCCCCCAGCCCGACTATAGCGCGGCCTGGGCCGAGTACTACCGGCAGCAGGCGGCCTATTACGGACAGACCCCGGGGGCCGCCGGGCCCGCGCCCCCCCCCACGCAGCAGGGACAGCAGGTACCGACCCCCCCGCCCCGGGACCCCCCCAAGATCCCCAGCAACCCCCAGCGGCGGGTGGGAGGGCTGGGTGCTGATACACCCCCCCCCTGCACTGTGGGGTGGGGGCTCAGTGTGGGTGTACACACACCCCCCTCCTCCAAATTGCTGCGATACCCACCCCAGGTTGCTCGGGGGGGGCACAGCGCCCCTCTCTGCCTGCCCCGCAGACCCCCCCCACCACCGCTGGGGGTGGGGGTCAGTTCTCCACGTGACCCCTGCAGAACTGGGGGTGGGGGGCTCAGCGCTACCTCCCCCCAGGCCGGGTCCCCCTAATGCTATTGGGGTGGGGGGTGTTATTCTGCCCCCCCTCCTCACCCCCCCATCCCCTTATCTCTCTCTCTCTCCCCTCCCCTCCAGGCTCAGTGAACCGAATGTGAACCCCCCGTCTGTGACCCCCCTTTTGATTTTGGCGAGTGGCCGCGGCCGGCCGGGGCGAGCGGCCCCCCCACCCCCCCCCCCAAGGTGATGGGGGGCTTCAACGCCCCTTCCCCCCTGCCCTTTCCCTCCCCCCTCCCACCGCCGCTCGGAGAAACCACCTGAATCGCCCCAAAACTCCTCGGGATCGTCGCCGGAGCCCCCCGGCCCCCGCTCATAGGTAGAGTCGAACATTCCTGGGAGCCGCGGGGGGGAACACCCCCACCCCCCCCCAAATCCCGCGGGGCCCCCCCAATCCGCGGGGGCCCCCCCGGCCGCTCCCCCCACCGCCCCCAGCGATCGGAAAAGGAAGAAAAAAAAAAAAAAAACCCAAACCAAAACCAACAGAAAAACCGACAAAACACCCCCCCCCCCCCGCCCCCCCCGGCAGCGAACGCTCAGTTTTTACTTTTTACCGCTTGTTTTTAACTTCACAAATAAATGAGAACAAAACTCCGCCGTGCCTTTGAGGGAAAGCCCGGGTTTGGGGTTAACGGGGCCCCTCGCGTTTGGGGTCAAAGGGGGAGATTTTGGGTCCATCAGGCCCCTTGTGTTTAGGGTCAAATCGAGGGATTTTGGGCCCTTCATGTTTGGGGTCAAATTGGGAGACTGGGGGGTTACCAGGCCCCTTACATTTGGGGTCAAATCGAGGGGCTTTGGGTCCCCCGGGGCATTTTGGGTCCCCCCGGGGCATTTTGGGTCCCCCGGGCCCCTCGGAAAGCGGCGGGTTGGGGATAAATCCCGGCGCTTTGGGCCTCCACGCGGTTTGGGGGCGGGGGGCGATGAGAGTCCTTGGGTCCCTGTACCCGCGAGCTGTTTTGGGTGAAAAATGAGGGGGTTTTCAACCAGCCCCCCCGCCCCGGAGCTTAGGCCGCCGGCGTTGCTATAGCGACGCTTACGGCGGGTTCGTTGTTCGACGTCACTTCCGGCGCGGCGGGGGAGTGTGTGTCACAACTTCCGCTCCTCAGTTGCTCTGCTCTGAGTGGCCGGCGAAGGCGGTGGCGCATGCGTGGTGAGGGCCGGTGGCTGGCGCGGGGAGGAGGAGGGAAGAGCCGACCCGGGGGTCTCGGGGGGGGGGGGGCGGTGGTGTCTGGGGGGGCTCTATAGGGGCCGGGGGGGGGGGTGTCTGGGGGCGCCTGTAAGGCCCTGGCGGGGCTCCTGGGGCCACAAAGAGGGGCCCGGGGAGGTTTGGGGGCGGCCGGGGCCTCTTGGGGGGGGGGGGGGTGAGGGAGGCGCGGCCTCGGGCTCTCCAGGAGCCGATGGCCGGGTGGGAAGCGGGGGGGGGGGCGTGTGTGTGAAGCTGCCCCCGTTTTGGGGCGGAATCGGGATTCTTGGCTATTTTTAGAGGGTTTTTTCCCCCAGGTTGTGCCAACCCGCTCCCCCCCCCGCTGCGTTGGTATTTCGGTGTCTGCTCCCGCCCCCCGCCCCCCTCCGGGTTTTGGCGACCCCCAAACGGGAGGGACACGGGGGGGGGGGGGGGGGGGGGTGTCTTTCTGCCTCCGGGGGGGCCCTGCTCAGCCTGGCGGGGGGGTAGGGGTTTTCCCACATCCTTCCAGGGGGTCTTCACCCCCAAACAACCCCCCCGGGGGGGGGGTGTTGTGTGTTACAGCCCCAGAAGGGCCTCACCACCCCGGGGGGGGGGCATTAAGCCCCCCAGGCCCGCTGGGGGAGGGGGTGCATTCCCTACCTTCCCCCCAATGAACGCCCACTAAACAAACCCCCCAGCCCCATATTGGGGGTTCCCTGGGTGGGGCCAAACATCCCCCCCCTCAACCTGAGGGGGCTCCGGGGGGGGTGGGGTGTCTCAACTCGCCTCCCCCCCCCCCCCAGGGCAGGAGAGGGTTAACACCCCCCCCCCCCCCCCCCAAGGGCAGCCCATAAAGGCAGCGCCGGGCCCGGGGCCGGGCAGACGCCAGGCGGGATGGCAGGGACCCTGCTCCACGCTGCCTTCCTCCCCCTCCTCCTCCTCCTCACCACCGCCGCCCCCCCCTCGCAAGCAGGGGGCACCCCTGAGCCCCCCCCCCCAGCCCCGCGCTGGTCGGGGGGGGTGTCGGGGGGCACCCCCCGCTGCGGGTTACGGAGCTTGGCGGTGCGGGTGCGGGAATTGGGGCTGGGGTACCCCTCGGAGGAGACCGTGGTGTTCCGGTACTGCGGGGGGGGCTGCCCCGCGCCCCCCACCAACCACGGGCTGGCCCTGGCCCGGCTGCGGCCGGGGGGGGGCGCCGGGGAGGGGTCGGCAGAGGCCGGGGTGGGGGTCGGCCCCTGCTGCCGCCCCAGCCGCTACCAGGACGTCGCCTTTTTGGACGAGGGGCAGCGCTGGCACCAGCTGCCCCAGCTCTCGGCCGCCGCCTGCCGCTGCGTGGGGTGAGCACAACCCCCCCCCACCCCCCACCCCCCCCCACAAAACAGCTGCCCCCCCGGAACGTGCCAGGGGGTCACTGTTTATTGGGAGGGTGCGGAGGGGGGGTCTGCGCCCCCAATAAACGCCAGGGAATCGCTGAGAGAGTCTGGAGTTGTGCCTGGGGAGGAGAGAAAGGA
>NC_141418.1:854664-903646 GCF_034619465.1 Leptosomus discolor
TGAGGAGGCCTGGGGGAAACTATAGGGCAGTGGGTGGGGCTATAGGACAGTTGAGGGGGGTCCTGGGGTCTATAGGGCACTTCGGGGGACTATAGGGCACTTGAAGGCAGTCCTGGGGAACTATAGTACACTTAGGGGGCTACAGGGCACTTGGGGGGTGGTCCTGGTGGGCCATGGGGCACTTGTGGGGGCTATACGGCACGTGGTGGGGGTCCTGGGGGGCTATAGGGCACTTTGAGGGGGCTGTCAGGCCCACATGGAATCTATGGGTGAATGTGGGGCCCATGGGGGAGGGAGCACCCCACAAGGGGTACATGCCCACGGCTGCAGAAAGCACCTGGGGGGGCATGTGCCCCCTAATTCCTCTGCAAGATCCCCCCCATCCCTCCCTGCCCCCCCACACCCCCTAAATCCCCCATGCCCCCCCCCCCGTGTCCCCCCCACTCCCTCCTGCCCCTCCCTCCAGCCCCCCAGCGCTCAGTCGGGGTCCGCAGCCCTTTAATTCCTGCCGAGGGTACAGCAAAACTGAGGGGGGGGGGGGGGCGAGGAGGGGCACTCAGCCACCCCCCCCCGGGGTGTTTAAGGTCCGGGAGGGGTGTTGGAGGGCTGGGGGGGGGTGGCGGGGGTCTCCTTCTGCACCAGCCGGGGCTCGTCCTCGCCGCGGAGTGGGGGGTGCACCAGCACCCGGTCGAGGAGCCCAAAATCCTGCGCCTCCACGGGGCTGAGGTACCGGTCCCGCTCCATCGCTGCCTCTGCGGGGTGCGGGGGGGGGGTGTGTCAGGAAGGGGGTGTGGGGGTGTTTTTTGGGGGGGTCCCGGCTAGGGGGGAGGGCTCACCGATGACGGCGAGGGGCTGCCCGGTGTGTTTGGCGTAGAGGCCGTTGATCTGGCGCTTGAGCTGCAGGATCTCCTCCGCCTGGATGGCGATGTCGGTCGCTTGGCCCTGGGGAGGGGGACACGGGGGGTGTGGGGGGGTACACAGACACAGGGAGGGGGGGGAACGACACACGGGGCAGGGGGGGGTACAGGGACACCAGAGGGGACACCCAGACCCCCCACACCACGGGGGTTTGGCACCCGCTCCCCACTCAGTGTCCCCCAGAGGGTCCCACCTCCCGGCCCCACAGGGCTCCTACCGCCCCCACCGGGATTTGGGGGGGCTGGAAGGGAGTCTGCAGGGGGTCCAGGATTTAGGGGGGCTGAGGGGGGACACAGAGACCAGGGGGACACCCCTAGACCCCCCCCACCGCGGGGGCTTGGCACCCACTCCCTGCTCAGCATCCCCACCACCCAGCCGCAAGGGGTTCCTACCCCCCCACCGGGATTTAGGGGGGCCGGGGGCAGGGTCCAGGATTTAGGGGGGGTGTCAGCCGTACCCGTGCCCCCCCCGAGGGCTGGTGCACCATGATGCGGGCGTTGGGCAGCGCGTGGCGCTGGCCGGGGGCGCCGGCGGCCAGGAGCAGGGAGCCCATGCTGGCCGCCTGCCCCACGCACCACGTGCACACCGGGTTGAGGACGTACTGCATCGTGTCGTAGATGGCCAGCCCTGACGTCACAGCCCCCCCTGCGGGGAACACCCCCCCCCCCGGGTCAACACCCCCCTCCAGTACCCCCAAACCCCACCTGGGACCCCCCCAGCACTGCCCACCTCCCTCCAAAAGCCACTCAGGACCCCCAGAACCACTCAGAACCCTCCAAACTTCCCCAGGATCACCCCAAACACCCCCAGGACCCCTCCAGCACCCCAAATCCCCCCCAGAACCTTCCAGTCCCTCCCAAGCCCCTTTAGGGCTCTCCCAGAACTCCCCAAAACCCCCCAAGACCTCTCCAGCACCCCCAATCCCTCCCCAGAACACTCCTAGTCCTTCCCAAGCCCCTCTAAGGCCCCCCTAGGACTCCCCAAACCCTCCCAGCACTCTGTAACTCCCCAGAACCCCGTCAAACCCCCTCCTGCCCCCCCCCCCCCCCCCGAGCCCTCCCGGTACCCCCCGCCCCCCTCACCGGGGCTGTTGATGTACATGTGGATGGGCTTCTTGTTGCTCTCGGACTGGAGGAAGAGGAGCTGGGCGATCACCAGGCTGGCCAGGCTGTCGTCGATCTGGGGGGACACCGGGGGGGGGGCTTTAGGTGCTGGGGCGGGGGGATTTGGGGGTGCCCTCCCCCCCCTCCCCCTTCCCCGGTACCTACCGGCCCCATGACGCAGACGATGCGCTCACGCAGGAGGCGGGAGTAGATGTCGTAGGCGCGCTCCCCCCGGCCCTGCGGGGAGGGGGGGTCACGGGGGGTTGGGACACTCCTGGGGGGTTGGGGGCACCCCGGGGGGGGGGGTGGGCTCCGGACTCACCGTCTGCTCCACCACGATGGGGATGAGCGGCGGGGGGGCGCGGGCGGCCGCGGTGCCGTGGAGGTGGCGGCGGGCGGCGGCCGCCCCCCAGGCCAGGCGCAGGGCGCGCTGTGGGGCGGGGGGGGGGGGTGTCAGGACCGGCCCGGGACCCCCGGGACAACCCAACCCCACCCCACTCCACCCCCCGCCCCGGGACGGCCCTGACCGCCCCCCCCTTCCGGGAACGGGGACGCCTCCCCGCCCCCCCGGGCCCCCCCCGTGACGCCCCCGGCCCCTCACCGCCACCCCGGGCCCCATGGCGCCCCGGAAGCGCTTGGCGCCCCGGAAGCGCTTAGAGCGCGACGCACGTGACACCCCCCCTCCACACACACCCCCTTGTCACGCCCCCTTCCAGCCGGCCCCGCCCCTTTCCCGGCGGCCCCGCCCTCTCCCCACCGCCCCCGCCCCCTCCCGGTGACGCCCGGACTGCATTTCCCGTCGTGCCCCGCGGCCGCCGC
This sequence comes from Leptosomus discolor, assembly GCF_034619465.1. NCBI lineage: Eukaryota > Metazoa > Chordata > Aves > Leptosomiformes > Leptosomidae > Leptosomus > Leptosomus discolor. Next base: position 857,505 of record NC_141418.1, read on the forward strand.
CATGACACCGCCGGGCGCCGCGCAGGTACCCTCGGCACGGGCCCTGCTGGCACGTCACAGGCACGTCACAGGCACGTCACGGGGCCGCTACAGGCCCGTTAGGGCCCCTCCGCGCTGGGCCTTGGGGTCGGGAGGGGCCCGGGGGTGTTCACGGGGGGGAGGGACCGTGTGCATCCGTGTGGGACGCGTGAGGGATCCGTGTGGGATCCACGTCTGATCCGTGTGGGACCTGTGTGGGATCCATGAGGGATCCATGTCTGATCCATGTAGGATCTGCGTGGGATCCGTGTAAGATCTGTGTGGGACCCGTGTGGGACCCATGAGGGATCCATGTGGGATCCATGTCTGATCTGTGCAGGGTCCGTGAGGGATCCGTCTTGTCTGATGTGTGTAGGATCCATGCAGGACCTGTGTCTGATCCACGACGGATCCGTGTGGAACCCATGTGGGATCCATGTCTCATCCATGTAGGATCCATGTGGGACTCATGTCTGATCCGTGGGGGATCCGTGTCTGATTCGTGTGGGACCCATGTGGGATCTGTGAGGGATCCATGTCTGATCTCTTTGGGACCCGTGTGGGATCCGTGTCTGATCCATGAGGGATCCATGTGGGACGCATGTGGGATCCGTGTCCAGGGGGGAGGGATCCGTGTGGGATCCCCACGGGGGTCCCGGCCGGATCCAGGTCAGTCCCGCGGGGGGAGGGGTCATGGGGGTCCCCACAGGTCCCCGCTGCCGCCCCCTCCCGGCTCCGTCACCCCCAGGTAACGACCCCCCGGTGCCGCTAATTACCCTGGTGCCGCCGCCATCAGCCGTCCCCGGCCCCGCTGCCCCCCAGGACCCCGCAGCGGCGCTAATTACCCTTCAGCACTAATTACCCCCGCTTGCTAAGTGCCCCCTCAGCACTAATTACCTCTCAGTAATTACCACCTCAGCGCTAATTACCCCTTGCTAACTACCCCTCAGCACTAAATACCCCTTTCTAACCGCCCTCTCAGCACTAATTATCCCCCTCGCTAATTAAACCCTCAGCACTAATTACCCCCCTCGCTAACCGCCCCGGCCCGGGCTGCTCCCCCGCCCCGTTAATGACCACCGGCAATTGCTGCCGGCGTAATTGCCCGCCGTCACTAACGAGGCGGCCAAGGGCCCCCGTTGCCATGGCGACCGTGGCCCCGCCCCCCGCCTCCAGGGACGCCGCCCCTCCCCCTGTCCGGGTCCTCGCGCTTCCCCCGGCGCCATGAGGTCACCGGGAGGCGCTGACGTCACTGCGGGTGCCGCAGAGAACCGAAGAAAATCCTCCCCCCCCGCGCTGACATCACGCGGCCATGACGTCGGCGGCGGGACTACAGCTCCCGACGGCTCCGCCGCGGCCCCTCGCCGCGCATGCGGCGGCCCGCCCAGCCCGCTCCGCCCGCCGATCGGCGGCCGCACCGCCCAATCGGGCGCCGCCAGCTCCCCGCGCGGCCCCTCCCTACCCGCCCCCCTCAGGAAACGCCGACGGACGCGCGAGTCGACCAATAGCGTGGCGGCGGGGCGGGGCCGGAGCGGAGCGACGCGAGTCTGGACCAACCGGCGAGCGGCGACCGCGGGAGGCCGCCAATAAGCGCCGGGGGGCGGGGCGAGGCGCGGGCGGCCCCGCCCGCCGCCGAGGCGGGTAGCAACAGTTGCCCCGGTGAGGGAACACGGAGGGCGCCATAGCCACGGTCGCCGTGGCGACCGCGCACCGGCCCCGGCCCGGCCCCGCCGCCCGCCCCCGCCGCCCCCGCCGCGCCCCCGCCGCCGCCGTCCCCGCCGCCGCCGCCGGGCCGGGCAGGGCCGAGGCCCCGCGGGGTCCCGGCGGCGGCCCCGGGCAGGTGGGTGCGAGCGGCGCCGCGCAAGATGGCGGCGGGGGCGGGGGGTGAGGGCGGCGGAGGAGGAGGAGGAAGAAGGCGGGAGGGAACGAGGAGGGGGGGCGGCGGGGGGCGCCGGGCCCGGTGGCGGCGGCGGCGGCGGCCCCGGGATGGAGCCGGGCCCGGGCCGCGGGGGGCGGGGCCTGCCGCGCGCCCCGGCGATTGGTGGGCGGGCGGGCCAATGGAGGGAGGAGGGGCGGCGGGGGGAGCCAATGGCGGCGCGCGGCGGGGGCGGGGCGCGGCAGGAGGGACAACAGCCCCCCCCTCCGCGCGCGCGCGACCCCGGCGGTGATGTCACGCGGTGATGTCATGGAGCGGGCGGGGGGGGGGGGGGCCGGTGGGCGGCTCGCGGTGATGCCACGGGGTGATGTCACTGCCGGGGCGGCCTTGCCGCGTGCTGACGTCGGGCGTCGCCCGGCAACGGCCCGGGAAGGGGGGCGGGGCGTCGTGATGTCAAGCGGGGGGGCGGTGCCCTTTGGGGACGGCGCCCCGGCGTGACGTCAGGCTGTGATGTCACACAGAGGCGGGGCACAAGGGGGTGACATCACCCACGGGCAGAGCTGACGTCACCTGCGACCCTGACCCCTTCCCCACCGGGGTCAGGTCACGCCATGAGCTCACAGCAACGATGATGTCACGGCAGGGCGGGAGGCCTCGGGCAGTGGTGGGTGACAGGCGGGTGATGTCACCGTCTGGCTTCGATGTCCCCGCGGCCCTGCCCTCCCCCCACCGCCCCGCGGGGCTGACGCCCACCCTGCTGTGACATCGCTGTGACATCATTCTGAGGTGCCAAATAATGAAGTCACTCTGCGAGCTCACTGTGTGACATCACACGCAGCAGCGTGTGTCCCCACCCCCCTTCACTGATTTCTCTCTTTCTCCCCCATTTTTGCCCCCACTCCTCCCACAGGCCCCCCCGTCGCCCCCCGGCCCCGCCCCCCCGTCGCCATGGCAACGCAGAACTACGTCACGGAGCTGACGGCGGCGACGACGCAGCAGCAGCCGCCACAGCCGCCGCCGGCCCCGCCCCCCGCCGCCCCCACCCCTTTTGGGGCGGAGCTGCCGGGGGGGCCCGCCCCCTCTGCCCCTCCCCCGCCGCCCCCCGCCCCCCCCGCGCCCCCCCCCAGCAGTACATTGTCGTCACCGTGTCAGGTCAGTGCCCAAATCTGGGGGGGTTTTGACCCAATCCTGCCGCCACCCCTCCCCCCACCGCCAGGGGTGGTGGGGGGGTATTTGCGCTGACCCTATTTTCCCCCTTTTTCACCCCAAACGCAGAGGGTGTCCTGCGGCCCAGCGAGGCGGTGGCAGAGGGCAGCCCTGCCCCCCCCGCACCCCCCCCGCCCGGGACCCCCGGCACCCAGGTGGGACCCCCGGGGGAGGGGGGTGGGGGGGGTGGGGTGCGAAATGGGGCAAAATAGGGGGGGGGGGCAAAACGGGCCAAAATGGGGGGGGGGGAACGGGGGCAAAACTGGCTGAAATGGGGCAAAATGGGGGGGGGGAATGGGGAGGGGGCACCTCACCACCCACCAAAATGGGGAGGGGTCTCCCCACCCCCACTGGGTTGGTGGGTGGGGGGTGTCCCAGCTCCCCCCCCGACCCCCCCCCCCCTTTTTGCCCCCCCCCCCCAGCGCTCCCCAGCACCCAGCAGCACCGCAGCCGCCAAACCCGGCCCCCCCCAGGAGGTGAGCGGGGGGGGGTGGGGTGACGGTGGAGGGGGGGGGTTGGGGGGGGTGCACCCCCCCTGACACACCCCCCCCCATGCCCCCCGCTCCCCCCCCCAAGGTGCAGCAGCTGCCGCCGGTGCCGGTGGCTCACGTCTACCCCGCGCCGGTGCCCTACGTGGAGGGGGGCGACGGCACGTACCCCCCGGCACCATGTGAGTCCGCACCCCCTTTCATTTGGGGGGAGGGGAAGACCCTCCACTCCAAGCTCACCCTCCCTCCATTTTTCCCCCCCCCGCAGCCGCTCGGGCTCGTACCCCTACGCTGAAACGCCGCTCTACGGCCAAAACGCCAGTACCGGCTACTACGACGCGGCGGCGGGGGGTCCGGTGCAGCCCAGCCCCCCCCCGCCCCCCAGCTCGCAGGCCCCGCTGGCACCGCCCCCGTCCCCATGTATGTGGCGGGGGGACAGATTTTGGGGACCCCCCCGGCTCCCCCCCCTCCCGGTACCGCCACCCCCACCGCTGCCGCCGCCGCTGCCACCGCCACCCCCGGCACTCCTGGCACCGCCGCCGGCACCTACGTCATCCAGGGGGGGTACATGTTGGGGGGCGCCGGCCAGGCCTATTCCCACACCACCCGCGCCTCCCCGCCACGGTGAGACCTCTCCCCCGAAGGGGGTTTTGGGGAGAAAATGGGAGATTTTGGGGAAAAAAAGGGCTGGAATTAATGGAGAAAACGGGAGATTGGGGGGAAAAACTGAGGGGGTTTGGGCAGGGGCAGGAGGTTGGGGGGGGTACCCTGGGGGAGGGGGCGCCCCCTGCCTGAAGAGTTTGGGGGGGAAAACAGGCGATTTTGGGGTCAATGGTCCTGCGAGGTGGTGAGGGCTGGGCTGGCAGGGCGTGGTGCTGTCACGTCCACTTTTTGGGGAGAAAAGGAAAAGTTTGGGGTTAAACGGCCCTGAAGGGGGGGTGTGGGTCGATCCCGTGTGTGTGTGTCCCAGCTCAAATTTTTGGGGGTCAAACATGAGATTTGGGGGGTGGGGGGGGAGGAAATGAGGTTTGAGGGGGAAAATGGGGCCTGGAGGGGTGATTCTGTGGGAGCATTTGGGGGGGGGTGGGAGGTTTGGAGGGGGGTTGGGCGGGGTTGGGGTGTGGCGGGGGCGGGGTCAGCCCTGTTCCCTTTGCCCTGCTCCCAATATTTGAGAGAAAATGTGGGGGGTTGGGGGAAAACACGAGGTTTTCCAAAGAAATAGAGCCGGGGGGGTGATGCTGTGGGAGTGTTTGGGGGAGGCAGGGAAGTTTGGGGGGGGATGGGGCGGGAGGGGGGCAGAGGGGTGGAGCCAATCCCACACCCCGCCCTCACCACTATAACTAACTGATGGGAAACCTCAAGGTTTGGAAGCAAACCATGAGATTTGAGGGAAAACACAAGGTTTGGTGGGAAAAGCATTAGCGGGGGAGGTTTGGGGGGGGACGTGTGTGGGGGGGTGGGGGGGACGGGGCAGGGGTGTGGCAGGGGGGTGGGGCCAATCCCACACCCCGCCCTCCCCACTATAACTATGCGGAGGGAAACCATGAGGTTTGGGAGCAAACCGTGAGGTTTGGTGGGAAAAGCATCACCGGGGGGAGGTTTTGGGGAGTGTGGGGGTGTGACAGGGTGCGTGTCCCCCTCCCCAGGTGCAGTGGCTGCTGGACAACTACGAGACAGCGGAGGGGGTGAGCCTGCCCCGCAGCACCCTGTACTGCCACTACCTGCTGCACTGCCAGCAGCAGAAGCTGGAGCCCGTCAACGCCGCCTCCTTCGGGAAGCTCATCCGCTCCGTCTTCATGGGGCTGCGCACCCGCCGCCTCGGCACCCGGTACGGCACCGCCCCCCCCGCCGCCTGACCCCTCCTGCACCCCCAAACCCCCCTTATCGCCCACCCACACCCCCCGTGTTGCCCCCCCGTGCAGGGGGAACTCCAAGTACCACTACTACGGGCTGCGGATCAAGGCGAGCTCGCCGCTGCTGCGGCTCATGGAGGACCAGCAGCACCTCGCCATGCGCCAGCAGCCCTTTGCGCAGAAGCAGAGGTGAGAGGGACGGACACCCCCCCCCCCTCAAAAAACCTCTCGTGGACCCCTCCCACCCTGCTAACAACCCCCCCTCCCCGCAGGCTGAAGCCCATCCAGAAGATGGAGGGGATGACCAACGGGGTGGCCGTGGGGCAGCAGCCGCCGGCCGGGCTCTCCGACATCAGCACCCAGGTCCAGCAGTACCAGCAGTTCCTGGGTGAGGGACCCCCCCAAATCCCCCCTCCAGACCTCCAAAATCCATCCCAAATCCTCCCCAGACCCCCCAAATCCACCCCAGACCTCCAAAATCCACCCCAAATCCTCCCCAGACCCCCCAAATCCACCCAGACCTCCAAAATCCACCCCAAATCCTCTCCAGACCTGGAAAATCCACCTCAGATCACCCCAGACCTCCAAAATCAACCCCCAAATCCCTCCCTGACCCCCAAAATCCCCCCAAATCCCCCTTATATCCCCCCAAACCCCCACAACCCCCCCAAATCCTCTGCCAGCCCCCTGTACACCCCCAAATCCCCCCCAGGCCCTCAAAATCCCCCCCATAATCCCCCAGACCCCCAAAATCCCCCAGACCCCATAAGCCCCCCAAATTCCCACTATAACCCCCCCCAGCCCTCCAAAATCCCCCCATATCCCCCCAAATGCCCATAACCCCCCCACCCCCACCCCCTTCAAGCCCCCATACGCCCCCCGTAACCCCCCGTGCCCCGCAGACGCCTCCCGCACCCTGGCCGAGTTCCCCGAGCTCGATCTCCAGGGAAGCCTCTCCCCGAGGGCGCCTGCGCCGAGGACGTCAAGGCCTTCCAGCTCCTCTACCGCGAGCACTGCGAGGTGGGGGCGTCCCCCAGAACCCCCCTCAGACCCCCTCCCCACTCTCTGGAGACAACCCCCCCCCCCCCCCCCCCCCCCCGCGACCCTGACCCCCTCCCTGTCCCCAGGCCATCGTGGACGTGATGATCAACCTCCAGTTCACGCTGGTGGAGACGCTGTGGAAAACCTTCTGGCGCTGCAGCCTGAGCCCGCCCAGCGAGACCCCTGGCGCCATGTCAGTGGGGTTTGGGGGGCTGGGCGGGGGGAACGCGGCGGTGGGGAGGGGGCCGCACCGGTGACCATCGTGTCCCCGCAGCCACGACGAGGCGGAGAAGCGCCTGCCCAAGAGCCGCCTCGTCGCCCTCTCCAAGTACGAGCCCGTCCTGCGCTGGGCCAAGGACTGCGACCACGCGCTCTACCAGGGGCTGGTGGAGATCCTCATCCCCGACGTCCTCCGGCCCATCCCCAGTGAGCCCCAGCACCCCCAGAACCCCCCTCACACCCCCCACCCCCACCCCTTTTTACCCCCCCCCCCATCCCCTTTTCCCCCCAGGTGCCTTGACGCAAGCGATCCGAAATTTCGCCAAGAGTTTGGAGAGCTGGTTGACCAACGCCATGATGAACATCCCGAGGAGATGGTCCGCGTGAAGGTGGGCTGGGGAGGGGGGGGGCGGGCTGGGGGTTTGGGGAGGGGGGGGGGGGGCTGGGGAGGGTCCGTGGGGTGCTGCTGACCCCCCCCCCCGGCTCCGCACCGCCCCCCGCAGGTGGCGGCAGCAAGTGCCTTTGCCCAGACGCTGCGGCGCTACACGTCCCTGAACCACCTGGCGCAGGCGGCGCGGGCCGTGCTGCAGAACACGGCCCAGATCAGCCAGATGCTCAGCGACCTCAACCGCGTCGACTTCGCCAACGTCCAGGTGCCGCGGGGCGGGGGGCGCCGCGGGGCGGGGAGACCCCCACCCGGGCTGCGGGGTGGTTTGGGGCTGGGGCGGTGCTCTGGGGCTGGGGAGTGTCTTGGGGCTGGGGGGGGGGGCTGGGGGGGTGCTGTGGGGTTGGGGGTGCTGCGGGGCTTGGGAGTGCTGTGGGGCTGGGGGTGCTGTGGGGTGGACGGGGGTGCTGGGGGTGTGTTTTGGGGCTGGGGGGTGTTTTGGGGCTGGGGGGTGCTAGGGGTGATGTGGGGTTGGGGGGCTGGGGGTGTATTTTGGGGCTGGGGGTGCTGCTGTGGCTTAAGGCCCCCACCGTGGCTCAGGGTCCCCTCCTGGGCGCTGTTTGGGGGGGGCGCACTGCGGACCAGGCGGGTCCCCTGTAGGGTGGGACATGTGGGTGAGGGTCCAGCGCCCCAGGGGGGTGGGTGGGGGTCCCACTGGGGGTCCCGGTGGGGGTCCGTGAGCGGTGGGCGCCCCGCAGGAGCAGGCCTCGTGGGTGTGCCGGTGCGAGGCGGGGGTGGTGCAGCGGCTGGAGCAGGACTTCAAGGCGACGCTGCAGCAGCAGCACTCGCTGGAGCAGTGGGCGGCCTGGCTCGACGCCGTCGTCGCCCGCGTCCTCAAGCCCCACCTGGGCACCCCGGCCTTCCCCCGCGCCGCCAAGCTCTTCCTCCTCAAGTGGTCCTTCTACAGGTGGGCGCCGGTGCGCGTGTTAACACTGAAACCTACTGACGGCAGCTCTCTGCGTGGGTGTGTGCATGTGTGTTAACTCTGGAAGCTACTGACAGCAGCTCTCTGCATGGGTGTGCGTGCATGTTAACCCTGAAACCTACTGATGGAAGCTCTCTGCATGTTCTCTTTTGAGTAGGATGTGTGTGTGTTAACTCTGAAAACTACTGACGGCAGCTCTCTGCATGGGTGTGTGCGTGTGTGTTAACTCTGAAAGCTACTGACGGCTGCACAGTCCCTTTCGAGTAGGGGGTGTAATTGGAGTGAGCGGTCCGTGGGTCGGAGGGCTCGCCCACGCCTTGAATTGACCGTGTTGGGTCGAGGATCGTGTCCTCGGCTCGGACCTGCTTTGGTCAAAGTTTATCCCCACCATAATCCACCCTTCGGCAGCCATCTTGGCCACCGCCACCTTCTCCTTGTTCCTCACCCCGGTGGATTATCGGTCAATAAACACCTCAGGGCTGGGACCGCACGGGGGGGCTCCGGCAGCGTCGGCGAGATAAATTTTACTGTAAATTTGATTGTTTATGCCATTGGAGACCGATTTTCCCCAAATAATCATCAGTCTCTCCCGCTAATCGCCACTAATCCAGAGGGGAGGAGTTAAGGGGGGTTCTAAGTGGACTCCCAAAATCCTAAATCCGGTGATTTTCACCCCCCTCCCCAAATCCTGACCCCGGCGCAGCTCGATGGTGATCCGGGACCTGACCCTGCGCAGTGCCGCCAGCTTCGGCTCCTTCCACCTCATCCGCCTGCTCTACGACGAGTACATGTACTACCTGGTGGAGCACCGCGTGGCGCGGGCCCGCGGGCAGAGCCCCATCGCCGTCATGGGCGAGGTGAGGGGGCGCGGGGGTGTGGGCTGGGGGGGTGGGGGGCGCGGGGGGGCTTCACGGCCACTCTCTGCCCGCAGTTCGCCAACCTGACGAGCTCCCTCAGCTCCCTGGACCCCGACAAAGGTGAGCGACACGCTCCCCCATCGCTCTCTCTATGTGTGTGCGTGTGTGTGTGTGTGTGCGTGTGGACTCTGGAGCCTACTGATGGCAGCTCTGTGTGTGTATAAGCTCTGGATGTACCGATGGAGAGAGTGAGTGTAGGGGTGTGTTTGTGCGCATGTGTGTTACTCCGGATATACTGCTGGAAAGGGTGAGCGTGTTAACTCTGAAACTTACTGGTGGCAGTTCTCCACGTGAATAACAACTCTGGAGCTACCCATGGAAAGAGTGAGCGTGTTAACTCTGGAACATACTGATAGGAGTGCTCCGTGTGTGCGTGTGTTAACTCTGAATTTTCTGATGCCAAGAGAGTATTAACTCTGAAACCTATTCATGGCAGTTCTGTGCATGTGTGGAAGCGCTGGAGACTGCTGATGGCAGCTGCATCGCTCTGTGTGTGTGTGTTAACTCTGAAATCTACTGACTGCAACTCTGTGCGCTTCTGTGTATGAACTTTTGTGCCTACTGATGGCAGCTTCGTGACTCTGTGTGTGTGTTAACTCTGGAGCCTACTGATGGCAGCCCTACTCGGCCCATGGCCGTGCCCCAATGGGGGGCGTGGGGGTGGGGGGGTGGGGGGTGTCGCACCACCTCCACCCCTGCTGTTTCCCCCCCCCCCAGACGAGGAGGAGGAAGAGGAGGAGGAGAGCGACGAGGAGCTACCGCAGGAGATGGCGCTGGGGGCGGGGGAGGGGGCGGCGCTGCCCCCCCCGGACCCCCTGGAGCCCCCGGCCAAGCTCCCCCGCCCCGACCCCCGTGGCCTCTTCGTCCAGGCCCTGCCCTCCAGCTGAGCGACACCCCCCCCCCCTCCGGTAACCCCCCCCCGACCCCCCCCGACCACCCCCCCGCGCTTTCACCCCCGCCTGGGCCCCCCCCCGCGTCCCCCCCTCCCCGCAGCTCCCCGGGGGGGGGCCCGGGGGGGCGACAATGTGCCTTAAGCGACGCGCCGGGATCGTGTGCCAAAGCCCCCCCGGGGGGGTGGGGGGGAGCGACACCCCCCCCCTCCAGGCCTGGGGGTGGGGGGGGCCAAAGGGAACCGCAGAATTTGGGGATGGCCCCTCCCCCCCCCGGGGGGGCGGTTTGGGGACCCTTGGGGGGGGGGGGGGAAACACGGGGGGGGAAGGGCAAAAACCACCCGGACGGGGCACAGAGACCCCGGGGGGACCCTGGACGCTGCCCCCTCCCCCCCCCCGCACCCTCTCTCCCCCCCTCAGTGCCAAACGCCCCCCGCCTCCCCCCCCCCGCTGCCTTACGCCAGGACACCCCCCCCCCCGCATGAGGGGCCCCCCCCCGCGCTTCAGCCCCTCCCCTCCCCCCCGTCTCGTTTTCGATCGATTTGTGCTTTTGTACCCCCCGCCCCTCCCCCCCCCCCCCGCCCGGCACCCCCCGGGGGGGGGGGGGGGAGGGGCCGCTGCTGGAGAGTCCGCGCGGAGAAAAGCCTCGATTGGGGGGGGGGGGGACACGGACCCCCGGTTCCCCCCACCCCCCCGTGTCTCCCCCCCCCCGCAGACGCTGTTTTCTACCTTTTGTAGTTCTTTCTTAAGAGGAATAAAAGCGCCGTCGTCTTTGCCCCCCGCCCCCCCGCGCCCACCCCCCATTCGCCCCAAAACCCCGCGAGTCACCCCCAAACTGCTGGGATTCGCCCCCAAACTGCTGGGATTTATCCCAAAAGCTCCTGGATTTGCCGCAGAACCACTGGGATTTGCTCCAAAACTCCCGGGCTTCGCCCTAAAACCCTGAGATTTGCCCCAAAACCAACTGGATTCACTCCCCAACCCTGGGGTTTATCCCAAAAGCCCCTGGCTTTGCCCCAAAACTCCTGAGATTTAACACAAAACTCCAGGATTTGCCCTGAAAGTGCTGGGATATACCCCCAAAAGCCCGGGATTTATCCCAAAAGCCCCTGGCTTTACCCCAGAACCAGTGGGATTCGCCTCAAAACTTCAGGGCTTCACCCCAAAACCCTGAGATTTGCCCCAAAACTGTGGGGATTTGCTCCACAACCCTGGGATTTATCCCAACCCCCCCAGATTTCGCCTTGAAACTCCCACAATTTACCCCAAAACCCCCACTAACTTTGCCCCAAAATGCCTGTGATTCACCCCAAAACCCCATCTATTCACCCCAAACGCCCTAGATTTGTCCCAACCCCCCCAGATTTATCCCAAACCCCCTGAATTCACCCCAAACTCCCCCCCCGCGGATGAAAGCGCCGCAAACGTGGAAATGGGAATATTTATTGGGGGGGGGGGGGGGGGGGGGGCGGGTCCTCCGGTGTCGCCCCCGCAATTAAAACACTGAACGGAAAAAAGGGGGCGGGGGGCAAAAGAAAACAAGTCCAAAAAAACTGCCCCAAAACGGGGGGGGGGGGCACCACCCTGCTCGTCCCCCCCCCCTCGGGTCCCTACAGCACGATCCAGGTGTAGCGCTCGTTGTCCGCCAGCACCTTCAGGGAGCAGCCTGGGGGGGGGGGGGGAGAGGGGGGTGAGGAGGCGGCGGGGGGGGGGGGGGGCACAGCAGCCCCCCCAGGCCCCCCTAAACACCCCAGGCCCCCCCACCTTTGTGCAGCGCCTCGTTCGTCATCCGGTTAACGTAGCGGCCGCTGCTCTCGGGGACGAGCCACTTCATCACCGTGTCCACGCAGCCCTTGCGGTACGAGCTCCACACGCTGCCGCTGTGTGTGTGGGGGGGGGGTTGTGGGGGGAGGGGGGCACCCTGAGGCCCCCCCAACCCAGCCCACCAAAGCGCCATCCCCAGCCTCCAAATCGCACATCAACACCCTCCATTTCCCTTCCCAGTCACCTAAAGTGGCCCCCACAGCCCCCAAACTGCCCCCCCCCCTTGCCCCCCTCTCCTCAGCCCCCCACCTCGTCTGCCCCTTGACCTCGGTGAGCTCCCCCACGCTGACGGTGACGAAGGTGCCGGTGTTGAGGTCCCAGGCGACCTTGAGGCTGGTGTGGTAGGTCTTTGGTCTGCAGGAGGAGGGGGCTCAGGCTGGGGGGGGCGTTTTGGGGCTGGGGGGGGGGTCGCTTGGGTGCCCCCCCTGCCCCTCCCTCACCGGAGCTGCCCCTCCTCGTCGGGGGAGGGGAAGGCCAGCAGCAGCAGCCCGATGTTGATGACGACCTGGTTGGTCTCGGGGCACACCTGGGGGGGGGATACACACATTTGGGGTGAGTTGGGGGGACAAGGGCGGGGTCCCGTGGTGCCCCTGCCACCCCCTCCCCACACCTCGAGGATGACGATGTCGTAGTCGCTGAAGGAGCAGAACTGGCGGGACCAGGCGGCGTCGTTGCGGATGACCTCATTGATGACGTACTCGAAGTCCAGCGTCAGCTGCTCCACCGTCAGGTACTGCCCCTGGCGGGTGACACACACACACACACACGGGGCTGTCACACCCCACCCCGCGACACCACAGGGGTCACCCAAGACACCCCCCGCCCCCAAACCTGCGCCGTCGCGCGCTCCTTCAGGGGCCGCAGGCTGCGCCCGCGCAGGTCGGTCACCACGAAGGGCAGCGAGATCTTGTCGTCCTCGTACTCTGGGGGGGAAAAACGGGGTGGGGGGGGGCCCTAAAACAGGAGAGGGCCCCCCCAACAGGGGAGGGGGGCACCCTCACCCCCGTGGCTCACCTTCCTCGGGCGCGGCGGGCTCACCGGGCTCCAGCACGTAGCGCAGTTTGGTGTAGTTGACGTAGCCGGGCTCGGGGGGGGGTGCTGGGAGGGCACGGGGGGTGGCGGGGGCAGGGGGGGGGTCGCCGGGGGGGCTGGCGTCGCAGCAGGGGGACGGGGGTTGCAGGCGGGTGGTGGCAGGCGGGGCACAGCGCTCGAAGCCGGCGGTGCCGCCATCCTCCTCCTCCTCCTCCTCCTCTTCCTCCTCGCCGCCACCCGGCACCGGCCCCGTGGCCTCCTTGGCGCGGCGGAAGATGTCGGCGACGAACTCTTTGGCTTTGGCCACCGCTGGGGACAACCCCGTGCCCACCCGGGCCTGCCCGTCCCCCGGTGACGCCCGCCCGGCGAGGGGCTGCACCGCCGTCACTGCCACCCCCTCTGGCTCCTCCGCCCGCGGCGCGACGCCTCCTCCAGCGCGGCGGCCGGGCACCGGCGCGCTCCGGCGCTCGTAGAGGATTTGGCAAGAGCTGGTGTCGCCTGCGGGAGGGAGCGGGAGGTGATGGGGGTCCCAGGGGGGTTCCAGGGGTGTGTGGGAGGCTCCCGGTGCGGCCGTACCGGCGGCGTGGACGGCGACGGCGCAGGCGACGAGGGAGTAGCTGGTGTTGAGGAGCACGACCTGGTCCTTCTTGAGCTGGAAGGCGGGCTGGAAGGTGGGGAAGGGGTACACCACCTGGTACTTGGTGTGCAGCATGAAGCCGTGGCGCAGGCAGTGCGCCTGCCGGTCGCCTGCAGCCGCAGGGGGAGGCCGTGAGAACCGGGGCGAGGCGGTGGGAGCGGCGGGGGGAGACGGGGGGAGGGGGTGGGAGATGGGGAGAAGGGGTGGTGGGGACCGGGAGGAGGCGGTGGGAGCCACACCAGCTCCCCCGCCTTGCCCCGTCTGGGTGGGGAAGGGGCCGGCGGGGCCTCACCGGGGTGGGCGAGGGCCGCGTGGCGGCAGGCGGGGCAGTGGCGGGGGGGCGGCATGGCCACGGCGCTGATGTAGATGTCGCGGTGGTTCTCGTCGCTCATCATCATCATGTTGACCAGGAGCCCGTTGGCCGAGCGGGTGCTGCCGGGGGGGGGAGGCGGGGGGCAGTCAGGAGGCGGCAGGGGGGACACAGCGATGGGGGGACACACACAGGGTGCCGGGGGGGCCCCAGGCCCTCACTTGAAGCCGAAGACGATGACCTTGGAGGGGTCGCTGGGCCACTCGCACACCGTCAGGTATAAGTCGCTGTAAATCTCCTCGTCCTGGAAGAGCCGAACCTGCCGCACCTGCGGGAAGGGGGGTGGTGGGAGTGGCCCTGGGACCCCCCCAAACCACTGAGGGGTGTCCATCTGGGAGAGGGTGGGCACGGTACCAGTTTGAGCTTGCTGTGGACGTTGAACTCCCACCAGTAGAGGTGGTAGATGTAGAAGGAGAAGTCGTCGTCGCCGCTGTTGCTGGTGTAGGACAGGACGTAGCGGCCGCACTTGGAGAAGCCGAGGAAGATGTGCCTGGGGACACACACCCACCCCCCCACATGGCAGGTCCAGCACGACCCCCCTGGAGCTGGGGGTCCCCCCCTGCGCCCCCCGACCCCGCCGCAGAGCCTCACCCCGCGCACAGCAGGTCCTCGTCCACGATGCTCTTGAGGGAGACGCAGACCCGCGGCGGCAGCTTGCGGAAGAGCCGGGGCGAGAGCTGCCCGCTGAGCTGGGGAGGGGGCGGCTCCGTCAGGGAAACACACCCCCCAAATCATCTGCACCTCAAGCCCACCTCCCCACACGCGCCTGCAGACTCCAACACCCACCTCCAGCCCCCCAACACCCCCCACACCCGCCTCCAGCCCCCCAACAACCCTTCACACAACCCCTGTGTCCCCCAAACCCCTCACAGGCCCCAGCATCAAGCCACAACCCCGGGCTCCCCCAGGACCCCCCGCCCCCGCCGCCCGCCAGCTCGGGGCTCCCCTCAGGGAACACCCGCCATGTCCCCCCGCCGCCCCTCGCTCACCTTGACACGATCGAGCTGCCTCACGACGTGCTCGCGGCGGCCCCGCGGGCCCGGCCCGGCCGAGGACCCGCCCGCCGCCCCCGCCGGGCCCCGCTTTCCCCCCGGGCCGCCCCGCTCCGATTTCGAGCTGGGCGCCATTTTCCCCCCGGCCCCCTCCGCTTCCGGAGCGCCCGGGCCCGCCGCTGATGGCCCGCCCACGCCGCGCGCCCATTGGCCGCCGCTCTACCTCTCCTTCCTCCCATTGGAAGACCCGGCAGCGCGGGGCGGCTACCCCGCTCTCTATTGGACCAAGGCCGCCGTCAATCCCCACCGCGCCCCACCCCGGCGAACAGAGATGACCAATGAGAGCGCACCGCCCGCGCCATGATTGGCCCACCCTGCCGCCCATCCGTTCTGGAGCGGTTGCCATGGAGAAGAGGCGCAGGCGGGGGAGGCGGTCCCTGGGGAGTGGGCGGGGCCTTGGGGGCAGTTGCCGTGGCGACGAGGATGTGCGGCCCGGCCTGGGCCTGGGGACACCGCAGGGGGGCAGCGGGGACACCGGGGGGCCACGGCACCCACCCCACCCCCCGCCCGCACCGAGGGCCGTGCCCAGGGAGGCACCACCAGGCCCGGGTCCCCATCCCAGCACCTTCCTCCCCCACCCCCCACTGGAGGGATTCACCAAAACCCATCTTTTTCTTCTTAAAAACTTTATAGATAATTTGTATGTGAAAGCACAAAATAAACCCGTTGCGCAACCTGGCCTCCCGCCCCCGTCCCGCCCCCCCCCCCCCCCGAGAGCTCCCTGGGGACAGGCACTTAGAGGGGTGACAGGGGGACGGTCCCCTCCCAGGGACCCACTTTGGTGCAGGGGGGTGGGGGGGGTGGGACATGGAGAGGGGTCCCAAAGTGCGATAGGGGGATCCCGGGAGGGGGGTTAGTGTCACCCTGTCGCCAGGGGGAGGGACCAGGAGGGGAGGTAGCAGCTCTGATCCCTGTGATTGTCACAGCAGCGCTGAGGGGGCGGTGTGGGGGGGCGGTGTGTGTGTGTCCCGTGTGCCCCCTCCAAAGTGCCTGCACCCTGCTGGGTCCCAGCCCCGGGGTGGGGGGCTCATCGGCGGAGCTTTTGGAGCTGGAAGAGAAGAGGGGGCGGTGAAGGGGGGGGGGACACACACGACAGGGACCCCCAGAAAGACCGCCCCTGGCTGCCCCCTCACCTCGCTCTCCACCAGGTTCCTCTTGTACAGAGCCTCCTTGGCCGCCTCCTGCCAAGAGGGAGGTGTCAGGACGGGGGGGGCGCAGGGCCCCCGCACCCCAAAGAGCACCCACGGGTGCCAGTGCACCCCACAGGGTTCGGGGGTGCTGCCTCACCCGGTTGCCCTCGGTGCCCAGGCGCCGTGCCGCCTCGGTGTAGAGCTGCAGGTACCGCTCCAGCTGGGCCAGGTACTCTTAGAAAAAAGGGGAAAAAAGGTAAAATAAAGTCGTGGGAGGGGGGCTAAGGGTTTTTGGGGGAGCCCCTCACCTTTACGGAAGGGGGGGCCACCATGCTGCAGGCGTGTCCGCAGGCACTGGCTGCGCCGGGCGATGTCCTGGTGCTGCTCCCGCAGCTCGGGGGGCACCGGCCGCTGCGCCTGGGTGTAGGCCAGCATCTGCGGGGACCCCGCGGTGAGGGGCGGGTCCAGGCAGTGGGTGAGGGACCCCCCCTGTGCCCCCAAAACGCCGCGGGTAGGGTGGAGGGGCTCACCTTCCTCTCCAGCTTCTCCCGGTCGAAGGCCAGCAGGTTGAGGCTGGGCAGCGTGGGCACGGCCCTGCTGCGGGGAGCGGGGGGGAAAGGGCCCTGGGTGAGGGGGGGGAGGACAAGGAGGGGGTCCCCAGCATCCCCCCAGCCCCGTCCTTTCAGGACACCATCTGCCAGCACAGGCCCGTCAACCAGGAGGGAGAAGAAGAGGGGGTCGTGGGGGTCCCAGCGCTCTCCTCATCTCCCACCTTCGTCCTCGCTGCTCCATACGGTGCCTGCCCTATCTTCCTCCTCCTCCTCCTCCTGCAGCCGGAGCAGGGGTTAATTCCCACCCTGCACGATGCCAAAACAGCGGCCACGGCGAGCGCGGCCACCTCCGGGGCAGGGATACCCTCTGGAGCAGGACAAAAAGTCCAGAAATGGGAGTTTTCCTGGGCGCCGGGTGTGGCCTGCGCCTCTTTGGGCAAAAGCAGGGCCCAGGGAGGAAGAGGAGGAGGAGGAGAGGTGCAGGCAGAGCCGGCCTCGCTACAGCACCAAGCAGACAGCTGTCCTGAACAGGAAGGAAAGACGGAGAGGAGAGAGGGTGAACGGCACCCACCGCCGTGTCCCCAGCCCCACTTTCTGCCCCACATCATCCCCCCGGCTCCGAGGCACCATGAGGATGATTTGGGATTGAGCCAACCCCCCGAAGGGCCCCCCAAAAAGCAGGTGCCGACCCCCCGCCCTGCCCTGACCGCAGCGCGAGCCAGGCAGCCGCCGCCACTCGCCTGTTGTTCCCCTCCTTTGCGGGAGCAACGGGCGCTTTGGGTTTGGGGACAGCGACCTGGAGGGAGAGAACCAGGGTTAAGAGGGCGCTTGTTCCCCCGTGGGGGGTTGACTGAACGGGTGGGGAGGCCGAAGGCAACTGGGGCACCATCCGTCGCCCACCGTGGCGCTTACTGGGGCCACGGCGCAGGGGTTGATGACCAGCCAGCGCTCGGTCCTTGTCTCCAGCTGCTGGGAGCTCAGGGGCTCCCTGAGCCGCACGATCACCTCCAGCTTCCCCCCCGTGGGCCGGCGGCCGTCCAGGAGCTGGGGGAGAGGCGGGAAGAATGTTAACAGAGCCGGGAGCGGCGGGAGAAGGCCGTGAGCGAGGCAAGAGCAGTGGGAAAAGGCCCTTAGCGAGGCGAGAGCGGGCGTTTGCCCCCAGGAGATGGCAGCCCGATTTGCCCCCAGGAGGTGACGGCGCCTCGCCCCTCACCTCGATGATCTCCCGAACCTCACACATCGTCTCCAGCGCCTCCAGCTTGAGCTGGGCTGTGCCGATGACACGGTCTGTCTTGAACAACCCCCTGGGAGAAGCGGTGGAGGGGTAAAAACCAACCGGGGGCTGCCAGAGGAGGGGGGAAAACCCCTCTTTTGTCCCCCAAAAAGGGTCTCTTACCCTTTATGCGCCACTTCGAACTTGATGCCTTTGGTCTGAAGGACACGGCGGAGCCCACGGTGTCCTCGGTTCACGTAGAGCTTGAACTGCTCCTGGAACTCTGCCGGGGAACCGGCACTGCGGTGTCAGCGGCACCGAGCCCCCGGCCAGACGGGGACCAGGGCGGCATTAATTGCCCCCCCCCCGGTCACATCAGCCGTCGTGCAGCGACCGCAGAGACCCTCGCTGTCACCCCCTGAGTACCAGCCCCCTCCCCGCCCCTCAGGAAGGGCAGAACCTGGGCATTTACCGGGAGAATCGGTGTTTTTGACGACGTTGGTCTTGTCTTTTTGAGCTTCCTCCTGTTGGGGCGAAGCGGGAAGGTGAGGGCTGAGCCGCCCGGGGCGGGGGGAGCGCGCCAGAGGGACCCCGACTCACCGCGTTGGGGTAAGGGAACTCGAACCGCACGAAGGCGTCCAGGTCGTTGGGAGCCACGCCTGCAAGGGGGGGGGACACGCCGTGAGTGCCGCGCCGGCAGCACCGGCCGCTCGTGGGTCACCGTGGCGGAGGATTCACGACCCCCACCACCACCACCGTGCCCCGGCAGGTCTCTGCCCTTTCCTCTCACCGGGTGGTGCCGGGAGGTTGATGCCTTTTACGATCGCCAGCACCATGTCGTTGCTGTTCAGCTCCGGAAAGATCCTGGGGAGGGGAGAGAGGCGTGAAAATCGGCGCCCACCCGCCCCCTGCTCACCACACCGGCGCCGCGCTCGGCCGGCGACCCCCTACTTGATGACGCTGAAGGTTCGCTGCTCGTAGTGGTACTTGGGCGGGGGGCAGCCCCGGGCGTGGGCCTGCTTCAGGAGCTCCATGTTCTGCTGGCAGTCCTCGGCTAGCTTCTCGAACCTGGTGGGGCAGAGCGGCTTACGGCAGCGGCCTCCTCTTCCTCGGCACCACGGCGAGGAAGGTGCTGCCCCCTCCCGCGGCAAATCCCGCCCAGCCAACTCACTTGGTGGTCTCGGCGATGTTCCCCAGGTGGGTGAACTGCTTGGAGTAACTCATGCACATCTGGGAGGAAGAGGAGGAAGGTTTCCACAGCCCGCCGGGCGCCCGCGGCAGCCCCGACCCCAGATCCCCCCGACCCCGGACCCGCTGGTGGCAGGTTCTCGAAGCCCAGAGGTGTCACCCCCTTCCCCAGCTCATCCCACTCCAGCCCGGACCTTTTCTCCGGCAGAAAACCCCGTTTCAGTCTAAATTCAGCCCAGATTTACCCTGAGGTTTAAAGCTGGAGCGTCTCGCCCCATCCTTGGCAAGCGAAGCAGTTCGATGCCTTCCTCCTCAACCCCCCCGCCCTCCTCCTCAACCCCCCCGCCCTCCTCCTCTTCGCTCCCCTGCCTTCCTCCTCGCCTCCCTGCCCCCCTCCCTGCCCCCTCGCCTCCCTGCCTTCCTCCTCACCCCCCCGCCCTCCTCCTCCACAGCGAGGAAGACCTCCCCTAGGTCTCCCCTCCGCCACAGGCTTTACGCAGCCCCACGTCGCGTCCTGCCCGTGCCGCGTTCTCAATCTCTCCCTGCCCGTGACCAAAACTGCCCCAAATTTTCTGCCCTTTTGCCCCACCAACCCCCTGGCCCCGGCACCTCGTGCTGCTGCCGGATCAGCTTCATCAGCTCCAGGTACTGCCCGGCCGCCTCGGGGGAGATGTGAACCCCCCGGCGCTGCACCAGCACAAAGTCCTCCTTGTTGACGGGGGCTTCGGGGACCTGGAGGGGACGGGTGGGATGAGGGACACGAGGAGCCTGCCCAGAGCCACAAAGCTAAACAAACCCCCCAAAAAACGCCCCCTCGAAGCCCTGACCTTGGCGATGTCGACGGGCAGGCCGTTCCGCGAGGCGGCGATCATGGGGTCCAGCCCTTTGGCCTGGCGCAGGAAGAGCTTCGCCCCCTCGATGTCGTTCTTCTGCTTGGCGCGCAGGGCGGCCTGCATCAGCTGCCGCCGCCGGCCCTCCAGGAACGCCAGCTGCTGCTGGGCTGTGGGGAGAAGAGGGGCTGAGCGGCCCCGGAGGGAGGCTGCCGGGGTCTGGGGGTCGCCACCCCCCACCCTCTCGCCCCCCAGGGTGGTCAGATGGGGCAGCCGGTACCTTTTGCGGTGGTTTTGGGCGCCGGTTTGGCCATGCCGGTGGAATTCGGGGCACCCGTGGAGGGGGCTCGGGGTGGCGGCGGTGGCTGCTTGGGCTGGGAGGCGGTGGCGGCTCTCGCTGGGGCAGGGCGGGCGGCAGGCTGTGCCATGGGCTGCGCCGGGAACAGAACAACGGCGGGTTGAAGCAGGAGAAACACAAAACATCCATCCCACGGGCACAAGGCAGGGGGGTGCCCCCTCCAGAGCCCTCCCCACCCCCATTTTGGGTTCCTATGGCAGCGAGGGGAGGCAGACAGGGGTCTTGAGCCCCCCAAAAACGCCAACCTTTGCCTCCTCAGCGCCATCCTCCTCCCCGTGGACCTCCTGGCTTGCCAGCTTCATGGCTGTCTCCAGCATTCCGGCGAGGCTTTGGTCTCCGGACGGCGTCTCCGCACCCTGGACGGGCTGGAAGCCTGGCCAAGGGGGTGCCAAGGGGGAAAGGCCGGGTGGTACCGAAGGCTCTGCCGCCTCGCTGGGCTGGGGGGGCCCGAACCGACCTCCCCACGGCACGCTGGAACAGCCCGGGAACCTCTCGCCGCAAAAAGGGACGGGGAAAATACCTGGCGGGACGGGCAGCTCCGAGAAATCCACCGGTTTCCCCGCTTTGTGGGCCCGGATGGCGTCCTGGTATTGCTGGGTGGGAAACAGGAGGGTGAGCAGGGCCATGGTGGGGCCGGCAGCACCGCGGCGGCACCGGCGGCACCCGGCACCTTGACGATGCGCTCGTGCATCCGCGCCTTCCGGTCATCTCCCTTGCTCTTGGCCTGCGCCGCCGCCGTCCGGTACCGCTCCATCCGCTGCTGCAGGGCCTCCAGCGCGTCCCGGGGAGCGGGGGGGGCGTCTGTTTTGGGGGGGAAGAGGCAGGAAAAAAGCTTCAGGCGTCTTTCTCTGTGAACTGCCCTGTCCTCAGGGAGGAGCTCGGGCTCAGAAATGAGCCGTCGGGGCTTCGACCTGCCGCGGGAGACGCTGGTTGCGGTTCTGGCACGGGCTCCGCGGCGGCAGACTGCGGCTGGCCAGGCGACGGCAGCTCCTTCGGCGGCTGGGCTGCGGGGGAGAGGGGAGCGATCGGCGCCGGCAAACTGCCATGTCGGCCGGGACGAGCAGAACCACCGCGCCGGCCTTCTCGTCCCGCTGAAGAGCGGGTTACGATGCTCCCGGCGCCGCTCTGGCTCTTACCGGGAGGAGGAGGCGGCACGCTGCTCAGCTCCACCGGCTGGCCCTTCCCCGCCGCCTCGAGCAGGGAGTCAAAACTCTGAAAAACCACGAGAAAAAAAGCAAAAAGCACGCGCTTGTTTGGCGTGGAGCTCCGCAGCCAGCCCGACCAACCCTCCTTTTGCTACAGGAGCCACGAAAAGGGGGACGATTTGGGTCGATATCGAGCCGGGAGGGAAACTCAGGACCCTCTGGCTGCCTGAGGCCACCCGGAGCCGTACCTTTGCGACCCGGTAGAACCTCGTGGCCGCCTCCAGGTCCCCGCGGTGCTTGGCGTGCAGCGCTGCCAGCTTGTACTCCCGCTGCCGGCCCCGCAGCAGGGCCTCGGCGCCGCCAGAGCCTGGGGAAGGCGAGAGGAGGGCAGCGTTGCCGGTTTCCCCTGTCAGCGGCAGGGGACAGCGGCTGACAGGGCCGCCGAGCGAGCCAAACCCTTGCCTGGGTAGGAAGGCGGCGATGGAGGAGCTGGTTTTGCCTCTGCAGAGGCGACGGGGAGGACCTGGGGCTTCACGAGGATGGGGGGTGGCTGCGGCTTTGGGGGAGGCTGCGGGGAGGCCGGGGAGGGCTGTGTCGGGGAGCCGGCGCCCTTCCCCAGCGCCACCGGAGGGGGGATTTCTTCCTCGTCGATCTTTTTGCCCTTCTTGACGGAGACCAGCATGTTCTCCAGCGTCTGGAAGGGACAGGCACAGGGCAAAACTCACCCTCACTCTGACGATCCTCTGAGGAGAAAGCTCAGAGCCCACCGGGGCAGCAGCAAGGCTGCTGGAGGTGGGAAAACCCAATTTCCCCCTAAACCATGACCCAAATGGGGCCTGGGGTGTTCGAACTAGTTGGGGATCCAGCCCCAAAATCTCCTTATCTTCCCCAGAAAACCTCTCCAGGCGCCTCCCCTCCCAGCCCGTGCGAGAGGCCAGCCCGCCGTGTCGCTCTGCCGGCAGCCGAAACCCAAGGGGAAGGGAAGGGTGAGCTCTGCCCCCCACCAGGCGGGGTTGCCCTTGGGTTTTGGTGGGGTTTTCTTCCCCAAAAAACCCTCTTAATGGTGAAAGTCGTCGCCCTCTTGAGCCACAGCCCAGAGGCAACGCGCTATCCTGCCTCTGGGGAGGGCTCTGCACCGAAACGGGGGGGCAGGAAAGACCTGAGCGCGGCAGAAGGGGCTGAACAGAGATGGGAAACGGGCAGGAGGGGAAAACAGGGCTCCAGGTCATAAAAAGTGATAATAACCCTGAGACTCTTCCGAGGGTTTTGAACAAGGGTGAGGCACCGGGAGTGTCAGGCCGCGTTCGGCTGGAGCTGCGGCGCTCACGGGGTCCCAGAGAGGACGACACCGCAGGTGGCTGCGCCCGCCAGTGCCTCACGTTTACATTAATGCCCCCAGTTAAGCACTGAAACGAGGACGACCAGATTTTCCAAGAACTCTGAGGAATTCCTGCGGGGAGCTGGCCCGGCCCACGGCTGCAGGGAGAGGCCGGGGCTCCGCCAGAAGCACGAAACCCCCCCGAGTTTGGAAACGCCGAGAAGTCGACATCGAACCGCTCCAGTGACGGAGAGACTCGAGGGAAATGAGGGCTTCGTGTCCGAGCCCCGCGAGCCCTCGGGCCCCTCGGCCCGGCTCACCTTGAGGCCCCTCTCGTAGCGCCGCAGCCTGGCGCCGTCCCCGGCCTGCCTGGCATTGGCGAGGGCTGTCCGGTACATGGCCGCCCGCTCCGCCAGCGTCGACTCGATGTCACCAGGCTCCGGCAGCACCTCCGGGACCTGCGGCCGCCCCCCAGGAGAAGCGCTCGGGTCGGGCCGGCAGCTCGGTGCCCGGCTCTGGCTCCCACCAGCGCCGCTGCGGCCGCCCGGCCCCGTCTGCCCCAGGATTTCCTGGGCTCGAGGAGCTGCGGGAGAGCCCCGCCGGCTGCCCCTGAACGGGGACTCCCCAAGAACGGCTAAAAAAGGGGATTCCCCAAGGCTGATTCCTGACAGATTCCAATAAATTCGCTAAATCCTGTCACCATGCTTGAGTTTTCCAACACTGCTTGTCGCCTCAGCAGAGGAAACCCAGCTCCTGACCCCCAGGAAAGGCTTTAACCCCCTCCCCCAGCAAAGGGGGTTTAACCCCCTCCCCCAGCAAACGGTTTTGCCCCTCCGGGGAGCAGCTTCGCGTGACAGAGTCACGTTTTCTTGCCAGGGAACCGAACAGAACGACACAGAAGGCCAAAACGAGCCGGATCTGGCACTGGCAGAGCAGCAGCGGAGCCGAAAGACGCGCCGTACCTTGGCGGGAGGCACCGGCGCCTCTGCGCTCTCCTCCCCTTTGCCCAGCACCTCCTGCAGCTCGGCCTGTGAAGCGCCGGGGTGACGTCAGCGACAATCCGGGGCGGAAAAGCCCTTTCTTTGGGACAAGGCGATCCCGAGGAGCGAAGCCCCAGAGACCAGAGCTCCCCCCCTGAGGGCTCAGACCCCTTCCTCACCATGAGGTCATCTTCATCTTCCAGCTCTTCGTCGTCATCCCCCTCCTCCTCGTCCGGGTCCTTCATGCAGAGGGCAGCCATCTTCTCAATCGTCTCCATCGGCAAAGGGGCTGGAGGAGCAGAAGTGGCACGAGGGTTTTTTTTGGGGCCACGTACCTGTTTCTGGGCAGTTTAAGCCCATGGGCAGGGGAGTCTGGCTCAGGGTGGGGGCAGAAACGACCCAACAGGGTTATTAATGATCCCAGAAATTAATGGCAGACGAGCCCCCGGTGCAGCAGCGCTCACTTTTCTCCTTGGGCTTCTCCCCCGGCACAGCTCGGTCTCCCACCAGCGCCAGCAGCTCGGCCTCCAGCTCAGCGGCATCGTCCCCACTATCGTCCCCCGCTGTCCCCTCAGGAGAGAGCTCCACCAGCAATCCCATCTGCGGGGTGGGGAGGGGACGACACGACAGCCCTGAGGGCATGATGCTAAGGACACCCCGTTAGGGTGAGAGGATCCCCCAGGATCTGGCCGAGGGACGGAGGAATCCACACCGGATCCTCGGGGGGGGAAGCTGCCGACTCGGGACCGAGCCCACGGAGCCCCAAGCGCCGCCGCCATGGTGACGCACGAGGCGATGGAGCAAATTAAAGCGTTTAAATCACTGAGCTGCCCGTGCTGGCTCCGGTTTCCCTCCCCCTGACGAAGGGCCGCTCACAGCGTCGCCCTTTCCCCCCTGCGCGGGCGGGGGGGACACACCCAGCATGCCGACGGTGCCCGGGGTGCCGGGGCTCAGCACGCACCGGGGCAGGGCAGGGGGGAAGCGGCCCATACCTGCCTGGCGATGGTGATGCCACGGCCCGGTGGCGGCGGTGGCCTCCTGGCTCTGCTCATGGCTCCGTCCCTCGCCGAGCCCAGCTGGGGGGGGGAACACGGCCTTGGGGTGCGGGGTCCCGGAGGACAGAGCTCCCCACCCCCCCACCCGCCCTTCGGCCTCAGCTTTTTGCAACCCCCACTGAGCTTCCCCCGCCCACACACACACCCTCCATTTTCCAGAAGCTTCTTGGCGGCCCCCTCCCTCACCACAGCCCCCCCGAGCACCCCAGGGGGCTGCCCACCCCCTCCCAGACCCGACCTTTCCTCCAGAGGATTCACCCGCTACCCCCCAGCCCCCCCGGTACTTCTCTTGCAGTCTCCCCCCCAGCCCCCCGCAAGGCCCCACTGCCCCCCACAGCCCCTACAGCCCCCAACAAGGCCTCGGCCCGCCACCCCCCCCCCCCCCCAAGAAAGGACCGCTAACCCTCCACCACCACTCCCGGCTCTCCTCTCCGCTCCCCTCCCTGCCCCCGGTACCGGCCCCCCTATCCACACACACACACACTTCCTTCTCCACCCGTCGCTGTCAACAACACGCCGCGCTTTACGGCGCCGCTGTCGCAAAAGCCGCCACCTCCGCCGCCACTTTTCGCTTGACGGCACCCCGAGAGACTACAACTCCCAGCGGGCTACGCGCCGCGCATGCGCACGGCGGGAAGCGGCGGAAAAGGCGGGAAAAGCGTGAGGTGATGAGGGGAGGGAAGATGGCGCCCCCCCCCGGGGAGGCCGACGCGGGTCGGGGGGTGGAACTAGGTGAAAATCCACGGTTTTTTCACCTCAGAACTAGAGGGTTTGGGTCCTTCTGCTGTGGCCACGGCCCTGGGGGGGGGGCGGCTGGGGGGAGGGGGCTGGGCCGGGGGGGGTGGCAAATGGCTGTGGGCTGGGGGGTGCCCAAGGACGTCAGAGAGAGGCTGATTGTTAAGTGCCGTTATTTTCTCCCCCCCTCAGGTGAGCGGCGGGATGGGTAAACGGAAGAACGAGCAGCCACCAGGTAATGGCGGGAGGCCCTGTCGGTGGCGAGGGGACAGGGGTGGTGAGGGGATGGAACAGTGAGGGGACGGGGACTGGGACGGGGGTGGTGAGGGGATGGGACAGCGAGGGGACGGGGACGGTGAGGGGATGGGACAGTGAGGGGACGGGGACAGTGAGGGAACGGGGACAGTGAGGTGATGGGGGCAGTGAGGGGATGGGGGCAGGGATGAGGACAGTGAGGGGCCAGCATCCCCTTCCCCTCCCCATAAGGCAGTGTCTGCTGAGGAGCCCCACCAACCTGCCCCGTACTTCCATACCTCGCTCCTTCCATTCAGTTGGCAACGAGCAGCCCTAAAACCACCTGGGGTTTTAATTGTAACAAACCTGCTGAACGACAAAACTGTCCCAATTTGAAGCAAAATGACGCCCAGCTGTTACCTTTCCCGCAACTTTGCTGTCAAATTCCCTCAGACTGCGCCGTGCCTTCAGGGTTTAGGGCACCTCCATGCCACACGCTGCCTGGGTGGCTTCCCCAGACACCCGCCCTGCAGAAAACATGGCTTTTTATGGGATAAAACTCAAAAACAGGCGACTTTCCGCCGGTGGTTGGTGAGGGAGCACCCACCAAGCTGCAGCTGAGCCCCTCAAGCTGCACACTCTGTTTTGGGGTGGTGTGGGGGAGAAGGGGTGGCTGGAGCAGAGCTGACACCCCACAAAAAGCCCTAAAAGCGATGTTTTTCCCTCAGCCCACAGCCATTTGCCACCCCCCCTCCAGACCAGGCCCACCCCCCAGCCGCCCCCCCCAGGGCCGTGGCCGCAGCAGAAGGACCCAAACCCTCTAGTTCTGAGGTGAAAAAAACGTGGATTTTCACCTAGTTCCACCCTCCCAACCTGCGTCGGCCTCCCCGGGGGGGGGGGGGGGGCGCCATCTTCCCTCCCCTCATCACCTCATGCTTTTCCTGCCTTTTCCACTGCATTAGAGGCATGTTTTGGGTTTTTTTTCCCCCTAAGATTTAACAACAAAAACCACACCAACCCTCAACAGAGGTTCTTCTCCCTGTCTGACCCGGTGCTGAGTCCATCTCGTGCCCGAGGCTGATACCTGAGGATTATTTCTTCCCCTTAAAGGAGCAGACAGTAAATGCCGCGTTCCCAAAACGAAACAAAGTCTTTGGGAAGGTTTGGATGCGACAGGAGACACCAGCTCAGACGTGACCGGACCGGCTCAGACCAACGATGCCGACAGACAACCGAAGTCTCGGGGACAGATGAGCGCCGCAGCGAGCGCCCCAAGGAGGTAACGGGGCAAGGAACTGGCGGGACGGGGCTTTGCGGGTGAACCGGGCTCTGTGGGGTGACGTCCTCAGCGAGCGCCTCGCCGCTGCCTGAGCGTGGTTTATCGTCTTTACCAGCACGGACGGCGCCAGGGAGGCGGCAGCTGCGGAGCAAAGCCAGGCGGGAGAGCGTGTCCCCAGCCCCGCGCCACAGGTACGCCTGTCCTGGGCGCCGGGCGAGCTCAGCGAGCTCCCGGCTCTCACTGAAACACTCGGGTGGTGAGAAACTCCCTTGGCGGCGCGGCCAGAGCCTCCACCGCGGTGCTGCTTGTCGGCAAACTCAGCCTTCGGTGCTTACACCAAATGAAGGGAAAAAAATGCCAGAGATTGGGATTTTTTAACGGCACCTTGTTGTTTCAGGCAGGAAGGGACACGGGCGGCGGTGGAGGCGGCCTGTCACCGGAGGCAGCTGCCCAGGGAGCAGCATCTCAGCCGGCATCGCCGCAATGGGCCTGTTCGATGGTGGATGAGACAGTAGAGGATCAGCCAGCGGCGACCACGGAGCGGCACGGAAGCGCCGGTGAAGAGCTGGCCGCCGAAACGCCAACTTGCTGCAGAACGGGCGGTGTCGGTGATGGTCCTGAGCGTGGCTCCGCTCCGCCAGCGCGAGGAGAGGGGGCTGCTGGCAGGGAGGTCGCTCTCCCTGTGGATACTCCAGGCCGGAGCACCGGCAGCTGCCTGCCGGCAGAGCTGCCTGACCCTCACAGTGAAGAGGAGGTTCACCACAGCGAGCCGGGCGAGCGCCGCAGTGACGCCCATCCAAGCCAGGAGCCACCAGGCGCATCTGTTGTGATCGCCAAAGAAACTGAATCCGGCGCCGTACCTGAGGGGGCGGCTGGAGGGGAGCACCAGGGAAATGGCCGCAGGGAGCAGCCACAGGCAACCGGGACGGACGAGGCGGCAGAGAACACGGCTGACTCCTGGTGCTGCCCAGCCAGCAGCAACATCTCGGCGGAGGTTTTGGCAGAGACAAAGGCGGAGGGAGGCACCGCTGAACCGGAGAGCGCGGGCGATGCTGGCACCATCAGCCCGGCGAGCCACCCCCAGGGTGGGAATGCTTCCCCGTGGAAAACACTGGGAGAAGCCGACGTGCGCCGGGAAGAGGCCGGAGGGGGAGAAATGGCTGCTGCCGGGACCAGCTCAGCGCTGGATCCGGCCGTCCCGGCTGGCAGGGATCCCTCGGGCGAGGGGGAGGGTGAAGGTGTCGTGGAAGAACGGGGTGCAGGGCCCATGGTGAGCGGTGGCGGAGGAGTCGCCAAGAGCATGCCCGCCGGGATGGCGACGCCGGGGCCGGCTCCCACAGGCACCGCACGACCCCCTGCCTCCGGCACTGGCTCGGCTGTCGGCGCAGAGCCCCGGGACAAGCCGCTCTCCCCACGGTCAGAGCTGCAGAGTGGCCTAGAAGGGCACAGCCTCGCGCTCCCACCGCAGCAGGTAAATCCCTGGCAGTCACTCATTTACCATGAAAACCCCCAAAACACCTGAAACGCACCCCAAAATGCCCAAAATAACCCAAAAGGGGGGAAAACCCAACTTTTTGCAGGAGCGGGCTGCACTGGGGCACCCCGGGCGCAGCTTCATCGTTGCCCAAACTTCTCCCCGCAGCCACTCTCCGCCGCCGACCGGTGTGACCCTGCGGCGCCTGGGTGCGAGCTGCGTGCCATGGCCAGCCAGAGCCGCGCTGAAGAGGCACCGCTGCTCGCCAAGGAGGACAGTTCGGCCCAGCCGCCGCCCAGGTAGGGGCAACACCCGCTCGGAGGCACTCCCAACGTCTTGAGTGGGATGGCAGCGGGGTTAAAAACTTACTTTTGAGTAAAACCGAGCAGATTTGGTGATTAGAACCATCCTCGTTTTCCTCCCCATCGTGGGCAGGGGTGAGGAGCCGGCAGGGCCGCACCCACCCGCCAGCAGCGAGGACGCGACCGACGTCATCTGCGGCCTCATCCTGGAGCTCTCCAACCTCAAGTAAGACCCCGCTCGCGCTGCCTGCCAAATCCTTTTTCCCTGGGAGACTGGGGGGGGGGTTCTGGCCTTGCCAGGGGTGGGCGAGCACTGCGTCGGCACACCGGGTGGGTAAACCATGGGCGCCCACCCCTCCAGCCGCCTGGCGATGAGCGCCCACCGGGGCCTGGAGGTGCTGAGGAGGCCGAAACCGCGGCGGAGCAGGCGGCCGGCAACCGGGACGATCCCCCCGCCTGCCGGGAGGAGGTGGAAGGAGACATAGGGCCAGGTTGGAGCCGGATCCGGCGATGCCGGCACGGCTTAAGTGTTTTATTAACGTAAAACCAGTGTTTCAACAGAGCACGGGGTACAAATAAAACGCCTTCCCCCGCGGTAACGCCTGAAATAACGCTTAAAGAACCAACCGGTGCGCCCGGCGAGGGCGGGAGCTGCCACGGGCGAGCCGCTAACGGCAGCCCGGCCCCCTCCGAGCTGCCACGTGAGCACTCGGCCACAGCCGGAGCACCGGCACCCTCCCTGCTGCGGCACCGTCCTGGACAGGAGCCGGCGCTGCCCTTGGGCACCCGCCGGGATCCATAAAAACCAACAAACCCACCCAAAACCTACAACTGAACCCAACCATGAACGCCCCCCTGGCGCAGGCGCGCTGGTAAAACCGCCCCTTCTCGGGCTTTTCGCTGGTGTCTTGCTGCCGATTCCGCCCGCAGCAACCGCCAAACTGCTGCTGGGATGGTGCCGCTTGGCTTGACCAGCTGGGGAGAGGAACTGGGGAGACTGGTCTCAGTGGAAAGCGCCGTCCCAGTGCTTCATCCTCGGAGAAGAGCCGAGCCGGGGCTGGTGCGGCAGCCAGAGCCGGCCAGAGCGGAGCGACCCCCTGGAAGAGAATGGGGAGAGAGGGGAGAGCACCGTACGCACCGCGTGCTGCCGCTGAGCTTAATTAGCTTAATTAGCTGTAATTCCCTTGACGAGCTCGCCAGAATCCTGTTCCCGGCTCAATTAAGTCTTGCATTGTGGCTTTCAGAGTGAGGCTGCGCCGAGGAAGCCGCTTGGTGTGGCAAAACTCACCAACCCAGTGCTCCGCGGAGCCGGAGCCGTGTTCCCCGCCCAGCCCCGGGAAGCAAAACACCCATTTTTGGGCGCAGCAAAATGGGTGATCGGCGTAAAACCCAGCTGGTACCTGCGGGGTCCGTTGGCGCTCGGCTACTTCTTGGCACCGCCGCCGCTCGCTGCCCGCTTGCCGGCGGCGTTGCGCGCCGAGGGGCGGCTGTAGACGGAGGCGTAGCCGCGGTGGGTGAGGGGGCAGAAGCGCTTGGTGTGGGCCCGGTCCTGCGTGGCGCCGCACTGGGGGCAGACGTAGCTGCGCAGGACGGGGCACAGCACCCGGCCCCCCGCGTCCCGCAGGCTGTGCCCGCTGTAGACGTGCTTCGCCTCCCCGTTGTGCTTGCAGAAGGCACAGAGCGTCTTGCTGGGCGACGCCGCTGACGCCTCTGCTTTGCCGGGCGATGCCGACGGCGTTTCGGTGGCGGTGGTGGTGGCGGTGGTGCCGTGCTCCTGCGGCAGCGCGGCCAGCACGGCGGCCAGCCCCAGGTAGTCCCTCCACATGTCGAACGCGGGGCCCAGCTCCATCCTCCGCCGCTGCCCGGTGCCGGGTTTGGGGCCAGACGGGGCTTCACGTGTGCCGGGAGATGCCCCCGGGGGGAACCGGGAAAGGGCCAATCGCCCCCACCCGGGGCCGCCTCCCTCCCCCCCCCCCCCCCCCCAGCGACCGCCTGGAGCCGGCGCGTCTGCCCGGAGGGGTGGGGGGTGTCTGCGGCTCTTCCCCTCTCTCGGGGTAACGGGGGGGGCCCCTCCCAAAACCCCCCACAGCGCCGTGACCCTCCCCGACGCCGCCGTTTTGCCCGCTCCGGTGCGGGGTCCCCGGGCATCCCCCCTGCCCCCGGGGCTGAAACCGTCGGGAATCGGGTAAATCACCCGCTAATGGACGGCGGAATCACCCACAACAGCAGCGAGGCCCCGGCCCCACCAGGGCATCCTGTCAGGCGGCCGCCAGGGAGGGCCCAGCGTCCTCCAGAGCCCCCACTTTTAGGGGAAAAAAAGAGGGTTTTGGCTCCTCGCAGCGAGTTTCCCCCCAAAACCACCACCTGGCGATGGGCGTCGAGCAGGAGTTTTGGTCCTGGGGGCTGCAGTGGCGCTCACCCACTGCCTTCCCGCACCGAAATTGGGCTGGTTTGGGGAATCGTGATTCTGGCGCGGAGCTTCCCAGGATGGGACGGCGCCGCCGTGCCATGGGAATGCCGCAGTGTCGCCGAGCCGGGGCTGAAGCGCCAGTGGTGCCGGGAAAGCTGTAGCAGTGGCTCTCCTGGCCGTTCCGGCGGGCCACGGGGCACACGCAACGGTCGGTGGTTTCACCTCGGCCACAGAACTCACCGACAGCGTTGAATGTTCTCCGTAACCGCCGCATCGGCTTGCCGGTGGCGTCAGTGTCTGTCAGAGGGGGTTCATGCTCTTCCTCCTGGTTATCCTGGTGCAGACTCTGCGAGGGGGGTGAGGATCTGGTTTGGGCAGGGTCCCTGCAGCCGCTGGCGCGGTGAAATACCTGCCAGGTCCTCGTGACGCCTGGCAGCCTCATGGCATTGGCTCCGGTGGCATCCCTGTGCCGGTGTGACGCAGCCACGAGGGACGGAGCTGCAAGGACGGGAGTGAGCACCAGCCAAAAAAGGCCAAATCGCCCCAAAACCACACCGGTTTTCACTCGAACCCACCGGTGCGAGAGGGTCCCGTCGTTTATTTGCCACGAACCAGAGCCACGGCACGCCATCGGCGTCACCGCCTGGCCTGAACCCCGAAGATTTGGGGACGGGGCAACTGCAGCGGGAGAATAACAGAAATGGGGGTTTCCCCCCCAGACAGGGGGGCTCCCCCGGCCCCTCCGCAGGGGGTGGGCAGCCCAGTGCTGCCTGTCTGCCCCGGTCCTGGGGACAAGGCGCTGCCAGTGCCGGCAGGCGGGAGCTCGGTGAGCCACCGGGGCTGTGCCGCGCCTCCCATTGGCTCGCAGTGATGTCACGGGCGAAGTCACGCCGCGCACGGCCGCGGGGCCCCGCAAAGGAGGGAAAAAAGAACCCAAAAAAGTCCCGGAAAGGCAAAGAACCGGCACTTTGTGCGCCCGGCGCGGCAACGCCAAAATTCCCTCCTTGCTGAGAGCACTGGCGGCCCCTCCGGCACCGGGGGAGTCCTGGAGCTCAGCGTGGCAGGGGAAATAACGCCATTTTAGCCAAAACCCCAAACCCCGGTCGGCAAGTGACGCCCAGTGCATTCCTGGGGCCGTGGCGCCGAGTCAGGGTGGCAGCCGTGCCCCCCCCGGCACCGCCTGTGCCGAATTCCTCCCGCTGGGAAGCAGGAAAACCCCGTCTGGGGCTGCAGCTCCTCTCGGTGCCCGTCCAGCCCCCGGAGCAGGATTTTGGGTGCAAAACCACCGTTTTCTGCTCAGCACCGGAGGGGCGTACGGGTGGGCGCTGCCGGCGCATGGCACCGTGCTCGGCATCGGCCGCAGTCCGAGGCTGAAAAAGAAGAGAAAAAGGGAAAAAAAACGTCGGTAGTGAGGTCAGAGGGGTGCGGGGCGGGCGCCATGCTGGGGTTCACCGCGTCCTACCGGGGTTCACCGTGTTGTACCGGGGGTTCGCCATGTCGTACCGGGGGTTCACCGGGTCATACTGGAGTTCGCCGCAGACTCTCAGGGCGGGGGGGGGGTGTCGATGGGTGCAGCCACTGGGGGAACTGGCCCCAATTCCCCGGGGTTTTCCCCAAAAAAGGGTCCTTTCCCGGGGGAGCCCCCTTCCGGCCCTGCCAAAAACGGTGGGGTGTGAAGAAGGGGCGGGGCGTCGCCCTGCGTGTTGAGGGGGGGGGGGAGTGTCCCTGTCACGACATTGGGGGGGGTGTGTCGCGACATTTGGGGCCCCTGTCATAGGGGCGGGGGGGGGCGAGGGCCTGTCTACTCCCGCGGCCCCCCCCGGGAGGAGGGGTCCGTCCATGTGTGTCCCCGCTACTCCCGGGGGGGCCGGGCCGGACGGGGGCGGGCGGGCCGCGGGTCAGCTCAGGCCAGCGGCACCGCCCATTGGTCTCTCGCCCCGCCCCGCCGGCCCTCATTGGTAGCGCTCCGCCCGCCCCCCCGCTGAGCCCCGCCCCGTCCCGCCCCCTAGGACAGTCAGCACTGCACCGCCAGCCCCCCCCTCCAGCGGGTACCGCCTACGCCACCTCTCATTGGCCGCCCGCGACGCCCCGCCCGCCCCCTTATTGGCCACCGCCCCGCCGCTTCCCATTGGTGAGTCTGTGGGCCGGCGCTTAACCCCTGCGGTGCCGCCGCGCTCCGAGCCGGTGCCCGGGGGGTGCAGGGGGACCCCCGCGCCTCTGAGACGGGCCCCAGACCGGCCCATCGCCCCCCCCCCCCAGTCTGGGGGACGGGGAAGGAGCGTTGGGGCACAGGTGTATGCGTGGCACGGCTGGCATGGCATGTATGGCACGGCCTGGCATGGCCTGGCCTGGTATGTATGGCATGGCCTGGCACAGGATGGCCTGGCACAGTATGGCATGGCATGGCCTGGCACAGCATGTATGGCATGGCCTGGCATGGCACATATGGCACGGCATGGCATGGCCTGGCATTGCGTTGCATGGCACAGCATGGCATGGCCTGGCACAGCATGGCCTGGCCTGGCATAGCACATATGGCACAGCATGGCACGGCCTGGCACAGCACGTATGGCATGGCCTGGTACGGCATGGCCTGGCACAGTATGGCATGGCATGGCCTGGCACAGCATGTATGGCATGGCCTGGCATGGCACATATGGCACGGCATGGCATGGCCTGGCATTGCGTTGCACGGCACAGCATGGCATGGCCTGGCACAGCATGGCCTGGCCTGGCATAGCACATATGGCACAGCATGGCACGGCCTGGCACAGCACGTATGGCATGGCCTGGTACGGCATGGCATGGCATGGCCTGGCACTGCACGTATGGCACAGCATGGCATGGCATGGCCTGGCATTGCATCGCATGGCCTGGCACAGCTTGGCACTGCACACCAGGAGCAGGGAAACAGAGGCACAGAGCTGGGCACGGACCAGGGCTTGCCACACTGTGCCGTGCTGTGCCATACTGTGCCATGCCATCCTGTGCCGTACCGTGCCCCAGTCTCACGTCCAGGACTGGCTCAGGCCGGGAGTGCTGGGCCGTGCCAGGAGCAGCACAGTGCCATCCAGTACCGGCTGGGGACTGCGGGCGGCACTGGCACCGGTGGCTCCTCATCCCAGTGACTCCCCTGTGAAGAAATGGGGATTCTCACGCACCCCCGGGGAGCCCGGCTGGCACTGGTACTGGCACCGCCACGCTCAACACCCCGGCCTGAGCCGGGGCAGGTTCTGGCTGTACCCCCAGGCCGGCCCCGGTGCTCTGGGGGGCACAGTCATGGAGAACTGGTGTCACCAGAGGGGTCCCAGCACAGCCGCGGGGACCTCAGTACAACCGTGGCGGCTCCGTCCCATGTGCAGTGGCGCATGACGGCACACGGTGGCACATGGCACACAACGGCACGCGGCGGCACGCATGGTCTCTGCTGCTTTGTCCCCGGGTCTCCACCGCTGCCACCCCGGCGCCGCCGTCCCGCACCCCACCGCCCCGTCCCTGCGGGTGCCGGTGCCACCGGCAGTGCCGTGAGCGGCCGGGCTTGGCGTGTCCCTGCCGGCACCGCCCGGGCGTGGTGGGAAGGCAGCACCGGTGACTCACCGGTGCCCGGCAAGCTGGCGCTTGACACCGGGCCGGGCCGCGGGGCGGGGGGGGCAGGGTGGGGGGCCGGGGGGGTCTCACCGCCGGCTGGGGGCTGCCGTGGGGGAGGCACCGGCGGGAGCCGGGGGGCACCAGAGGGGCTCAGTCCCGGGCGATACCGAGGGAGGCCCCAATCGGGGACCCCATGGCTGGGGGCGGGGGCCCGGGGAAGCCCTGGGGGGGATGGGGGGGGCCGGGGGGGCCCCATCCTCTGAAGGCGCCTTTGTTCAGAGCCGGCCGGGCCCACCCCGGCGGTGACTCATGGGCGCGTGGCTGCGCCCTGACTCACCCCCCCCCCCGGCCCCCCCCCCCCCCCCCCCCGTTCTCGGGGTCTCCCCGGTCCCCAGCAGGGGGGTCTGTGTGTGTATGTGTGGGACAAACACCCAGGGGATCCCCTGTGCGAAGGGGGGGCCCGTGGGTGCCGGGGGGGGGGGCGGGTCCGGGGGTGCACAGGGGAGCTCATGGGTGTGGGGGGGGTGGCTATGGGTGCGGGGGGGGGGGGTATGGGTGCATGAGGGGCCCATGGGTGGGCTGGGGGGGCCATGGGTGGATTGGGGGTGCATGGGTGGATTGGGGGGGCATGGGGGTGGAGGGAGGCCCATGGGTGCAGAAGGAGGCCCATGGGTGCAGAGAGGGGGTTATGGACACCCCGAGGGTCCCATGGGTGCGGAGAGAGGGGAGGTTATGGTTGCGGAGGGGCACCTGCATCACCTGGGGGTGCTGCGTCCCCACCCCGTCACCCCATCGTCCCGCTACACTGGCGCCCCACGGCGGGGGGGGGTGTGTCCGGGGACACCCCACGGGGACACCCCGTTGGGCGCTGGCGTCGTGGGGGCGAGGTTGGGGGGGGGGGGGGGCCGCCCCAGTGGTGCCGTGGGGCGGCCGTGGGCGCCTGCCAGCCCGGTGCTGCCGGTGACTCACGGCCGTGACTCAGCCCCACCACAAACACGGCGTCGCGCAGCAACGCCACCGACCCACAGCCCCCCGGCCCCCCGCGGCCCCCCACACCCTGGGAACGGCACCCACAGGCCTCCGAGGACCCCCGGCGGCCACCCCCGGAGCGGGGCCAGGAGCCACACGGGACCGGGGTGGCCGGGGACGCCGGGGCTGGGGGGCTGGGGGGAACCAGGGGGTTCCAGGGGGGTCCGGGGGGGCCAGGCGTGCCCCGGCCCGAGGAAGGAAGAAGCCGGGAGGCAGCGCGGGGGTGGGAGGAAAGGGAAATCCCGGCCCAGCAGCCCCCCCCTGCACTGCCAGCCCCGGCTCCCAGTCCCCCCAGTGCCCCACGGACCCAGCTCCCAGTCCCCCCAGTGTTCCCATCACCAGGGGTCCCAGTACTCCCAGTGCCAGGGGCACCTTGGTGTGGGGCACCCGTGGGTGCAGGTGGGCTCTGCCGGCTGGGGGTGCCCGGGGTCCCCCAGGGGACTGGCTCTGGGTGTACTGGTGGAGGGTGCTGGGGGCACTGGTCTACGTGTGTCCCCGGGGGCAGGGGGATGCTGCTGGGCTTTCATGGCGCCCGCCAGGCACGGTGCGTTTCTCACCATAAACCTTCACCGGGATCAACCGGCGCTGCCTGCAGCGGGGATGCGGCACCCACCGAGGCGCCTGTGCCTGTGGGGGGCTTTGCCATCCCCGCCCTGCCCGGGCACCTCTGCCCGTGGGCACTGGCCTGGGCGAGCCAGGGCTGTGCCGTGCCGTTACCGTGCCATGCAGTGCCACATGGTGCCACGCCGTGCCAGGGCTGTGCCATGCTGCCACCGCGCCGTGCGGTGCCATGTGGTTCCACGCCGTGCCAGGGCTGTGCTGTGCCATTACCACGCCGTGGCACACTGTTCCATATAGCCCTGCCGCTCCGTGCCATGCGGTGCCACGCTGTGGCATGCCGTGCCATATTGCCCTGCCGCTCTGCACCGTGCGGTGCGGTGCCATACAGTGCCACACCATGGCAGGGCTGTGCCGTGCCGTTACCACACTGGCACGCCAGGCCGTATCACCCCGCCGCTCTGCGCCGTGCGGTGCGGCATCATGCAGTGCCATGCCAGCGCCATGATGGTGGCATGACGGCGCCATGCCGGTGCCACGCGGTGCCAGGCCGTGCCGTGCAAGCCCCCCGGCGCGGCGCGGGTGCGAGGCGGCGGCGGGGCTGAGTCAGGCAGGAGGAATGTGCCGTCTGGCGCGTGGGCGAGCGCCAGCCCCGGCCGCTGCCATTACCTAGAAAGGACATTTCTGCGCCGCCGGCCCCGCCAGCGCCTGCGCCCACCACCGCGGCCACCGCGGCCACCGCGGCCCTGCCACCGCCGGAGTGCGGAGAGCGGGCGTGCGAGCGGGCGTGCGAGAGCGTGTGCCCCCCTGCAGCCCGCGGGCCTTGCGTCGGGGGGGGGTGAGTGCGAGTGAGCGTGCGAGGGAGCGTGTGTGTGTGTGCACACGCGTGCAAGTACGTGGGGGCGCGCTGGCGTGTGCCCCGGGCACGGCTTGCGGTGCCCTTTGCAGCGTGTGTCTGCGTGCAGTGTGTGCAGTGCCGTCTGTGTGTGTGTGTGTGTGTGCACGCGTGTGTGTGCGTGTGCAGCGCCGCCCACCCGCCGCAGCGCCCCTGCATGTGTGTGCTGCCGGGGGGGGGGGTCTGCGCACAGTGCATGTGGCAGCGTGTTGGGGCGTGCGGTGCCGTGTGCGAGCGTGTGTGCGTGTGTGTGTTCCGCCGTGCAGGGGTGCGTTTGGTGCGGGTAGTGCCATGTGTGCACTGCTGGGTGTGCACTGCTATGCGTGTGCAGTGCCACGCGTGCACGTGTGTAGTGCCATGTGTGTGCAACACTGTGTGTGTGCACTGCCATGCGTGTGCTGTGCCAGGTGTGTGCACTGCCACATGTGCAGTGTCACGCGTGTGCAGTGCCATGTGTGCGCTGCCGTGCATGTGCAGTGCTGTGCGTGCACATTGCTATGCATGTGTGTGCAGTGCCATGCATGCGCACCATCATACATGTGCAGTGCCGTGTGT
This sequence comes from Leptosomus discolor, assembly GCF_034619465.1. Lineage (NCBI taxonomy): Eukaryota > Metazoa > Chordata > Aves > Leptosomiformes > Leptosomidae > Leptosomus > Leptosomus discolor. The sequence continues at coordinate 895,125 of NC_141418.1, forward strand.
GCACGTGTGCAGTGCCACGCGTGTGCGCTGCTCTGTGTGTGCTGCTGTGCATGCATGTGCACTGCCATGTGTGTGCGCTGCTGCGTGTGCGCACCGCCAGGCGTCTACAGTGCCATGTGTGCACGTGTGTGGTGCCATGTGTGTGCAGCGCCATATGTGTGCACCGCTGTGTGTGTGCTCTCCTGTGCATGCGTGTGCGGCGCCATGTGTGCGCACCACCATGCCTGTGCAGTGCCATGTGTGCAGTGCCACGCGTGTGTGCTGCTGTACATGTGTGTGCAGTGCCAACGCGTGTCTCGTGCGGTGCCTGTGCAGTGCCATGTGTGCAGTGCCATGCGGGTGCACTGCTGTGTGTGCGCGCTGCTGTACATGCGTGTGCAGCGCCATGTGAGCGCCGCCACGTGTGCACACCCGCGTGCTGCCACCCCTGCGCTGCCGCCTGTACACGCGTGCCCCGCCGCCTGTGCATGCGTGTGCAGCCCCTTGCAGGCTGCGCCGCGGCTTCGCCCTGTCATGCATGTGCGCGCTCGCGTGGGGCACCGTGTGTGCCGTGTGCCATGTGCCGGCCACCATGTGTGTTGTGCCATGAGCCGTATGCCGTGCCATGTGTGGTGCTGTGTGTGCTGTGTGCCGTGTGCGGTGCCAGCCCCACGGCGCTGGTGGGGGGCCCCAATCCTGCCCCGCGCCCCGTTAACATCAGCAGCCGGCGCAGCCGCTCGGGCCCAGCTGTGCCGCCCGGGGGGAGCTGTCACTGCCAGATGTGCCGCCGCTGCCAGATGTGTGCCAGGGCTGGGGAAGCGCCGTGGCCGCCAGCGAGGCCGGGGCTGGGGACCTCCCCGGGGGGAGCGTTTTGGGGACCCCCGGGTGGATCCCCATGGCACAGCCGTGCCCGTGGCCGTGCCAGCCCCTGTGGCACCGCCACACCGGCAGCCACGGGGCGTGAAGGTGGGGCTGAGGGGCTCCGGGGGTGCCGTGGGGCCGGGCCCGAGCCCTCCCCGCTATTGTTTATCCCTCCCCGCGCAGAGGAAACCCAAAACCTCCCAATAATTGTATTTAGGAACTTCCAGCATCTCCACGGCGACGGGCGGTGACGGCAGCCGGGGCCGGATCCTGGCAGCGCCCGGCCAGGCCCGGCGTTAACCCGCACGGCGCCACCGCCATGTGCTGCCCAGGGCGCGAGGTCCCGCCGGACCACGGGGACGGGGGTGCTGGAGCCTGGGGGTCCCCGGGGATGGGGGATCCCTGGCCCTGGGGTCCCCACGAACAGGGGGTGCTTGGCCCTGGGGTCCCCCGGGGATGGGAGATGCTGGACCCTGGGGGTCCCCAAGGTTGGGGATGCTTGGCCCTGGGGTCCCCAGGGGATGGGGGATGCTGGACCCTGGGGGTCCCCAAGGTGGGGGGATGCCTGGCTGTGGGGTCCCCTGGTGATGGGGGATGCTCAGCCCTGGGGTCCCCACGAACAGGGGGTGCTGGGCCCTGGGCGTCCCCAACGTTGGGAGATCCTTGGCCCTGGGGTCCCCCAGGGATGGGGGATGCTGGGCACTGGGGTCCCCAAGGTTGGGGGATGCTTGGCCCTGGGGTCCCCCAGGGATGGGGGATGCTGGGCCCTAGAGGTCCCCAAGGTTGGAGGATGCTTGGTTGTGGGGTCCCCAGTAGGGCTGATGCTCAGCGGCCGCCCTGAGGGGTTCGAGGGGCTGCAGGGCCCAGGCTGTCCCCTCTCCGCGGGTGGCACCAGCCCCATCCGTGCCCCACCTGGTCCCCGTCCCACCCGCACCTGCAGCCCCCCCGGGGGGGCACCCGGCGGGGGCGGTTGGGGGGGTTCGGGGGGCGGTGGTGGGGCGCAGGGCGTGGGGCAGGCGGGGCCGGGGGGGGCCCTGGCCTGGCGGCAGCGGCCGCAGTGACGTGCTGCGGTTTTGCCGACTTCCGACGCAAAACTCTGTTTAATGTCTGTGTGTGCGGCATCGCCATGGAGACCCCGAGGCCCTGGCCCCACAGCGCCCCACGGCACCCCACGGCACCCGCCACTGCCACGCCCCGACACCCGCTTCCCCACACCGGGAGGCCGCATCCTGCCCGCTCCCCCCCCGCCCAGTGCCAGCCCAGGGGAAACTGAGGCACAGTCGGCGACAGGCATGGGGGGCTGTAGGCACTGACCTCCCACGCTGTGGGCACACGGCCCCCCTCGCCATTGGGGGCACCTGGGCTGTTTGCTATGGGGTACGCAGCCCTTACACCATGGGGTGCTCAGCTGCCTCACTGTGGGGCAACAAGTCCCCTCGGTATAGGACACCCAGCCCCTATGCCATGGGGCACGTCGCCCTTGCTGTGGGGCACCCAGCCCCTATGCCAAGGGGCATCCAGACCCCTCGCTGTGGGGCAATGAGCCCCCTTGCTGTAGGATGCACGGCCCCTGTGCCGTGGGGCACGTGTTGCCCTCACTATGGGGCATCCAGCCCCCTTGCCGTGGGGCAATGAGTCCCCTCGCTGTGGGGCACCCAGTCCCCTTGCCGTGGGGCGCACCCAGCTCTCACGCCGTGGGGTGCTGAGCCCCCTCACCATGGGGCACGTGTCACCCTCGCTGTGGGGCACCCAGGCTGCTCGCTACGGGGCACCCAGCCCCTATGCCATGAGGCATCCAGCCCCCTCGCTGTGGGGCAACAAGTCCCCTCGCCGTGGGGCATGCAGCCCCTATGCCATGGGGCGCATGTCCCCTCACTGTGGGGCATATATCGCCCTCGCCGTGGGGCATATATCGCCCTCGCTGTGGGGCACGCAGCCCCTACGCTGTGGGGCACACCCAGCTCTCGTGCCACGGGGTACTGAGCCCCCTCGCCATGGGGCACGTGTCACCCTCGCCGTAGGGCACCTAGCCCCTATGCCACGAGGAGCATATCCTCTCGCTGTAGGACATATATCGCCCTTGCCATGGGGCACCCAGCCCCTATGCCATGGGGTGCACGTCCCCTCGCTGTTGGACATATATCACCCTTGCTGTGGGGCACCCAGCCCTACACCATGGGGCGCGCCCAGCTTTCATGCCATGGGGCGCATGTCCCCTCGCCGTAGGACATGTATTGCCCCCGCTGTGGGGCACCCAGCCCCTATGCCATGGGGCGCATGTCCCCTCGCCATGGGGCATATATTGCCCTCGCCATAGGACATACATCGCCCTTGCCGTGGGGCACCCAGCCCCTATGCCATGGGGTGCATGTCCCCTCGCTGTGGGTCACCCAGCCCCTACGCCGTGGGGCGCACCCAGCTCTCCTGCCATGGGGCGCTGAGCCCCCTCACCATGGGGCACGTGTCACCCTCGCCGCGGGGCAACGCGCACCCCGCCACATGCCGCACGTCCCCCTCCCCACGGCCAACCCAGCCCCTACGCCATGGGGCAGGTGGCCCCCTCGGCCGTGGGTCACGGCCACCCCTCGCACCCCGGGGGCCGCCGGGCTCTCTCTCTGCTCCCGCCGCGCCGGCCTCCTCCGTCCCGCCGTCGCCGTCCCCGCTCCGGCACCGCACTCCCGCCGTGGCGGCGAGGCCTCCCCGGCGGCCTCGAAAGGGTGCGGGAGCGCGGGCGCCGCCGCCGCCGGCCCAGGCCCCTCCTCTCGCCGTCGCCGCAGCGGCCTCGCCGCGCTCCCGGGGCGGAGCGAAGGTTTTAAAAAGGATTTCCCTTCTTGGAGTAAAAGTCAGTGACTTTGGGAGCCTTCGCGCTCACCGGCCGCCCGCCCGCCCGCCCGCCGCCCCGGGGAACCCCAGCGGGGGGCCCGGTGGCCGCCGGCGCTCCCGGTGAGTACGGCCGCCGCCGAGCCAGCGCTTGGCCGGGCCCCTCCGGCATGGCGGGAGAGAGAGACCCCCGGGAGGAAAGTTGCCGTCCCTCCGGGGCGGCGGGAGAAGGGTCGGGGCCTGGCCGGCCTCGCTCGCCGCATGCTGAGCCGTGCCAAAGCGCGCCAGGCCCGTGCCAGGCCTTGACGGGCGGGAAGGGCCCACGGCTGCCCGGTTCCCACCGGGGGGACCCGGAGGGGTCCCGGCGGCGTGTCGGGGCGTGGCGGCGGCACGACCGCGGGGGCATCGAGGCCGCCGACGCCAACACCGCCCGCTCGGAGGCTGGCACCGGGAGGGGAGGGGGGGGCGCCGGGGCGGGTGGGGGGTTTCGGAGGGCCACGACGGGACCCCCCCCCCCCCCTTTCACGGGGCGCGGTGCGACGGGCGGGCGGGGGCCGCGGGAGGGTGCGCCGGGGCGGGCGCCGCCGAGGAGCGTGATTCATCCTTTCCCCCCCGGCGTTGCGTGTGCCGACGGGTGCGGACGGGGCGGCCCCCGCTGCCGCGCTCCTCCTCGGCCCCCGCCCCCGCCTTGGCCCGGACGACGCCGCCGGGAACCGCGCCGGCACCCCCTGGGCTGTGCTCTTCCCCCCTCCCCGCCACCGCCGCCGCGACGCCGACCTGGCCTTCGACCCCCCGACGCCCGCTCGACCCCACGGCGGAGCCGCCGCTCTGCCCCACGGCGGCTGCGTTGCACCGTGCCGGCCGCAGGCGTCGGGAGGTGCCGCGCGTGGCGACGCCGGCTTTTCCCGCTCCCCGTTTTTGGGCGGAAAGGTGGGGATTTTGGCATGGGGCGGGGGGGCTCCGCTCCCGCCTCCCCCCCCCCCCCCAGCCCCTGCTGGCAGGGAACCCAGGAGTCCCGGCGGCCGCCCCCGCTCGGTGCCCGCCAGGGCCCACGTGAGCCGGTCGGGGCTGCCGAGCCGGCACCGCCCTGGCGCCGCGCGGGCAGAGCGCCCGGCCTGGCCGGCAGCGCCCGCCTGGGAAGAGGCTGCGGGCGCCGAGGACCCCTCAAACCGGGGGCCACCCCCGCTTGGCGCGGCACTGTGGCTGTGCTGGCAAAGCAGCCAAACTCCGGGGCGGCCGCCGCCACCAACACCAATCCTCTGGCACGGCGCTGTGCCCGCGGTGGTGCCGCCGCCGCTGTGCCCAGCGGTTTGGCTCCGCTTCGACCAAGTCAGGGCCTGGTCTCGCCGCGCGGCATTGGCACCGAGGTGTCGGTGGCGCCGTGGCCGCCGGGCGGGAACGCAGGCGTCCGGGCGGTCCCACCGCCCCCGCCCGGGCACGCACCCGCCGGCCCGGCCCCCCCCGGCAGCACCAGACATTTTGTTGATGCCGCCGCCGTCCGTCGCTGTTTATCCCGATTTTTTGGGCCTTTTCCACCCGATTCCCTTTGAAGTGCGCCCGTTGCTGTGGTGATGGTGATGTCACGGCCGGGCGGGGCCTTGCCGGCTCCCACATGGCGGCCGAGGAGCCCCGGCCCCATTACACGCTCCTGCCAGGAACTCCCGGGGCACCGTCGGCGTCACCGGAGCCCTGACACCCGCGTCCCCGGCCGTGACCCACCTCCGCCCCATGGTTGTGTCCCGGGGGGTCGTGGGTGGACACGAGGGGTCCCAGCACCGGCCACCGGGGCCGCAGCGGCGCCGGCCACTGCAGACGATGGCGCTGGGGGACGCAGGGCCCGCTGGTGCTGTGGCACGTCCCCCCGGGGCTCACCCGGTGCCAGGAAGGAGCCGGGAGGGATCCGGCGAGCTCCCACCGCCCGTCCCACTCCCGCTGTGGGGATGCTGCCTCCGGCACGTGGTGGCAGCCAGGGACACGTTTTCACACCTGGGCTTGCCGCGGCGTGGTGGTCACTGGCGGTGCCGGGCACAGCACAGAGGCACTGGTGCCCGTGGGGACAACCGGGAGCTACCACTGTGCGCCAGGGCCTGCCGGTAGTGCCCGTCCCCGGTGCCGCCCTGCCTTACGCAAGCGTCCCGGCGCTCACGTGGGTCCCCCCATGGCACCGGCTGGCGCTGGCACGTGCCTGGCCCGTACCGTGACTCAGCCCTCGTGCTCCCGCACCCTCTGGGGCGGTGGGTGTGTGTGTCCCCCCCAGTGCCCGCCCGGTCTGGCTGCGCTCCCGTTCGCCACTGGGGTTATTTTTACTGCGGGACGGGGGACACACACACACACACACGACGGACGCCGACCCGGCTTGACCTGGGAGCCGGTGGATCCCGGTGGGTCACCGGGCCTCACCGCCGACTACCACCCTCCTCTGCCCAGGTGGAACATGGCGCCGGATCCAGCCCCGCTGTGACACCGTGGGACCCCCACCGGGGGACACCCCCCCCCCCCCCCCCCCCCGCGCCAGCACCACCCCCAATCCCGCTGCCGCCCGCCGGGGTTCCTGGCGATGCGATTTTTTACCGTCTCGCCCAAAATCACATTGCCAGGGATTTCCAACGGGCGCCAGCCCCCGCAGCCAGGACGCGCCGGAGGAGCCACCGCCGGGATATGATGGGCCTTAGGGTGGGTGGGGGGTTGGATCTGGGGGGGCTCGGGGGGGCCGCGGGGCCGTGGGGCAGGGCTTAGCCCACCTGTGAACAGAGTTGGCACCACCGTTATGTTCACAGTGGCTAAGTTCCGCTCCCGGGACCCCCCTGGCTGGATGCCTGGGCCCCCCCCGGATACCGGACACGCCCCCCCCCAGACCCCCCAAAACCTCGGGACCCCCCAGGACCCCCCCTGGGCGCTGCCTCCCGTGCCTACTGAGCTGATATGCAGTTGCTTTGGTTAAACTGGCTCAGTTCAGCAGGAACAGGAGTCTGGCCCCGCGCACCGGGACCCCCAAAACACTACCAGCCCCCCCCGGGGGTCCCCAAAACCCCCCAGCATTCACGCACTTCCCCCCCCCCGGACCCCCAGACACACCCCCCACCCCCCCGTGGTGGAGCCCTGCCCGGGTCCCGCGTGCATGGCCGAGCTCACCGGGACCCGCAGGTTCTTCCACACCGCAGAGACCCCCAAAACCCCCCGGGGCTGGGGGGATCCCCCAAAATAAAAAGGGGGGGGAACAGGGGGGAGCTGGACGTCGAGGGGGGGGCGATTCCCCAGAGGGAGGGAGGGACCCCCCTCCCGCCCAGCCCCGGGGGGGCGGTTGGGCCCCATGGCGCGGTGGGGGGGGGTCCCCCCAAAAAGGGGGGGGGGGGGGAACAGGAGTGAGCCAGACATGGGGGGGGGCGGGTGTGAGGCGATTCCTCAGGGGGAAAGAGGGACCCCCCAGCCCAACCCCGGGGCGGGGGGAGGGGGCATGGTTGGGCCCGGCAGCGCGGTGGGGGGCCGGGGGTGCTGGAGGGGCTGGGCCCCCCCTTCCCGGTCCCCGCCCAAGCCCGGGCGAGCCCCGACAGCGCCGGTGCCGCGGGCGGAGGGAGGTTCCGTGTGGCCCCCCCCCCGCGGCGAGTCGGGGCGTCACCAGCAATTTGGGGATTACGGGGGTGAGTCACGGGGGGGGGGGGGGGGGGGGGGGGGGGCGGGAACCGGGGCGGGGGACACACACACACACCAGAGCCCGGTTGGGGACGACGACGGGGGGACCCAGGCGGCCGAGCCCCGCCCGCCCCCAAACGTCCCTTTTTTCCCCTGTTTGTTTCCCAAAATAACCCGGCGGCGCTTTGTGAAACGCGCCCGATTTCAGGGAATTTCCCTGATGTCACGGGGGGGAGGGGCGGCCGCGGGAGGGGGCGAGTTCTACCCACCGGTCCCGCCCAAACAAGTCCCACCCACAGTGCGGGGGCGGTGGCAGGGGGGGGGGGGGTGGGGGGGGGGGCGTTTGCCCACGTGTCCAGCACCCTGCCCCCCCCGCCTCCCGCCCCGCTATGGGACGCGGCGCCTTTAAGGGAGCCGGAATCAACCGCGATACAGGCTCCGCCGCCCCGAACTTTAAGCCCCGCCCCCTGCCGCTAGGCCGCCGGCGCGCCTGCTGTCAATCAGCGCGTGGGAAGAGGGGGGCGCGACCCACCAATCAACGGGGCGGGGAGGCGGTCCGGGGCGTGGCCGCGGGGAGCCCATTCATAAAGTTCTGGCGGCGCCGTAAAAACAGCAACAGCATAATGGCGGGGTAGGGGGGCGCGGGTGGTGGCGGGACCGGACCTCCCCCAGCGACTCCGGGACCCCCCCCGGGGACCCTCCCCCCGCACCGCTCCCCTCCCCGGAGATCTGAGCCCAGGAGCCCCCATGAACCCCTCCGGTGGCCCCAACTATGACACCTCCACCCCCCACCCCGGGGGCTTGGTTTCCTCCGCAGGGCCGCCCCCCCCCCCTCCTCCCGAGATCTGAGCCACTCCCCAAGGGGCAGCAGCAGTGGGGGGCGGGGGAAGTTCCCCCAAATCCTTTTTATTAAACAATTACAGCGGCGCTAAGAACGGACGCGGTCGTGACAGCTCCCGCCCCCCTACCCCCAGTGCCTCGGGGGGGTCCTGGGGGGGGGGGGGGGGGGGGGCTCAGCCCCGGCCCTTCTTGGCTTTGGCCTTGCGGGGGGCGGGAGCGGCGGGGGACGCGGCGACCACCGCCAGCTTTTTGGGGAGGGCGGCCCCCGCCCGCTGCACCGCGTCTCGCTCGATCTTCATCCGGATCCCCACCTCCAGACGCTGCGGGGGGCCGGGGGAGGTTTGGGGGTCAGGAGGGGGCACAGCCAGGCACCCCCCGACCCCTCACCCCCA
>NC_141418.1:903846-1029180 GCF_034619465.1 Leptosomus discolor
TTCTTCCCGTCTGTCTGTCCATCCATCCCCAGTCCCTGTCTCCATCCCCCCACTCCTCTGCCCCCCCCCCCTCCCCCCCCCCGTGACCCCCTCTCATCCCTTCGTTCTGTGTCCCATCCCCTGGACCACCTCGGGCCACCTCAGGCCACCCAGCCCCTGGGTTCCAGCACCAGCGAGGCCAGCAACGAGCAGCGTCCCTGTCCCCCTCTCCCTGTCCCCATCCCTGTCCCCCTGTACTTGTCCCCCAGTCCACATCCTCCCCCCCCCCCCGGTGGCCGGCGACGCTCAGGGGTCCCCAGCAGCGGTGGCGCAGCTCAATGGTTAGAGCAGCAAGCAGGGGGTTGTGAGTGTCCCAGGGGGGGGCTGCACCAGAGCGTGTCTGTCCCCAGGGCCGTGTGGACACCGTGACACGGGGTGCCGTGTCCCTCCCAGCCCAGCTGTGGGACCCCCAGCACAGGCACCCACCGAGGCTGGGGGCTGTGGGGACAGCAGGTTGCCCGGCAGGGCACAACTCGGAGGGGAGGCGTGGGGACACGGTGCCGGTGGCGGGAGCAACTCCTGCACCCCGGGACGAGTGGAGAGGGGCCGGGGGGGGATGGAGCTGGGGGGGGGGGGGGGCGGTGGATGGGGGTTGGGGCAGGATGGGAGGGAGGGGAGGATGGAGGGAGGCTGGGATAGATGGAGGGAGGGAGGGAGGGAGGGAGGGAGGGAGGGAGGGAGGGAGGAGGGAGGGAGGGAGGGAGGGAGGGAGGGAGGGAGGGAGGGAGGGAGGGAAGGACAGGCAGATGGGTGCATGGATGGATGGACGGGTGGAGGGATAGATGAAGGATGGATGGCTGGAGAAGTGGAGGGATGGAGGGATGGATGGGCAGGCAGATGGGTGCATAGATGGATGGACAGCTGGAGAAGTGGATGGATGGATGGATGGAGGAGTGGATGGATGGAAGGAGGGATGGGTGAATGGAGGGATGAAGACCTACAAGTGGCTCAGCGCAGGCAGGTAACTTCCCTCGAGCCCCCCCTGCCCACCACAGGAGCCGGCCCCTGGCCCCCCCCGGCCCATCCCCACTCTGCTCTTTCCCGCAGACCATCTCGGACGCCAGCCCCATGAAGCGCTCAGCCTCCATGCTGGGCCACCCGCGCGCCCGCGGCATCCGCCTGGACGACTACTCGCTGGAGCGCGTCATCCCCGAGGACAGCCAGCGGCACCACCAGCGCCGGCGGGAACGGAGCCACCGCGCCTCCGAGCGCTCCCTCAGCCGCTACACCGACGTGGACACAGGTGGGACCCCCCCCCAGAGCGTGGGTGTGTGTGTCCCCCGCCTCTGCCATCCCCTGGGCCACCCCGCGCTTCCTACCTGGGCATCCTGTGGGTCTCCACCATCTCCTCCTGCCCCAGGTGTCCCCCAGGGCCACTCCATCCCTCTGGTGGGTCCCCTTCGCTCCTGACCCAGCTGTCCCAAGGCCATCACCTCTTCTCCTACCCTCGGTGTCCCCTGGGTGTCCCAGCTCCTCCACTGGGTCCCCACCTTTCTCCTGCCCTTGGTGTCCCCTGGGTCACCCCATCTTGGCCACCAGGTCCCCATTTCCCCCTGCACCCTGCGTCCCATCTCCTCCACTGGGTCCCCACATTCCCCTACACCCCACGTCCCCTGGGCCACCCCACCTTGGCCACCAGGTCCCCATTTCCCCCTACGTCCCATCTCCTCCACTGGGTCCCCACCTCTTCTCCTGCCCTGGGTGTCCCCTGGGCCACCCCATCTCGGCCACTGGGTCCCCACCTCCCCCCCCACCCTGGCTGCCCCCCGTCACCCCCTGTCCCCTGCAGGGCTGGGCACGGACCTCAGCGTCACGACGCAGTCGGGCGACCTCCCGCCCAAGGAGCGGGACCCGGAGCGAGGTCGCGCCAAGGACCGCAAGCACCGGCACCACCACCACCACCACCACCACCACCACCACGGCCCTGGGGACAAGGACCGTTGTCCCCCCGAGCGCCATGACTACGGGCGGCCCCGCTCCCGCGACCGACGCTGGTCCCGCTCCCCCAGCGAGGGCCGGGAGCACGCGGCCCCCCGGCAGGTGGGTGCCACCCTCCGCTCCCCCCTCCGCCTCTAGACACCTCCCAAACCCATGGGGGGGACAAGGGCTTCTTCCCCCCCTCCCCCCCAACCAGGTGCCCGGCGGCCTGTGGCTTGGGGTTCAACCAAAGACCCCCGCCTGAAAATCCCCAGGATGCCACCAGTGCTGGCCAGGCTGCTGGGAGCATTGGGACACCCCCCCTCCCCCCCCTCCCCCCCTCCCCAGGATCCATGGCTGCTTGGGTGGGGTCCCCCCAGCTCCCACCCGCCTCCATTCTGCCCACCCGATTTTATACTGGTGGCAGCCAGCATTCCAGTTACACCAGTGCAGCCCTCCCAATACCCTGCTTGGGTGTGAAGGGGTGTGTGTGTGTCTAGCCCCCCCCCCCCTCCTTCCCCCAGGAGGGGCAGCATCCAGAGGGAGGGCGATGGAGGACACACACACACACACACACACACAACGGCCACCCCTTGAGGGGGAGGGGGGGGGGGGAATCTGGGGGTGCAAGGGGGGTGGGGGTGGGGGTGGTCGGCTGTGGCAACTCTTCGACCCCCTCCGGCTGCCCCCCCCCCCCCCCCCTCCCTTTCCGCTCTTGGCCCCCCCCGCCCATCCCTGCCCGCACAGAGCCACCTCGCTTGCCCCCCCCCCCCCCCCCGGTGCCCCCCCAGCTGCTTTTTTTGGGGGGGGGCCCTGCCTTGATTCACCTCTCTGTTTCCCCATCGCTGTGCTTTGGCTGCGCTGTCACGGCGAGGGTGGCCCAGGTAAGCGGTTTGGGGGCCCCCCACCGTCTGCTCCGGCCCCCCCCCCCCCAGGCTCCAGCGACCCCTCCCCAGCCACACTGGAAAGTTTGGAATGAAGCTGCCCACCCCCCCCCCCACCCCCCCCTCCCCAAACCCCCAACCGGACCCAGCTGGTCCTTGCGTGGGGACATGGCCCCAAAAGGAGCCTCTTTGCTGCCCCGGGCTGTTTTGGGGTGACTCCCCCCCCCATCTCCAGCCCCGCTGCACCCCCTTAGTCCTGGAGGGGACGTGCCTCCAGATGGGGCAGGAGCATGACCACAGAGCTCCCCCCCCTCCCCAGCCCAGGGTTGGGTTGCTGGGACACCCCCAGTGCTGCTTTGGGGTGCGCAGCCCCACATGCCCAGGGTTGGGGTGTTGGGAACCCCCCCCCCTTCCAGCCCTGCTTTGGGGTTCACAGCTGCATTAACTGCATCAGGGGGATCTCAGCCCTCCCAGCTGGGTTTGGGGGCACCACACTAGTCGGCGGGGGGGGGGCTATGCTGAGGTTTGGGGGTGCACAGGCCCCCCCCCTCCAGGCCTGGCTTGGGGCATGCAGCCCTGCACCCCGGGATAGGTGCTGGGGCCCTCACCACCTCCGACTGGGGTGCACAGACACGACACGCCCCAGCACCCCTTGATAGACAGGGGGTGCCCAGACCCCAAGGGCCTGATTTGGGGTAACCATCCCTTGCACCCTCTGGTTGGGTGTTGGGGTGCACTGTCCCTGCAGCCCCGGATCGGGGTGCAGAGTCCTTGCAGCGTCGGGTCCCCACACTCCAGGATTGGGGTGCAGGGTCCCTACTGGTCCCAGACTGGAACCCCGAACCCCGAGTCCTGCAGGTAACGGATCAGGGTTCACGGCGTGTGTGTCCCCCCACCCAGGACCCCCCCCCCCAGATAACAGGCTGGCACGGTGCCCACCCCGCAGGTCCCACGTTGGGGTGCACGGTCCCCAAACTCCAGGTCCCCCTCCGGTTCCAGTTTGGGGTGCAGGGTCCCCACCCACGGGCCGACTCTTCCAAACTTCTCCAGCCCTTGCTCGCCGCCCCCCCCCCATCTCTCCCGGCTGAACCCCGACACCCCCTCCCTCGAGCTTTGGTTTCTTTTGCCTTGCGAGTGGCTTTGGGGGGACCCGGCAGCTCCCCCCCCCCCCCGCCCCTCTCCCTCCCTTCCTGCACCCCTGGCCCCCTCAGCCCGCAGCCGTCTCCGGCCCGCCCCCCCCGCCTTTTCTCACTTTTCTTCCCCTCTGCTCTCTCGTTTTTCTCCCCCCCCTCCCGCCCGCTCCTCGCTGCTTTTCTCTGGCCCGTCCCCCCCCAATACCCTCCTGGACACCCCCCGTGTCTGCATGGCCCGTGGCTGTGACACCCTCCTCCCCGTGGCTGCGACCCCCCCCCCCCCCCCCCCCCCGTCTGTGACCCCTTATGGCTGTGACACACCCCCCCCATGTTTCTGCTTGTCCTTCACCCTCATGTCTGTGACGCCCCCATGTCCATGATGCCCCCCCCGTGTCCATGTCCGTGTCCTTTCCACTGTATCCCCCACATCCACGCCCCTCCCCGTGTCCCCTGTGTCGCCCCCCCGTCCATGCCCCCCATGTCCACGTCCACCTCATGTCCGTGTCCCCCCCGTGTCCCCCCCCGTCCATGAATCCCCGTCCCTGCCCCCCGTGTCCCTACCCCCCCATGTCCATGTCCCCCCACGTCCGCCGCCGTGTCCCCCACGTCCATTTCCCCCGTCCACGCCCTCCGTGTCCCTGCCCCCCCATGTCCCCACTCCCCATCCTCCGCCGTGCCCCCCATATCCATTTCCCCCGTGTCCCCCCCGCCGTGTCGTTCCCCATGTCCCCCCACGGCCGTGCCTCCCGTGTCCCCCATGCCTCCCTTCCCCCACGCCGTGCCCCCCGCCCCCCCTTTGCCCCCCCCCCCCGCCGTGATCCCCGGTGTCTCGGTGTTGCTGTAGGGCAGTAGTTCGGTGAGCGGCAGCCCGGTGCTCTCCACCTCGGGGACCAGCACGCCGCGCCGCGCCCGCCGCCAGCTCCCGCCGACCCCCGCCACGCCGCGGCCGCACGTCTCCTACTCCCCCGCCGCCCGCCGCCCCCCGCCCGCCGCACCGCCCCCCGCCCGTGGGCCCCGCCGCCCGCCACCGCCCGCTGCCGCCGCCCCCGCCTCGCCCCGCACCGCCCGCCCCGCCGCCCGCTGGACCGACGCCCCCCGCGGACCCCGCGACCCGGAGCCGCCGCTCGACGGACGCCCCCCGCGGGCCCCCCGACCCGGTGCCGGTGGCGGCGGCGGGGGGGTCCAGGGCCCGTCCCCGCCCCGGCCCGGCCGGCGGTTGCCCAACGGCTACTACCCGGGGCACGGCGCCGGGAAGGGGCGACCCGGCCTCCGCGACCCCTACAGCGAGACGGACGATGACTGCTGCTAGCGCCGCCTCCGACCGACTATCGCGACAGGGCGCCGTCGCGACCGGCGCCGCGACATACCGCGGCGGGAGGGGAGGGACACGCCACACGCAACCCCCCCCCACCCCCCACCCCCCGCCCGCTCCCGGGGCTATGGATGAGTTTTATCATCTGGAGGAGCCGCCGCCGCGGGGGGCGGTCCCGGGGACACCCCCCCACCCCCCCCCCAGCCCCGCACGGGCGCGGAGCCCCGGGCCGGGAGGAGCCGCCGGGGCGGGAACGGGCCGTGGGCAGCGGGAAGCGGAGCCCGGGGAGGCTCCGGGGCGGGCACCGGGCACCGGAGCCGCCGGACACCCCCCTATCCACCCCGCCCGAGGCACGGAGGCGGCGGGGCCGGGGCTGCCGCCATTGCATGAACCGAGTTACCGAAACCAGAAATAAAGATAAAAAAAAGATTAAAAAAAAAACCCAACCAAACAAAAAAACAACCCCAAAAACCCCCAGAACAAACGAAACCATTAAAAAAAGAGGATTTTGGATCGAGCCCTTCTCACTCCTTCTCGGGATCGGGCACCGGAGGGGGTTGGGGGGGGGGGTGGGCACCGAGTGGGTCCCAGCACAGCTCGCCCGGCCCTCCCAGCCCCCGGTGGTCCCCGCCGTGCCGGCGCCCGACCCCCCTCCCCCCGCCGCAGGAACGAGGAAGCAGCGGAGCCAGGAAACGGCGCAGCCCCGCCCGGAGCACCGGAGGACACAGCGGGGCGGGACACACACACACACAGAGACACGGGGCCCCCCGGGAGCCAGCAGCACCCCTGTCCCTGCGCCGCCCCCCATCCCATCCCAGCTCAGCCCCGACGCCCCGGGGATAGGCGGTGGCACCGCCCCGCTAAGCAGGAAGGCGGGCGGGGGCGGGCGGGGGCGGGCCCCCCCCGGGAACCGGAAGGCATCCGGGGGCCCACCCTGCCCCCCCCCCCACCCCCGGCTCAACCCCCGCGCGGGCACCACGTGAAGCTTCCCGGAACTGGGGGGGAGGGGGTTTCCCCCGCCCGTGTCCGCTCCCCGCGGGGTTGAGGTCCCCCCGCTCCCGTATCCTGGCGCTTGGGGAGGGGGGGGGGGAAAGAGGGGCCCAAATCCCCTCGAAACCCCCGTGTTCCGTCCCCCCCCCCGCCAAGTTTGGGCCAAGCCCGGGGACAGACACCCCGAGGGGCTGCGACCCCCCCCGAGACATCAAAAAACTCCCCGGAAGCTTCCCCAAATTGAGGTGGGGGGGGGGGGGCAGCGAGGTTGATGGCACAGGGACACAGAGCGTTCCCCCCCCCCTATGACACACACACCCCCCCCCCCGACACCTCGACGCAGCAGCTGCACAAAACGCACTTTTATTTCATTAACAAAATCATAATTAAACAAAATTGGGGGGGAAGGGGGGGGCAGGGCCAGCCTGGAGCCCCCCCAGCACGACACAAAGTGACCGAGGAGAGTCCACCAGTCCACCATGGCGGAGGGGGGGGGGCCCACCGGGGGCCCCCAGAGTCTGTATGTCCCGGAGGGGTCCCCGTACCCACTCCGCGTGTCCCAGGGTGGCGGGGGGACTGTCCCCGTGTCCCCCGCCCCGTACCAGTTCCACGTGTCCCGGGGGGGTGTCTCCGTGCCCCGACCCGTGTCCCGAGGGGGTCTCCGTGTGCCCGGGGGTCTCGGGTGGCTCAGCACGCCCCGACGGCGCGGACAAGGAAGGCGAAGGCGGCGGCGGGCGGCCCCGAGCAGCGACCGGGCGGCCCCGGGGCCAGCGGTGGCTCCTCAGCCTCCAGCCGCGCCCGTTTGCTCGGTACCGGCACCGATCCGGGCCTGGCCGAGGCCGCTGCTCCGCCGCTTGCGCCCGGCCCGTGCTGCCGGGGGGGCTCCGACGGCTCGCCGCTCAGGCGGCAGCGCTGCGAGGGGAGCTCCCGGGGGGTCCTGGGGGGGCGGCAGCCTCGGAGGATCGCGGCACCGGCTCGGGGCGTCCTGGGGGCAGTCCCGGTTCGCGGGGTCCGGGGTCGGTGGGTCCCCACGGTCCGGGGCGCTGCGGGGGTCCGGGGTCGGTCGGCTGCTGGAGTCCCCGGTCGGGGGGGTCCCCCGGTCCTGGGCGCTCGGTGTGTCCGGTGTCGGCTGGCTTCGGGGGTCCCCTCGGTCCTGAGCGCTGCGGGGGTCCGGGGTCGGTGGGTTCCGAGGGTCCCCAGTCGGGTCGCTCGAGGGGTGCCCCCGGTCTGGGGTCGGTGCGCACGGCGGGTCCCCGGGTGCCGGCGCCGGGGGGCTCCCCGCGTCCGGTCCCGGCTCGGCGGCGGCGCGGGCGGTCAAGTACCTGTGCCGGGCGGCGCGAACGAGCAGCGAGAGCTGGAGGCTCCGGTGGAGGCGGAGGCCGCCCCGCTGCAACCGGCAGTGGTAGAGCTTCCACACCGACACGGTCAACAGCCGCTGCGCCTCCTCCATGGCAGCACGAGCAGCGGAGTGCGGCGGGGCCGCCCCCAGCGCGGGACTCTTATACCGCCGCTCCCCGTCCCCCACCCCCCACCCCCGGTCCGCCCCCGCCCTCGGACACCCCTCCCCGCCGCATCCGGCCTCGGGGGAGCTCGGCCTGGCTCAGCGGCGCCGGGGGGGGCGGAAATGCCGCGGGAGGGGGGGGGGCTCTGTCACCCGGGGTGGGGGGTCCCTCGGTCCCCATGGGGTGGGGGTCCCCGTGCCCCTCCCGGGATCGGGTCCCTGTGCCCCCATGGCGTGGCAGGTACCAGTAGCCCCTGATGGGGGTCCCTGTGCCCCCATGGGCTGGGGGTCCCTGTGACCCCCCGGGATCGGGTTCCTGTGCCCCCCCCAGGGTGTCGTGCCACGCGGGCAGCACGGGGGGGGGGGCGAGGATGTGTGTGGGTTCCACGCCCCCCTCCTCCCGCCCCCCCCCGTGAGGTCACGCCGCGCCGTTTCCATGACTAAATAAGGGCCCCGTGACGACAGGAAGGGGAAGGGGGCGGGGCCCCCCGCGGGGTGGGGGGAGCCGCTTCCGCCTGCCCAAATAAGGGCAAGGGGCGGGGCGGGAGGCGCCTCCGTGGCTGCGCGTGCAGCGGCCTTGCACGGGCCTTGCACGAGCACCGGGCCTTGCACGAGTGCCAGCCCCGCGCGTGCGCCGGCCTTGCACGAGCCCTGTGCATTGCACGAGCTCCATCCCTGCACGCGTGCCGGCCTTGCTCAAGCCTTGTGCCTTGTACAAGAGCCAGCCCTGCGCACACACTGGCCTTGCACAACCACTGGGCCTTGCACAAGCATCAGGCCTTGCACGAGCCCTGGGCCTTGCACAAGCGCCACGCCGCACATGTGCCGAGCCTTGCACGAGCACTGGGCCTTGCACGAGCCCTGTGCATTGCATGAGCACCATCCCTGGACGTGTGCTGGCCTTGCACGAGCACCGGGCCTCGCATGAGCCCTGCGCCTTGCACAAGAGCCAGCCCTGCGCGCACCAGCCTTGCACAACCACCATCCCTACGCCCCCCCAACCCCCTTTTGACGCCCCCCCCGTTGCACACGCGTGTGCAAGCCCCCCCCCGCAGGCGGAGGCGGGGGCTGTTACAAACCTCTGTTTATTTATCACTATTCACATCTCCACCCCCGCCCCTACAGCAGTTCATGTGCAAGTCTCCAGCGATGGGGGGGCGGGGGGGCACTGGGAACGGGCGTCTTGGCACTTCATAACACAGGACAGACAATGGCGGCCCCGGGGGGGGGGGGGGGGCATGTGGGAGGGGGTCGCGCAAGCCCGGGGGGATGGGGTGGGGGTCCATGCTGCCGAGATGACGCCGCGCGCTCCCCTCTTCTGTACAGCTTTTGGGTGGGGAAAGAAGAAAAAAAGGGGGAAAGAAACAGCCCGACCCCCCCCCCCCCCACCGGGGTGAAGGAGGGTGGGGTGGGGCACAGCTGACACCTCCTCGCAGGGCTGAGACCGGTGCAACTCATCACACAGGGAAAGCAGAGGGAAAACTGAGGCACAGGGAAAAGAAGAGGGAAAGGGTGGGCAGGGAGAGAACCCAGGCATCCGGGGTGGGGTGGGGGTGGGTGAGAGGAGGTGGAGGGGGGGGGGGGTGTCCCCATCCTGTCGCCCCCCCTTTCCCCAAGCTGGGGGGGCCGGGTGAAGGGGGGGTGGCCAGGGGGGTTTTGGCACGGAGTGGTGAGATAGTGGAGACGCGATCGGAGCCCGGGGGGCCCGGGCAGCGGGTAAGGCACTTGACCGAACGTCAGGAGACCTGTTGGGGGGCTGCCGGGGTGGGGGGTCGGGGGGGGGGGGGGGGGTTGATGCCTGGGTTGCCTCCCAGCCCTCCCCCAAAGTCGGGGGGGGGGGGGGGCGGGGGAGCCGCCAAACTGTGCCTCAGTTTCCCCCTTCGGGGCCTGAAATCGGTGCAAAGCCCTGGTGCGGGGGGGGGGGGGGGGGCGGGAACAGAGAGCCGGGGGTCCCTGTGTCGCGTGTGTGTGTGTCCCCCCCGACCCACCCTGTGCCCCCCATTCCATACTGCACACCCCTCCCCCCTCCCCAAATCACCCTGGCCAGGACTCTGGGGGGACCCCTGCCCCCTGCTCGAGGGGTGTCCCTGTGTGTGTGTGTCTCCGCCCCGGGGTAGCACGTGTCCACATCGCCCCCCCCCCCCCTCCCCCAGCGACCGCACAAGGAAGCGCTCCTGGAAGGGGAGGTTTGACCTTTAACCCGGGGGGGGGGAGGTCCCAGCTCTGCCACCCCCTGCCCACGTCAGGGGACACACGACACACAGACAGGGGTCACCCCACTTTCTGCCAGGGTGGGGGGAGCCAGGGACAAGGGGAGGGGGGCACCTGGGACACATGCCATGGCCTGGGGACAAACACAGACCCCCGGGGAGATGCCACCCCTGGGGGGGGGGGGGGGGGGAAGGGACGGGAAGGGGAAGGGGGGGACACAACCCGGAGACACACGTGGTCACCTGGAGAGGCTCTGGCCCCAGAGGGGGGGACACAGGGGACCTGGGGGACACATGCAGGCGCCTAGGGAGACGCTGGGATGGGGGGGGACACTGGGGCGAACGCGGGGGGTTGCCCAAAAAGATGTCGGTCCCCAGCGAGGGGGGGACACGGGAGGGGACATAGGAGGGGACACACACACACACATGCGGTTGCCTGCAGAGACAGTGGCCCCCGGGGAGGGGACATGGGGGGACCCACGCAGGTGCCTGGAGAAACGTCAGCCCTGGGGAGGGGACCTGCGGGGAGAACTGGGAGGGGGGCCCCCAGAGGCGACACGGGGCACCCAGGGTGGGTGGGGCTCCAGGAGAGACGCTGGCCCCGGGGAGGGGGACACGGGACCTCGTCAACTCGTGCGGAGCAGGAGGCGGCGCGGAGGGAAAGCCTGAGCTGAGCAGTGCCCTGCCCCCCCTGCCCCGGGCTCCCCAAAACCACTGCGGGGGGGCAGCCAGGCTGAGCTGAGCCCAGCCCCTACCAGCCCCCCCAAACCCCATGGGAAGGGATTGGACCCCATGCCCGGGGGCCCCACAGTGGCACGGGGCCCTCTGCCATGTGTGTGGGGGGGGGCCCTGCCCTATGGGGGTGCACACCTCGGGGTTGGGGGGGGGTGTCCCTACACCCACACGGGGTCCCTTCACCATCCCAGGGCCCTACCCAGTGCAGGTGCCCACCACGCGGGGGGGGTGTCCTTCCCCCAACGGGCATCCCCACCTGGCCGCAGGGCTCTACTGGAGGGGGGTCCCAACCCAGCGGGGGTCCCCACACCATCGGGGGTCCCCAGGGGGGGCCGGGGGGGGTCACTGCAGGCCCTCCCCCGGGGTGCCTGCCTCGCCCTCATGGCCGCCGGCCTCAAAGGGGGGCTCGGGGCCCATGATGTCGGGCTCCAGCTTGCCGGCGTCATTGATGAAGGAGGTGTAAGAGTCGCCCTCGGCCGTCAGCAGCTTCAGTTTCGGCATCCAGCTCTTGCGCACGACGCGCCGGGCGTTGGTGCACATGTCGGCGGCGATGGCGTTCATCTCGCTCTCCTTGAAGTTGGGGGCGAAGTTCTGGCAGTAAACTGGGGGCACGGGGTCACAACACCGTCACACGCAGCCTTTGGGGTCCTGCCCCCCCCCCCCCCCCCAAGCCCTACGGGGTGTCTCACAGCAACATTTTGCTCAGAAACCCAAATCTGAGTCTCTCAGGCCCGGTTTACCAACGGGTCGCTGAGCCCCACAGGCCCCCCCAGCCCCAGGGTCTGCCCTGCCCCCTCTCTGTGCAGTCCCCCTGCCAGAAATACGGACGTTTATGTCCGTACAAACAGAGTGGGCACGACTTTATTCCCTCAGATGTTGGAGCTGTGCCTCGAGCTGCAACTCCTTTTGGCACAGAAGAAACCAGGAGCCCACCAGAGAACCTGGAAGAACCCACCAGGCTCTGGAAAAACGGAGAATTCAACCAAACTGCCCAAGTTTGTGGCAAAAGCAAGGATAGTCTGAACTTTGGGAAGGACCACGGAGGCTTAACAGGCGCGTGGATATTAAGTTCTCCGCCCTGGGTGGTGTAAAGTTAGGGGTAACGGCAGAGGTGAGGGGCACTGCGGGGGGTGCATGTTAAGGGGAAGGTGTAACAGCGGGTGGGGAAGTCTGGACCCCCGTCGTGCCTCAGCCGGTGGGGAGGGGAGAGGGTCTGCGGGTGGGAAATGGGGCTGTGAGGGGCTGCATCCCCTTTAATTAGAGTGATCAAGATGGTGGTTCTCCCAACTACCACTGTGTCAAAGGCTGATTTTGGGCCAGGAAGACGACGCAAGTCCTTCCCCCCGCCCCCTGGCTGGAAAGGACCGGGGATGCCTCAAGAAAACAAGGAGGGTTGGACCTGAAGGACCAGCCCTTGAGACGTGGATGAAGGCACTTTTTTTGTCACCAAATCCTGGCCCCGCCATGAAGAGGACACAAAAAGGGGAGGAGGGGCAGAACTGAGCCCTGGAGGAGTTGGTTGGGATGGCGCAGGCCGTGTGTGCGAGGAAGGCTGAGGAAAAGGCGAGAGCAAAGGTGACGGCACCATTCTTACAGCCCCCTGAGGGAAAGAGGGGGACCCCCAGGGCCAAAAGGGAGAGGGGGACCCCTGGGATTTAACCAAAACACGTCCTCCTGAGCAGGATGGGGCCAACTGGGAAGGGATCGGCGTGCCAGCTGCAAGAAAGAAGGGCACTGGAAGAGGGGCCAACTGGGAAGAGATCCCAGCTGCAAAAAAGAAGGGTACTGGAAGAAGAAATGTCCACAGAAACAGCTCGGTCCTCGTGAGGAAAAAGTCCACCAGCCGATGGAAAGGGACTGTTGGGGTGTTGGGGGCTCCCGTTACAGCAGGGACCCACCCCCTGGAGCCTTGATAACCTGTAGGGTGGGTCCAAACTTCTGCAGAGGTACCGGAGCCTCTTGATGCCCTCTGAGGGGGACAGTTGTCGAAAGGATCTTTAATTATTCAAGGGGTAGGTGGAAAAGATGAGCGAGGACGTCTCACCCAGCCACTAGTAATAGATGGGGGCGAGAAATCTGAAAGGCATCGATTTGGATTTGTCCCCAGTTGCAACCATAACCTAAGGACTGAACGGCTCAAATGGGAGTGCAAATTAACATCACAAAGGGTGAAGGAGCAGGTGAGCGCCCAAATCCTGTGACAAAAGCTTGTGCCAGAGGGCGGGCGGTCCAGGGAGGGAGGGAAGGCTCGAGCCCCGTACCGTGAACCAGATGGGTCAAACATCTCAAAAAGCAGCCCCCCAGTTCAAGAGGGGGGGAAAACGGACCACAGCCCGTTATTGAGCCTCCACTAGACACCTGTGTCTCCCTGTAATGCTCTGATCCCACCAGTCCAGAAACCCAGCGGGACCTACAGGACGGCACGAGGCTTAAGAACAATAAATGATGTTGTCAAACCCAGGCATCCCACGGTCCCAGGTCCTTATCCCCTCTCAAACCAAATTCCTTCCTCTCACCGCTATTCAGAGGATGCTTTCTGGGGTGCCCACTCAGAGGGCAGCAAATAATATCCTGGGAAGGAGAGGAAAAAAGGGGAAACAGTAAAAGAACAATTGATGTGGATGGTCCTTCCTCAGGGAGACGTACCGGTCCTGTCGGGGCAAGCTTTACGTGAGATATCAAAGAATTTATTCCGTCCCGGGAGAATAAGGTTCCTGCAAGATGTGGATGATTTGCTCCTGAGAGGAGAACAAGAGGAGGTGGCAGAAGAAACCACTGTGGAACTGCTTCATTTTCGAGTTAAAAAAGGGCTTAGAGTATCTGAAAAGGCGGCACAAATGGTGGAAAAGAAGGTAAAATATTTGGGATGTATTTTAACTGAAGGCTTACGATACATTGATGCAGAGAGGGTCCAAGCAGTTTTAGAAATACCACTACCTAAACCTAAAGAGAGAGCTACGACAATATTTAGGACTAACAGGGTATGGCAGGAGCTGGGTTAGGATTTTTCCAGACCTCCACAGGATCTCCCAGCACCAGCTTGCCCTAACGCTGCCCTTCCCAGAAGGGAAACAAAGCTCCAAGGTGTTAAAAAACCCAAATTAGCCTTCACTCTGGCCCTCCTAAAGCGGGAAAAAGAACTGGGATTACACGGGGATGTCAAGTAGGGCTGCGCTAAAGGTGTTCGAACGCAAGAACACGGGGGCAGTCGAGGACCAGTTTGCTAAACTGGTCATTCCAGCAGCCAGAGGGCAGCCCCACTGCCTGCAAAGTTGGGCAGCCACGGCCTCAGGGGTAGCTGAGACCCCAAAACCGCAGCAGGAGGGTCTCTCGCTGCTACAGGTCTGCGTTTAATTAAGGCTTTGTTAACGGAGGATCGTTAACATGACTTTCCGTACACCCCCAGGGTCTGCCCTGTTCCCTCTTCTCTGGGTCCCTCCCAGCCCCGGGGTCTGCCCTATCCCTACAGTTCCTCTGATCCTCTTTCCCTGGCATTTCCCCCCCTCCCTCTGCCCCGGGGTGCCCCCTCGTGTCCTCCCCCACTCACACTTGACGGCGTGCAGGACCCGGCTGTCCAGCGGCTTCCGTCGGGGGTCATTGGTGGACGAGCGGATGCCGGTGCCGCAGCTGTTGGCCAAGGTGTTGCTGGCGGGGTGTGGGGGGGAAACGGGGTGAGCACCTGCATGTCTGACCCCCACCCACACCCCGTGGGACCCCAAAACCAGGTCAGGGGAGAAGCTGGGTGCCCCAGCCCCCCACTCACCGGTCAAAGAAGGAGGCGAGGAGCCGCCGGAGGAGGACTTTGTGCCGTGTCCCTGCGCTGACATGGCAGTTCATGAGCTGCGCCCGCGTGATGTAGACGTTGGTGCCTGGGGATGACATGAGGGGGGCGGTGAGCGGGGCCAGGTGTCCCGCAGGGACCCCCCCCCACGGACCCCCCCCCCCCAGGGCGTACCCGTGACGAGCTCCAGCTTCTCAGCGGGGTCCCCCTCGTCGTAGAGCTTGGGGTGGCAGCGGTTGCCTATCTGGTTGATGAGCTCAGCTGGCAGCGAAGCCAGGTCCTGCCGCACCCGCACCCGGTTGCGGGACTCCGAGGTGGCCTGGTCCGGCAGCGCCTCCACCTTCTCTGCAGCTGGGGGGCAATACACAGGGGGGTCAGTGGGGTGGGGGACACACAGGGGTTCCCCCCCCCTCCTGTCCTGCCTCTGGAGGAGCCCCCAAGGGGACATGGGGCAGAGCAGGGGGCATTTGGAGGGGGGACGGGGACACGGGGATAGCTCAGTGCATGGCTGTGTAGCCCCCATAGCTGTTGCCTGGGGGGTGGAGCCCTGACAGGCCATGCCCCTACACAAAAGCCCCACCCACGGGGGGGTGGAGCACAGCCAGGCCACACCCAACAGCCTTCCCAGTGGTGGAGCTTCATCTGGCTCATCCCCACTTGCAGCCCCACCCAGAGGTGGGAGAGAAACCACACCCACGTGTAGACACACCCAGGGGTGGAGCCTCCTCCACCACCCCCATCCCCCCCCAGCATGGGAGCCCCCACCGGCTTCCAGCCATGCCCACAAGGAGGTGGAGCCTCAGGTGACCCCACACACTTGCCCCAAACCACACCCCAGAGATGGAGCCTCCTGTGGCCACACACTCTCCTAGACCACAGACCACCCCCCCCCGACCACACCCCCTCCTAGACCACACCCCGACATCTCAGCTGGCCATGCCCCTGTGGGTGGAGCCTTGTCTGACCACACCCCTCTCCCAGCCACGCCTGAGGTTGTGCATTGGTTGCCTGTCCCCCCACATGGGCAGAGCCCCGGTTGACCACACCCCCTCAGGGGTAAGGCCTTATCTGACCACACCCCTGCAGGCAGAGACCCCCTTCCTCAAACCCCACCCTGGGCTGGAGCCTCATTTGACCACACCCCATGGGTGGGGCCTCATTATGCTACACCCGGGGGGGCAATGCCCTACAGACCACACCCCCTGGTGGGCAAAGCCTCACCTGCCTGCCCTACATTCATCATGCTGTACATGGTGTACATGTTGCAGATCTGGCGGTACTGCTCGTCGGAGCCTTCCTCGCCCCCGTCCTCCTCCTCGTCTTCCTCATTGTGGAAGGAACCGGGGCTGTCGCTCGTGTAGGCGCTGGACGTGCCCCCGGGGCTGGTCTGGTCGGCCGTGCTTGGGCCCGGCCCCGCCGCTGCTGCCGCGGTGGCGGGGGGTTGCGGCTGGCGGCCCGTTTCCGGTGCCGAGAACTTGGCCATCTTCCGGCTCCCGTTGCCGCCGCCGCTGGCACCGCCATCCCAGAGGCGCTTGACCACGAAGGTGCACTGCACCCCGTCGGGCTCGCCCTGCTCCGTCTTCACTCGCGAGACCAAGGGCAGGGCAGCGGCGGCGCCCCCCGAGGGCCACCCCGAGGTTTGGGCCACGGGGCTCTGGGGCTCGGAGGAAGGCGCCTCCTCGCCGTGCAGCCCTTGTGAGTCGCAGCTGGGCGAGCTGACCTTGAGGAAGAACTCAGTCCCTTTCTCCATGATCTCCTGGATCTGCAGGAAGCCGGCGGTGTACATCAGCAGGAACTGGTCGCCCACATTCATGCTGAGCCGCCCTGTGTAGCAGAAGCTGAGGATCTGCTGGAAGGACTGGGGCTGGACGGCGGCCGGTAGCTCCACCACCGCGCTCTTGCTGCTGTTGAAAAGGTCCCGGAAGTAGGAGCTGCTTGCGGCCAGCACGGCCCGGTGAGCCTTGAACGCATGGCCCTTCACCACCACCGAAACGTCGCAGTACAGCCCCTGCAGCCGCTGCTCGTTCAGGCACTCCAGGATGCTGTTCCCGAAGTTGGGGATCTCCATCTGCAGCGTCTGAGCCATGGTGGGAGCCAACGGGGGCCTGCGGGGACAGCGAATGGGGGGGGGGACACACAGGCAGGACACAGAGGAGGGGGGCCCAGGGAGCAGGATGGATGTGTAGGGAGGAGGGGGACACAGGGATGATGGATGAGGATTTGTGAGGAGCGAGGCAGATATGGGGGACACATGGGGACAGGGATACAGGGTGTGGGGATGACATGGGGGACACATGGGGGTGGGAAGCAGTGTAGGAGCACATGGGACGTGGGTGGGGGGATGCAGTGGTGACAGGGAACAGAGCGGGGACAGACAGACAGCAAGATGTAAACAGGACAGGGACAGACAGACAGCAAGACACAGGGGGAAGGGCAGAGACATGAGGGGGACAGGGATGGGGTGGGGGCAGGACACAGGGGGGACGAGGACAGATGGAGAGGTACAGGGAGGGGGAGGGACAGAGGAGGGACGAGGAACAGACCAGGCACAGGAGTCAGACACGGCCCCACAGGCATCCAGCGACCCCCAGCAGAGCCCACCCAAGCACCCACCCAGTGTGGGGGGGAACCCCAGATCCACCCCCCCAGTCTGGGGCTGCTCCAGAGCCCCAGAAACAGCACCCCGGGCTGGGGAGGGGCTGAAAAATGGGGCTGGTGAAACCCTCAAATGGGGTATTAAGGGGTGGGGGTGCCCCAAGAGTTGGGGGGGTCCCGGGGTGGGTGGTCTGAACCCCCCAAGATTGGGGAAGTGGGACCCCGGCTGGGAGAGGGGAGTGGCGAGGCCAGACGGACACACAGACACAGGGTGGGCAAAGTTGTGGTTTTCCTCTTTAGGGGTGGTATTTGGGGGGGGTCCCTGCCTTGGTCTTGGGGACTCTCAGGTGTCCCCAAGCCTGAGGACACGGTGGTGCTCAAGCCAATGGGCTCCCCAGGCCCAGCAGTGTCCCAGCCCAGGGTGGGGGCAGGCCCAGTAAATATGGGGGACCCCCACTCCCGGGGTTGCTGATAGGGCAGGGTGATCCCCTGGCCTGGGGGTAACGACAGGGTCCCCAACATTTGGGGGTGGCGGGGCGGGGGGGACACACGACATCACAGTTTAAACAGGTGCTTAAGGGAACCCTATTCCTTGAAGGGGGTGAGGGGTCGCCAGCACACGGGGGGGGGGGGCACAGCGAGACCCCCATTGCGGGGAGAACGAGGCTTCCCCATCTCCTGGCGGGGGGGGTATTGGGCAGGGGGGACCCCACTCCCAGAATTGGGGTCAGGGGGGACGCGCAGTCCTCGGGGGTGGGAGGGAGCGGGGAAACCCAGAAGCCCTCAGAAAGGGCAGCGTGGGGATCCCCCAGCCTCGGGGAGGCAACGGGGAGACCCCAGACTTCGGGGAGGGGGCGGGAATCAGGAAATCCCGAGCGGGGAGCGGGAGGACCCCAAACCACGGGGCAGGAGGGGACAGAGGAAATCCCCCGGTACTGCGAGGGGGTGGGAAACCGCATTCCCTCGGGAATGGTGCGGGGCACAGGGGGGTCCCTCAGCCCGGAGGGCGAGAAGATACCGCAGGCCCGGGGAAACGGGAGGAGGCGAGGGGGAGGGGGGGCAGGCCCAGGGCGGGGGGCGAAGGCCTGGGGGGGGGTGGGGGGGGTGTCCAGGCCCGAGAAAGCGGGAGGCGGAGCAGCGGCGGGGGCGGAGATGGGGGGGGGAGGTCCCCGCCTTACCGGAGGCCGGGGGGGCGCTGCGCTGCGGCTCCGGCCGCTCCCGGTACCGCTGCCGGTACCCGTCCCCGTCCCCGCCGCGCTCAGCGGCCATTCATTGTGCGGCAGGCACGATCAGCCGAGCGCCGAACCGCCCGGCGCGCCACCCGCGCACGCGCACCCGCCGCAGGCGCGGCCAGCCGAGCGCCGAGCGCCCGTTCACCTCCCCCCCCCCCCCCCCCGAGACCCCCTCAGGGACAGGGCTTGGAGAGGGGACACGCGGAGCTACGGGTATCCCTGACTCGCCCTAAGGGATCAGCTGGGCCCCCCGCGGGCGGATCCCTGAGGGATCACTCTCCTGGGATCCCACCCCCGGGGTCAGGTTTCGCGGCCGCGTTTCGGGGAGGGCGGAGCTTTCCTGACCCTCGCGGTGCGCCGTCCGCCGCGGGTCACATGACAGCGCCCCGCCGGCCGCAACATGGCCGCGCCCATGTGAGGGGCGGCGCGGAGGATGCGCGCGGCGGCGCGGGCGGGTGAGCGGGAGGGGAGGCGGGATACCGGCGGCGGCGGGGGGGGTGTGCACGGCGGCGTGGGCGGGGCCTGAAGGGGCGTGGCACGGAGGGGGCAGGGCCGGGCGGGGCGCGTGCAGCGTTTCGGGGCGCCCGGCCTTGTCCTGCGCCACGTGTTGGGGGGAGAGTGGGGTTTCCTCCCCCTCCTCGGTGCCGCCTGCCCTCGCGAACCCCGCTGCTCCCCCCTTCCCCCGGCGGAGGGGGGGGGCTTGTCCCCTCCCGCACTCCCCGCTTCTTGCTCCCGCTATTCGGGCCTCCCCGCCCTCCCCAAAAGCACTCCGTGTCTCCCAAGGCCGCTCCGGTGCAGTCTTAACACCCCACACACACACACTCCCCACCCCCGCAGCGGCCGCCTTCAGGACTCTTCGCCGAGCCAGACCAGGACCCCCCTGCCGTCCCCTTGCCATGGACGGGGCCTCCCCTAACGGCTCCGGGTCCCCCCTCACCCCCCCGGCCGCGGGGGAGCCCCCCGGGGCCGGCGAGACGCTGATCTCCGAGGGCCGAGCCACCATCCTCTTCCCCAGCGCCAACGAGGTCTTCTACAACCCCGTGCAGGGCTTCAACCGTGACCTGACGTGAGCGGGGCTGGGAGGGCCGGGAGGATCGGGGCGGGGAGGCTACGGGGTGTTGTAGGAGGATTGTGGCAGCTCTGGGGTGTCCCACGGGGGCTCCAGAGTGTCCTGGAAGGATCTTGGGGGGGGGACGACGACACTCTGGCATGTCCCAGGGGGACTACAGGGGGCTTGGGGTCATCCCCATCCCCCCAGCAGGGTCCCTGACACCCCATCCCGTCGTGTGTGTCCCCCTCCCCAGCTGCGCTGTCGTGACGGAGTTCGCTCGGCTCCAGCTGCGGCCAAAGGGGATCCAGGGTAGGTACCATCTTGGGGTCCCCTGGGCTCCCCCACAGCCCCATCCTCAGTGTCCCTGTACCCGGCTCTGCCACCAGCCCTCCCCTCCCCCCTTTTCCAGTTGTCCTCCCCGGGGAGGAAAAGATGGACACAGGCAGCCCTCAACCACCGGAGAACGGGGACGGTGACACCGTGCTGGCACCTGACGGCCCCGAGGCCCTACGGACGGCGAAGCCGGGAGAAGTGTGCGAGGTGCTGGGGGTGGCTGTGGGGAGGATGGGGGGGGGGGCTGCCATGACCCTTCTGTCCCCAGTTGGGGTCCCCCCAGTCCCCCTCCCTGTCGGTATTGCCCTCTCCCTGCAGGGAGGGCTGCGGGTGCTGGAGGCGCTGGCAGCCTCGGGGCTCCGCTCCATCCGTTTCGCCAAGGAGGTGCCGGGGCTTCGGGCCGTGGTGGCCAACGACTTCTCGGTCCGGGCGGTGGAGCTGATGAACCGCAACGTGGCCTTCAACGGGGTGGGGGACCTAGTGGCCCCCCGCATGGCCGACGCCAGGTACCCGCTCGTTTTTGCTGCACCCCACCCCAAAACCCGCCGGGGAGCGGGACGCTGCAGTTCACCCCCACCAGCACTGTCAGGACACCCCGTGCCCAGCCCCAGTGGTCTTGCTGGGGTGTTTCCCCTGTACTAGGGGGCCCTAAACTGGTCCCAACGTCCCCACAGGGGCGGCGGGGCTTAGAGAGGACATCCCCTCCCCCTGCCCCAAGGGACACAGTCCCCCAACGTGGCACTGGTTTGGGGGAACACCACCAGTCGCCCCCCAGCACATGCTGGGCAGAGGCATTGGTTCCTATGGGGTTTTCTAAGGTCTAGGGAGGGGGGTCTGGGACCCCAAGGGAGCTGACTGGGGTCCCCATTGCCCTGGGACCCCCCCCCAGGATGCTGATGTACCAGTGCAAGGCGGACAGAGAGCCCTTCGATGTGATCGACCTGGACCCCTACGGCAGCCCCGCGCCATTTCTGGACGCCACTGTGCAGGCTGTGAGTGAAGGAGGTGAGCAGTGACAGTGGGGGAGGGGGCAGGGGGGTGTCCTGGATGGGTCCTCCTCACAGCACCCCCTGACTCCCCCCCCCCTCCTCCCCCCCCCCCCCCCCCCCCAGGTCTGCTCTGTGTCACCTGCACAGACATGGGTGTGATGGCGGGGAACAGCGCCGAGACGTGCTACAGCAAATACGGGGCCGTGTCCCTCAAGGGCAAGTTCTGCCATGAGATGGTGAGTGCTCAGGGGCGGGATCCCAGAGACCCTCCACGCTCCTGCTGGCAGTGGGGGGGCAGGGGGTCAGGGCTGTGTGTGTCCCTCCCCCTGCCCCAGGCCCTCCGGATCATCCTGCACAGCTTGGACAGCCGCGCCAACTGCTACCAGCGCTTCGTCGTGCCGCTGCTCTCAGTCAGCGCTGACTTCTACGTCCGCGTCTTCGTGCGGGTCTTCACGGGGCAGGCAAAGGTGAAAGCCTCAGCCAGGTGAGGGACACCACCCCCCCCCCGGGTCTGCACCCTCCTGCTGCCCCTGATAACCCCTGCCAACCACCACCTTCTCCCGGCAGCAAGCAAGCCCTGGTGTACCACTGTGTGGGCTGCGGCACCCACCACCTCCAGCGCCTGGGCAAAGTGATGAGCCATGGCACAGGGTACGGTGGGGCTGGGGAGGACCCTGGGATGGTGGGGGGCTCTGGGATGGCAGAGGGAGGGGCTCTGGGATGGTGGGGGGCTGCTCACACTTCAGCCTTCCCCTTCCAGCTTTAAGTATGGGGCGGCCACAGGGCCGCCCGTGGGTCCCACCTGCGAGTTCTGCCAGCAGCGGCACCAGGTGGGTGCACGTTCCCCCAGCCCCTCTGCACTCCCCTGCTACCCCCAGCGCTGATGTGTGTGTGTGTGTGTGTGTGTCCCCAGCTGGGTGGCCCCATGTGGGCTGAGCCCCTGCATGACCCGGCCTTCGTGGAGCGGGTGCTGGCAGCGCTGGAGAGCAGCCCCGGGCGTTTCCAGACGGAGGAGCGGATGCGGGGAATGCTCAGCGTCATCACTGAGGTACCAGGGAGGGGATAGGGAAGGGGACAAGGAGGGGAACAGCAGCACCCTGAGCTCCAGGCCAGAGCCCCCCCTCAAATATCGGGGCTAGAGCTGACTCTGCCGCTCCCCCCTGGGCCGAGAGCAGGAGCTCAGCGATGTCCCCCTCTACTACACCCTCGACGGCCTCAGCAGCACCATCCACTGCAACACCCCCTCGCTGCTGCAGTTCAGGTAGGGGCACCCCAAATCCCCTGGGGCTGGGGCACCCCAAATCCCCTGGGGCTGGGGCACCCCCAACCCTACACAGCCCCCGGTGCACCCCAAATCCCCCATCCTTGCTGCTTGAGCACGTGAAGCCCTCTGCAGCCCCCAGGGCACCCCAAAAATCCTCTGGGGCTGGGGCACCCCAAACCCCCCACAACACTTGGGGCACCTCAAGTCCCACATCCTTGCTGCTTGAGCACCCTAAACATCCCTTTCCTTTCTCTCAAACCCTGTGAATCCCCCTCCCCCCCCCCCCCCACCTGCCCCGCTGCACCCCAGATCCGCCCTCCTCCACGCCGGGTACCGCGTGTCGCTCTCCCACGCCTGCAAGAACGCCGTCAAGACAGACGCGCCGCCCACTGTGCTCTGGGATATCATGCGCTGCTGGGTGAGGAGGGGGGCTCAGGGACACCCACCAGCCGCCCCTAAAGTCCCCCCACACTGGGCTGACCTGAGCATCCCCCTACTTGTCTCCCCCAGGCCAAGATCCACCCGGTGAAGCGCGAGCGGCTCGCAGAGACGAGCCCGGCTTCCCGCATCCTCTCCGTGGAGCCCACGTATGCCCCCAGCACCAGCTCAGGGATGGGGAAGGGGGGGGCCCACGCTGACCCCCCCAAATACCCCTGACCCCCACCCCCTGCACCACAGGCTCCAGGCCTCCTTCACCCTCCGTGACGACGCCAACCCCAGCTCCAGAAAACGGGGTTTGAAGCGGTTCCCGGAAAACCCTGAAGCCTTTTGGGGCCCCAAAGCCAGGGCCAAGGCTGGGTAAGGGCCTGGGGGGGGGGGGGTAGGTGTGCTTCTGGGGTGCCTGATGTTGGGGGCTGGGCTTCCAGCAGCCACCCTCACCCCTTCTCAAACGAGCAAGACCAAAACACTTTCCCCCACCTTTTGCCAGGAAGGAGAACAAGAACCCCCTAAAAAGAGGGGAGAAGGGTCCTTTTCTGTCCTTTTAGGGGTGGGGGAATCTCTCTGCCCCTTACACCCCAATCCTCAGCTCATGGCCTCCCCCCTCAGGGGCGGCATCTCTCCCTCCCTCCAGGAGAAGCGGAAGCGACACCAGAACAAACGGACGGAGCGGACGGACGACGGCACCAGCCTGAAAAATTTCCCCTGCAAACGCTTCAAGGAGGTAGGTGGGGGGTGTGAGAACAAAGGGGAGACCCTGGGAACAAGGTAGGGGGGCTGAGGAGAAGCAGGGGGACCCTGGGGACAAGGAGGGGGTGGGTGTGACTGGGGAGGGCACAGTTCCTCACCTTCCTCCTCTCCCACAGGGAACCTGCTCCCTGGGTGCTGAGTGCTGCTACTCGCACGAGGGGGGGTCTCCAGCCGCCCCCCTGCCCTGACGCCGCCTCTTGCCCCGATTAAACCTGTGCCTGAGAAGAGTCTCATGGGTTTTAATGCACTTGTTGGGGAGGGGGGTCAGGGGCAGAGCCCCCCAGTCGAGCTAGGGCCACTCACACCCGCCCCGTGCCGTCTTCAGGCACCTTGTACTGCACCCTGGCCAGGAAGGTCCTGATCTCCATAGGCTGCAGCGTGACGCGGCTCGGGTCCAGTTTGGGGATGGGGCTGGGCCGGGCCAGACCTGGGAGAAGAGGAAAGGGGTGAGGGGAGGCTGGCAGCCCCCCGCAGCGCCCCCCCAGCCCCTCTCCGGTACCTGTGGCTGGGGTCCAGACCAGGCGGGAGACAGCTTCGAGCGGCAGGTCGGCCCCCAGGCTCATCTCCTGCACCGAGGTGATGGTGAAAGCCGAGAAGAGGTTCTGGGAGAGGGGTCAAACCCATCAGCGCCCACCCAGCACCTGTCCCCCACCCCCTGCAGGGAGCAGGGAGGCCCTCGAGCCTGGGGCAGGCTGGCTGCAGGGTGGGCTAGTGGCCAGGCTCGCCCCCACGGCGCTAGGCGGCTCACCAGAAGGTTGACAGTGACAGACTGGGAGCCATTGGTGCTCTCGCCCCTCTCGAACTGGTGCTCCAGCCGCAGCAGGAGGGTGCCGGCATCCCAGGGCATCAGTGTCAGGAGATGGATGTTGGGGGGCAGCTCCCGCTGCAGCGCCGAGAACTGCGGGGAGAGGGTGAGGGGGGGCCATGGCGGCAGCTCCCCCCACACCCCAGCAACCCCCTCCCCACCTCACCTGCCGCAGGCCAGGCTGGCCGTGGTGGTAGGAGGGTCCCCCGCCGGGTGCCAGCACTGGGTAAGGAGCCATGAACTGCTCCTGCGCCAGGAGCCGGTGCCGATCGGCCGCCGATTCCACTGTGTCGAGGAGAACGAGGTGGCGGCCGCGGACCATCAGCCCCCGTTTGTCGGCTCCCAGCTCGACCAGTGGCTCCCCTACGCCCCGGTTGTCATCGTACAGGAGCCGTCGATGGACCTGGAAGGGGTGGTAGTTACGTCCCAGCGCATCCCCCCATGCTGGGGAACCGCCTGCGCGCCGCAGCCCCTCACCATGAGCTCCAGGGAGCCGTCGAAGATGCTGCTGCCACCCTGCGAGCGATCGGTCAGCACCGTCAGCTGGAACTTCTTGTCCTGCGGGCGAGGAGGGCCACAGGTGCGATGAGCTCTGCCCCGGGCTCAGCCCCGTTTTCCCGCTACCGCCCCAAAGCTGGTACCTTGATGAAGATCCGGCTGTTAACAGGGTAGTAATTCCCTGCCACGGGCTCCGTCTGGCTCAGGTTCCACATAGGTCGGTAGTCACGCCTGGAGATGAGGCAACGACCAGTTATGGGTGGGGGGGATGGGGGTCTTGGGGGGTGTGCGTGGGGGCTATGGCCAGCCCAAACCTGCGCTCCAGGATCTGGCGCCCGTTGGAGTCGGTGTAGAAGCGAGCGTCCGTCCGCAGTGTCGTCTCGAAGCGGCTGATGATCTCCTTGCCCCAGCCGTCCCTGGGAGAGGTTTGGGGGTGAGCTCGGGGGGGGCTTTGGGGTGCCCCCCACTCCTTCCCCCAGGGGGGCCCTAACTCACTCCACAGGGATGGGCCCCACAGTCCACTCCAGCTCAACGTAGGGCAGCCCTGTGTGGAGCCGTACCACCTGGGAGCACCACGAGGAGAAGTTCTGGTGGACCTCCTGCACCAGTGCGTTCTGCGAGGGACGGGACAGGGCTCAGCACCCTGGGGAAAACCCTGGGGACGCCCCCAGGGACACCGTCCCCACCACCCACCTTCACCAGGGACGTGGGGACCCGCTTGGAGTCAGAGACGGGGATGGGCTCAGAGTTGTTGGGGCGGAAGATGTAGGCGCCCGAGGCCTGGGGGCTCTCGTCGTTGCCAATGCTGGCGTTGTACCTGGAATGCAAAGAGGAGGAGAAGAGGCGGTGGAGGAAGGTCCCGCATGAGGGACCTGGGTGTCTGTGCCCCACCAGTGCTCACCAGTAGAAGCTCTGGAAGACGGGCAGTGAGATGTTCTTGTCCAGGTTCTGGATCTCCTTCAGGTGCCCGGTCAGGGGGTCGAAGAGCACCCGGACATGCTGTGGGGGCAGACGGCGGCAGGTCAAGCATCTACCCCACCTCTGCTCGGCCCCCAGCTCCTCCCATCCACCCAGGACTGGTTTAACTGGGCTAACGGAGGTGCGACTCCACCGGGGGCTTCCCCCCACCCAGGGATCAGCTCCAGGACCCCGTGGGGAAGACCCCAAACTGTGCTCGGGGGAACACGCCCCCCCGACAGGACTGTACCTCGTTCTGGATCTCCTGAGGCTGCGATGACACTGGGGTCGGGGCGGGGGGCGCATGGGGGTCCCTGCGGCTCAGCTGGGTGACAGTGAAGGTGCCAAAGCCCAGGGCGGGCGCGGAGGCCTGGAAGAGGAGCTCCCAGGGGGCACCGCCACCGTCCCCCCGCAGCCGGCGGGTGACGTTGGAGACTGGGATGACCTGGAGACGGGCAGGGAAGGTCAGGGGAGGGCTGTGGGCGGGTGGGGGGGATGCAGTGGCCAACCTGGGCTCACCTCGCTGGGCACAGGCTGGCCCTGGGGGTCTGTCACTGCGTAGGACACCCCATTGACTGGCAGCCGGAGCGGCCAGAACATGCGGCGGCCCAGGGGGTTGTAGAGGATAACGGTGAACTGGGGGGACAGGAATGTGGCGTTAGCCCTGCTGGGACCCTGTGGCCCCCTCCCCAGACCCCCAGCGAGGTGCTCACGTGGGCAGCTGCCTCTGTCAGGGGACAGATGCTGACATTGAGGGCATTGCAGAAGACGAAGCTTTCCTTGCTGCCGCCGAGGCTGGCCAGGGCATTGGCGACCAGCAGCTGCCGGGAAAAGGGAATGGTCACAGTGACAAGGGCTGTTCATGGGCTCATCGCCCCGGGCAGCAGCCGCCAGCTCCCACCCTCTGGCCACCCAGACCCCAGTTTGTCCCCAAAACGCTGGCCAGGGTCAGGGGCTCGTCCCCAAGCTGGCTCCTGTCACCCAGTTCACCTCCCCACGCACCAGTTTGCCCCACGGACACGATGCTGGTTCACCCCCAGCCACTTGCCCTGGCCCTGCACCCCCTGGACCCCATCTGTCCCCCCAAAAACAGGCAGCGCGGCCCTACCTGGCAGCTCTCCCACCCCGCCGCCAGCTGCCTGGCGTAGTCGTCAGCCACATGCTGCTTCTCGGTGCCGGTCACGGCGTCGTGGTGCTGAGCCACGGCCACAGCTTCACCTGCCGGGGTGGGGGGCAGCAAGGGACATCATGGGGGTGTCCAGGGTGGGGGTCCCAGGGGTCCCACGCCAGCACTTACGGAGCACAGAGCTGTCTCCAAGCCCATAGGGACCCTTCCGCGCCGCCGGCCCTGCCAAAGCCTCCAGCTGGCTGCAGATCTGCCGGGAGGGAAGGGAGGGTGAGGGAGGGGGACCCCAGCACTCGGGAGAGGGGGGACCCCAGCACCCAGGAGAGGGGGGACACTCCAACATCCCACCTGGAGGAAATTGTTGCTGAGACGCTCATACCGCTTGAAAGCGGGTCGGCTGGTGAAATAACCAGTCCAGAACTGGTGGGGACCGTCTGCATAGGGGAAGAAGTCGTCCGTCTTCAGTGACCTAGGGGAAAACTGGGCTCTGTCCGTCCATCTGTCCGTCCCACCTGAACGCCTGAGCTCGCCCTCTCACCCCCCACCTCACCAGGAGAGGTTGGCCTGGTGCAGCTCCCAGAGGTAGCAGGACGGGGTGGAGTAGAGAACATGGACACGGCTGCCGTTGGCTTGCTGGGAAAGCCGGGGAGGGGATGAGCCGGGGCTGGGGGTCGGCAGCAGAGAGCGGGGACACGCTGGGGACACAGAGGGGGACCCCACTCACCCGGGCGTTGACGTGGGTGATGAGTTTGTCCATGTTCTTGAACCACAGGTTGGCATTTTCGTACTGGAAGTCAGAGCCCATCGTCATGATGATGTGGTTGGTGCGGTAACGCTCTGCCTGGTGAGAAGACGACACGTGGGTCAGCACCCCCACATCTGGGGGGAAAACCTGGTGTTGGGGACACCCCCCCCGCCCACCCCAAGGCACCCACCTGGCTGGCGGCGACCTGCAGGAAAGCGGAGACGATGGTGTCCACGTTGTTCTCCACGCTGTCCTCGTCCACCACGGGGCGGTCAGAGCACAGCTGGTCCCAGCAGAACCCCGACGGTGGGTTGTAGACATTGGGGAGGACGCCTGGGGACAGTCACCGCCCACCCACACAGCCCCCTCGTCAGTCTGGGGATGGGGCGGCTGGGCTGTGGACTGGATTGGGGATGGGGACAGGAAAACTGGGCTGGGGACAGGGGTGGGATGTTTCTGGGGGGTTAAAAGGGGGTGCACAGGGGCATGGGGGGGAATGGGGTGTCTCTGCGGGAATACAGGGGGTGCACAGGGGC
The DNA here is from genome assembly GCF_034619465.1 of Leptosomus discolor. NCBI lineage: Eukaryota > Metazoa > Chordata > Aves > Leptosomiformes > Leptosomidae > Leptosomus > Leptosomus discolor. Next base: position 931,668 of record NC_141418.1, read on the forward strand.
ATGGGGGGGACCAGGGTGTCTCTGTGGGAATCCAGGGGGATAGAGAATGGGGTCAGCCCTGGCGACAAGGAAAAACCCCAGAGAAGAGTGACAGCCCCAGGAGGGGACAGTGGACCCAGGAAGGGAGAGGGGAACAGGTCACCCTCAGGAGGGGTGAGCAAGGGGATGGGCCCAAGGGATGGGCAACACCCAGTGGGGCACCCTGGCAAGGGGGATCGGGGACCCGAGGGACCCTCCCAGCCCCATCCCACCGGTGAAGATGTCGGCGGCGGGAGGCGTCAAGCTGCTGCTCGCCCGCCACAGCAGCTCCATCTCCCGCCGCTGCTCCCGCGCTGCCTTGTCCTGGTGGTCCACACGCCCCACAAAGAGCCCGTCGTAGCCCATCTGTGGGGAGAAAGGGGGTCAGCCCAGGCACCAGCACCCCCCTGCCATGGGGCTGGGGAGGGTGGTGGTGGGTCCCTACCTGGGCGAAGATGGCAGCGACCTGGCGGGAGTGCCCGAAGGGGTCGATCTGCCAGGCGATGCGGGGGGTCCCGCAGGCCCCAAACTCCCGGCGCAGGAACCAGCGTCCCAGGGCCAGCTGCTCCATGGCTGGGCTGTAGTGGGTGGTCGCCTCGTCGCTCATGCACCAGCCCCCTCCCACAAACTCCAGGCGGCCTGTTGGGGGGACAGGGCGTCCAGGGGCGTGCGGCACCTCACGCCGGCAGGACTCTCGAGGCCCTCAGGGGCACCCCATGCTCCTCAGCCTCCCCCCCCGCCAGCCTCTGTGCCCCCTTAGAGGCACAAGCCCCTGCACCCATGTCACCCCAGACCCCCCCCCCCATATCCCTGTGCATCCCCTGTAAACCCCCAGTCCCCTGCCATGTCTCTCTGCACCCCCTGTAACCCCCCAGTCCCCCCCATGTCCCTGTGCACCCCCTGTAACCCCCCAGTCCACCCCCATGTCCCTATGCAACCCCTGTAATTCCCCAGGCCCCCGTGCACCCCCAATGACACCCCAACCTCCCCCCCCATCCCTGCGCACTCCCCATGACCCTCAGGGACACCCCAGTCACCCCCCCTCCCCATCCCTGAACACCCCCATGCCCACATCCCCCTCCAGGGACACCCAGAGGACATCGCTGCCATTGTCCCCCTCGTGTCCCCCTGCACCTTCCTCGACGAGCTGGCGCACGGTGCGGCGCGTGGCCTCATCCTGCTGCCGCCACCAGCGTGCCAGGAAGGCCACCTCGGCGTAGATGAAGCGGCGGGAAGGGTCGGCCACCAGCTGAGCCACCACCGAGTCCAGGATGTACTGCACCCCCGCGTGCTGCACCTCGTTCCGCACTGAGGGGGTCACCCAGAAACATGGTGACAGGTTTTTGGGGGGGTGGGGGGGGGTGTGGCATGCGGTCACGGCACGGTACAAGGCGACGGCACACCCGTGGAGACACAGGTGACACGGGGGGATGGTGGGGGTCACGGTCACAGCAACGACCAGGAGATGCGAGTGGAGGACATGGGGATACAGAAAAACCCAGGGGACACAGAGGGGGACACACCAAAACACCCAGGGTTCCCCGCACTGTCCCGAGGGGTGAAAACAAGCGGCAAACTGGTGTCACAACACTGCACTGGGGACAAAAAGCGGGGTCTTGTGTCCATCCCAAGGGTAGGGTTTGTCCCTCTGGCCCCCCACCCCATGAGTCCACAGGCTCCAGCACAGGCAGCAAACTGGTGTCACAACGCTGCACTGGGGACAAAAAGCGGGGTCTTGTATCCGTCCCAAGGGCAGGGTTTGTCCCTCTGCCCGCTCCAGCACTCGGCGTCCCTTCACCCCCACGCTGGCCTTGCTGAGTGTCACCTCCACCCCCACAGCAGCCTTGGAGGTGTCACCTCCACTGCGGGTGGCCTTGGGGACGTCACCAGCTCCCCCCAACTCGCCCCATGGTGGCAGGGGCCCCCCACCTCCGTAGAAGTACTGCTCCACCGTCTTGAGCCACCCCACGTCATCATGCGTGTGGGGCACCAGGTGCACGTTGAGGAAGTCAGGGCGCGTGGGGGGACACGACTGTGGGGACAAGTGGTGTCTCACGAGGCCCCCCCGTGTGGCCCCCGCCCCCCCCCGGTTCTGGAGGAAGTTGTTGGGGTGAGGGCGAGGACGCCAACGGCTGCTGAAACCTGGTGGCCAGGATGGTTGGGGGGGGAAGGGCAGGCCAGGACACCTCGGGTGTCCCCCCGCCAGTGAAAGCCCCCACCTCTCCAGGCCCCCCAGTCCCCCAAATCCTCCTATTCCTCCCCCAGGGTCCCCAACCCAGCCTCTCCCCTGTGTTCCCAGCCTCAGCCCATGCCAAACCCCAATCCCACCCCAGGCCCCAAGTTCTCCCAGTTTCCCTGTCCCAGTCCCCCACTGCTCCCCACATCTGATCCCTCCCAGTTCCCCCAGTCCCAACCCGGCTGCTCTATCTACGTTTCCCCAGTTCCCTTCAGTCTCTCCCTGCCCCAGCTCCTCCCAGTCGCCCACCAGTCCCTCCTCTGTTCCCATCTCCCCCACCACGATCTCTCCCAGCTTCCCAGTCTCTCCCAGTCCCCGTTTCCTCAGTGCTCCCAGTCTCTCCCGATTCCCCCCATCAATCCCAGTGGCTCCAGTGCCTCCTAGTTCCTCACGTCCCTCCCAGTTCCCATTTCCCCAGGACGCCCCAGTGCCCCCCCCCAGCCTCTCCCGGTGCCCCCGGGCCCACCTGGTACCCGCAGCCCGCGGCCGCCGCCGCCGCCCCGAGGAGTAGCAGCGGCAGCGCCCCCGCCCCGGACACCGCCATACCGCTCGCCTGCGGGCGCGGTCATGTGACCGCCCGTTCACATGACCCGGGGGGGGGCGGTGTCTCTCCAAGTCGTCCCTCCCTCTTGGCGAGCGGGAACCAATGCACGGGGAGCGGAGCCACTTCGGCCTCGCCCCCCTCTCTGATTAGCTGCTGAGCGGAGGCGGAGCGTAACGGAAAAGCCGCAAAGATTCCCACAGGCGGGGCGGTGACATGAGCTGGCGCCAATGAGCAGTAGAGGCGCCCATGATTGACACGGCAAGTCCCACCTCCCGGGGAGGGCGTTTGACAGCAGCTCCTCCCACCGCGGGAAAACGCCCAGTAGCCAATAACGTGTGGCAGCTCCCGAAACCCCGCCCCCGCCGAACCGTGGTCAGCGGAGAGCGAGAGACGGGCAGCTCTCCTCCAATGGGGCGTCGGGCAGCCGGACACCCACAGACGCACACATGCACCCCCCACCCTTCACAGCGGCCATGGCGATGGTGTGCTCAGGGGGGCCCCGGGGGCAGCCAGAGCAGGTGGCTCCCCTCGGCCCCCCTGGGCTCCCCTCGGATGCCCCCAGGCTCCCCTCTGCCCCCCGCCAAGGCTCCCCTCAGACACCCCCCCTAGGGCTCCCCTCAGCCCCCCGCCAAAGCTCCCCTCAGACACCCCCCCCAGGGCTCCCCTCAGCCCCCCAAGGCTCCCCTCAGCCCCTCAGAGCTCCCCTTGGACCCTCAGGGCTCCCCTCAGCCCCCTCCTCAGGGCTTCTGTCAGCCCCTCAGTGCTCCCCTTGGACCCCTAAGGCTCCCCTAAGCCCCTGAGTGCTCCCCTTGAACCCCCAAGGCTCTCCTCAGCCCCCCCCCCCAGGCTCCCCTTGGACTCCCCCAGACACCCCGCAGCCCCCTGGGTCTCCCCCAGCCCTCATATCCTGTCACTCCCTCTGACTCTGCCACCTTCACCTCCCATTCCCCCCGCCAGCCACCCCACCCCCCCCCAGATCCCCCAAGCGGGTTCCTACACCCCTGGGGGTCCCCCCAGGTCCAGGGGTCCATCCCCTTCATCTGCCTATCTACCAGCCCACGCTGGTACGTCCAAACCACGACAGCCACGGGCTCTGCCCTAGCGGCCCCTTTATTGTCCCCAACCCAACCCATTGCCCCCCCCCCCATGGTGACACGCCGTCCCCAGGGCACGACACCGGCCGTCACCAGGGTGGGGACATGGGCTGGGGGTTCTGCAGGTAGGACATCACCACAGCGGAGATGGAGAGCCTAGAATGGGGGGAAAGACACTGGTGTGAGCTTCAGAGACCCCTGCGAAACCATGACGGTGTCCCCGCTGTCCCCTCTGCAGGGGACGTGGCACCCTGGGGACGGATCCGGGGCCACCAGGACTCACATGAAGCTGCTCATCATCTGCTTGGTGTCCTCAGAGCTGCGGGAGTTGGCAAAGCTGATGAAGGAGCAGTAGACAGCGATCCAGGCACACCACTTCAGCTGTGGGCAGGGGGGGTACGGCATGGGGACCCCTGGGGACGGTCCCTGTCCCCTTGAACCCCTCTGGGGATGGTCCCTGTCCCCCCTGAGCCCCCTGGGGACGTCCTCTGTCCCCTTGACCTCCCCAGGAGATGGTCCCTGCCCCCTTGAACCCCCCTAGGGATGGCCCTTGCTCCCCCCTCAACCAACCCTGACCCCTGCCGGGAACATCCCCTGTCCCCCCTTGACCCTCAGCCACCCCAGACATCCCCAGGGATGGTCCCCGTGCCCCCTCAGCCACCCCAACCCCCCCAGGGACAGACCTTATCCCCCAAAATACCATCCCACCGCCCACCCGGTCCCGGTCCCGGTGCTTCCCCAGGCCAGCTCCAGAGCCCCCCCGCCCCGTCCAGTGCCAGTGCCCCCCGGTGCCGGTGCCCCCACCTTAAGCATGAGCCCGCACATGCTGAACACCATCCCCAGCAGGTTCATGTAGTCGGGCGTGGGGTCCTCCAGCGCCGGGTTGGTCTCGGTGGCCGGTGGCTTGTACCTGGGGGTGGCACCGTCAGACGGGCCGGGGACCCCCTCTGTGCTCCCAGTCCCCCTCCGGTCTCCCCCCGGTGCTCCTGGTCCCTCCCCCGTGCTCCCAGTCCCCTTCCGGTTCCCTCTCTGGAGCTCCTGGTCGCCTCCCGTTCTCCCCGGTCCCTGCCCGGTGCTCCCAGTCCCCCTCCCGGTTCTTCCCCCCGCCTCGGTCCACCTCTCCCCACCTGGCCACCCGCGCCGGTCGCCGCGGGTCCGCCATTGCCGCCCAGCGGCCCGCTTCCGCCGCCGCTACCGGAAGACGCCCCTGCCCCGATCCCGATCTCGGTCCCGTCCCGCCATGGCCTTCCCGCAGCCCCGGCCCGCCCGCCCCGAGCTGCCGCGGCGGCGGGTGCGGACGCTGGAGTGCGGGCAGGGGGCGGTGCGGGCCGTCCGCTTCAACGGTGGGACCGGCGGGGGGGAGGCGGGGACCCCATCCCCATCCCGGGGGGCGTGTGTGGGGGGAACGGGGACCCGCAGCCCCTCCTGGGACCCCAACTCCGGGGGGGGGGGGGAAGGGGGATGCGCAGCCCCTCCCGGGACCCCAACTCCGACCCCATCCCGGGTGGGGGGCACTCCCCATCCGCATCCCAGGGGGAGGAAAGGGGGAACCGGGGGTCCTGCCTCTAAGTGGGAGGGGATGGGGGGGTGTTGTTACCCTAGCTCCTGAGGAGGGGGTGCCCGTTTGGGCTGCTGGGGGGTCACTTCGACCCCCAACCCCCCCCCAGTGGATGGGAACTACTGCCTGACCTGCGGCAGCGACAAGACCCTGAAGCTCTGGAACCCGCACAAGGGCACGGCGCTGCGCACCTACCAGGGGCACGGCTACGAGGTGCTGGACGCTGCTGGGTAAGGGGCTGGGGCTGCGGGGACCCCCACCCCCTGGGGACCCCTCCCAGCCCTTCTGACGGGACTCCTTGTTCCCCCTCTGCAGCTCCTTCGACAACAGCCAGATCTGCTCCTGCGGGGCCGACAAGACCGTGGCGCTTTGGGACGTGGCCACTGGGCAAGTGGTCCGCAAGTACCGGGGACACGCTGGGGTGAGGCCACGGGGGGGGGCACCGGGGGGGTCCCTGCAGGGGGATTCGGAGGTCCCTGCGGGGCGCTGACTCCCTGCTCCTCCCGCAGAAGGTGAACTGCGTCCAGTTCAACGAGGAGGCCACCATCATTGTGTCTGGTGAGGGAGAGGTCTCAGGGGGGAGGGTCCTGCCAGCACCCTCTGTGGACCCCCCCTCAGTGGACTCGTGATGCGCCCCCCAAACCCCCCCTGACCCCCACCCCCCCCTTTTCTCCCCTCCCAGGCTCCATCGACTCCACCATCCGGTGCTGGGACTGCCGCTCCCGCCGCCCCGACCCCGTCCAGGTCCTGGATGAGGCCAAGGACGGAGTCTCCAGCGTGAAGGTCTCTGACCACGAGATCCTCTCAGGGTGAGGGATGGGGGGACACACTCGGGGGGGGATGGGGACACGCTCAGGGGGACGGGGACCCCCAGCACTAACTCCCCCCCCTCTCCGCAGCTCCGTGGACGGTCGCGTCCGGCGTTATGACTTGCGTGCTGGCCAGCTCTACTCTGACTACATCGGGAGTGAGTGAGGGGCTGCAGGACAGTGACATGGAGGAGATCCCAAGGGGGAAGGCAGGGGGGGGCTCCCCAGGACACCCCCAAACTCCCACCCGCTTCCAGGCCCCATCACCAGCGTCTGCTTCAGCAAGGACGGGCAGTGCGCCCTGTCTGCCAGCCTTGACTCCACCCTGCGCCTGCTGGACAAGGAGACGGGGGAGCTGCTGGGCGAGTACGAGCCCCCTCCCTGCAGCCCCATGCACCCTTGGGGGGGAGGACACCCCCGCCTCACACGTGTCCACCCTGCAGGTACACGGGCCACTGCAGCACAGCATACCGGCTGGACTGCGTGCTAAGCGAGCAGGACACTCACGTCGGCAGCGCCTCCGAGGACGGCAACGTCTACTTCTGGGACCTGGTGGAGGTGAGTGGGGAAGGGGGTGGGGGTCCTGGGGGAGCCCCCCACCCTTCTCACACCCCACTTCTGCCCCCCTCAGGGCTCACTGGCCGTCAGCCTGGCCGTGGGCCATGGCGTGGTGCAGTCGCTCACCTTCCACCCCACCCTGCCCTGCCTGCTCGCCGCCACCCAGGGCCAGGTCCAGCTCTGGCGTGAGGAGACCTTCCAGCCCGAGGCGGGGGACACCGCTGCCGCCATGTGACATGGGGTTTTTGGGGGCGGGAGGCAGCTGGGGTGCCCATCTGTCCCCTCCTGGTACCAAGGAATAAACCCACAGTGTGGAGGAGCTGCAGTGCTTTATTGGGAGCCACAAGGACCCCGAGAGCTCAAATAAATACAGGCACTGGGGAGGGGGGAACAGGCAGCCAGTGGGGCAGGCACTGGGGACAGACGGAAGGTGACAGACGGACGGGTGGACGGTGGTGCAGGGGTCCCAGCTCCCCCATTGCCCGGTCGGGGGGAATCACCCCGCTCTCTCCTGCTCTGTTCACACCGGTGCCGAGGGCGTGAGGTGCGGAGACTGGGGACGCTGAGGTGGGAGTCCCTGTAGAGGTACCGGGGGCTCAGCCCTCCCCAAACTGGGGGCTCTGCCCTCCCGAGGTGGGGGACTCACCCCCCCAGGGACACCCCGCCATCATCTCAGTCTCCCGGTGTCTCCGAGGGAAAGGCGTCAGCTCTCTGGGCGAATGTCTCCGCCACCAGCAGCGGAAAGACCAGGGAGGCGTCGGCATAGACCTGGGCACAGGAGAAGTGTAAGGGTGGGGGAGCCCCCCAGGCACCCCAAACTTCCCCCCCCTGCCCCCAGGACCCCTGTCCCACCTTGACAGGAGTGGCATCCATCCGGATCTTGCCCCAGGACACGGCCTCATCCGGCCGCGCCCCCGAATCGGAGCCGTCGAACTCCTGCGCCGTGTTGACGTAGACGGAGAAGTCAGCGCCGTTCCTCTGCGGGGCAAGGAGCAGGCTAAGCCCCCACGCCCCCTCCCCATCCCTGGGGGGTGCCCCGCACCCCCTCCCCATCCCCCAGGACACCGCAGGGGAGCCCCTTTGTCCCCTCGCTCACCATGAGGTTGGCGTTGGCGATGTGGTGCTTCACCAGCCCCCCGCCCAGGATGATCATCCCCGTCTTCCTCGCGAAGATGGCCTGGGTGTTGATGAGGCGCAGGTCTGCGGGCAGAGATGGCTGTCAGGGACCTCGCCGTCCCGGATGGGACCCCGGTGTCCATGGTGGGGGGACCCCGGCGCAGGGGAACACGCTCACCCTCCACGATATCCAGCACCAGCCCCGGGCGCTTGTAGGAGTGGAAGAAGATCATGTCCCCCAGGGAGCCGTCGGTGAGCGCCGGGCTCAGCACCGGGATGTTATTCTAGAAAGGGGACACGGTGCCAGACAGTGACACCCCCACGGCGGAGCAGCGATGCCCACAGTGATCGCGTCCCTCCTCCCCGTCCCCACCTACCTTCTGCGCCCAGTAGCAAACCGACTCAGGGTTGTTGATCTCCTTGCCCAACCGTGCGATCATCCTGGAGGGGGTCCACCTCGCACCCTGCCAGACCACCGAGCTCAGCCCCAGCCAGGGAGGACCCAGGTGTCTGAACCACCCCCCCGTCCATGGAACTGAGGAGCACCCAGGGGTCCGGGCCGGCCACCCCCCACCTGCGTTTCTTGCTCGTCCACCATCTGCTCCAGGATGGGCATCAGCCAGTCCTCGAACTTGCAGTAGTTGTCGTTGGGCACCAACAAGTTCCCGATCCTGGGGAGGGGAGAGGCTCAGCCCAGGAGGGGACCCCCGGGGATGGGGAGGGGACCCCAGCGCCCTGTACCTGTTGATGCCGCTCTGGCGCAGGTCCCGGCCTCGCAGGCTGAAGTCCCCGATGTAGGTGGGCGCCAGGCACTTGATGAGATCCTCCTCCACGCCCCCTGCCGTGGTCACCAGCACATCCACCTGCCCCCCGGCACAGAGATGGGCGTCAGGAACTCGGGGACCCCCTGGGACACCCCAGGGGACCCTACGGCAACCTGAGGGACACCTTGGGGACAGTGCTGGGCCCCTGGGAACTTCCAGGACACCCCAGAGAGCGAACTGGGAATACTGGGGACCCTAAAGGTCCCTCAGGGACCAAGCTGGGATCCCCCTGGCTCTCACCCGAGGGACACCTTAGGGACACCCGAAGGACCCGAGGGCTCCCCTCAGGGACTCTGGCAATGGCCGCGGGGCAGGGGGGGACCCCAGACTCTCCGTCCACCACGCACCATGTTGTGCTGCACCAGGTAGCGGATGCTCTCACGGACGCCGGAGCTGATGAGGTTGGAGGTGAAGCCCAGGAAGATGGTGCAGCCCGAGGGCGGCCGCGGCCCCCCCAGCCCGGCCCGGCCCCGCTCCTCCTCGCTCAGCGGCTCCAGCTTCGCCGCGATCTGTGGACGCGGAGCGGGGGGGGGGAGGCGTCAGGACCGACCCCGGCCCCCTCCCATGACACGCCCCCCCCTCGACCCCGGACCCGCCGTCCCCCACCATCCGCTGGATCTCGGCGACGGCCTGGGCGAAGCTGGTGGCCTGGAAGCCGGTGGTGAGGAAGGAGCGCAGCAGCGCGGCGTGGTCCGGACCGCCGGCGAAGTCGTACCCGCGTACCGGGAGGCTCTCGGTGGGGAGGGGCCCGCTCGGTTTCAGCACGGCCCGCAGGGCCGCGGCGGGGACCTGCCCCGGTGTCGCCATGGGGCTCCGGCCGCCTCACTCCGCCGCGCCGCCGCTGCGCGCCGCCATCTTGGCCCGCCTCCTCCTCCCTCCACCCCAGTGCTGCGGCTGCGCGCCGCCATCTTGCTCGCCCCACCCACGCCGCCGCGGAGCTACAGCGCCGCTCGCTCTCTGCCATACAGCTGCACGCCGCCATCTTGAAGAAGGGACGGTGGCCGCAGAGGGACAAGACACTTCCGGACGCGAAAGGCCTCTGGGGATGGCCCTGGACCGTGGTTACCTCGAAACCTCCTGGGCTCGTTCGGGATGGTCTTAGTTCCTGAATTCTGATTCGATCTAGGAAGGGCGCCCCCACCATACGGTGGCTCCTGATCGGATCGGGACTAACGCCATCTTGAACCTAAATGGGGCAAGCAAAGATTTTTTTTATGAGCTCCCTTGCTGGCTGCAGCAGTTTATTTTGCCCCTAATTCTGTGCGCGAAGATCCGAACGAAGATGACGGGGTCGTAAGTATTTAAGGCGTATACCGTTCGGTTGGGTGGGATTTGGTTGCCTGCGTGTGAGAGTGTGATTGAGATGGAACCTGGTTCCGAAGCGATTGTGGAGGTCTTCTAACCGTGGTTCCAATCTCCCGCGAGGGACTTGGCCGGTGAAGGACTGAAGCGATTCCTATAGGATTCGTGGGTGGGTGATAGGTCCTAAACCCCCTGCAAGACACTCTTACCGGCAACCAAGGGCTGTAGGAATTGCCACAATAAAATTCCTAGATGGGTCAGAAAAAAATCGAAGACCCAGGACCAGAAGAAAGGGAGCAAATTACCAGACATACCATTAGAAAGTCCATTGGGAATAATGATTAGGAATTGGAATGAAAGGGGCCCCAGAAAAGAAAAAAGTAAATTAAAATTGATTCAATATTGTATGGTTGAATGGCCGAAGGAACCTTTAAAACCACATGTCTTTTGGCCTGGTTTTGGATCTTTTGAGGACTGGATTTGCCAGACCTTAAATATATATGTTAATTTAAAGGAACCTTTTAGTCAGGAGGAAAGTGATTATGCAGGATTATGGATCAGGACTCCACATCCTTTTCCGGCCTCAATACTTACATTAAAAACAGATGAGAAGTTCGAGGGAAAAGAAGAACATAAAAATGAAAAAGAAGAAGAAAGAGATGATAAATGGGAGCTACTAGATAACTTACCACCTCCATATCTTAACAATCCACCTCCTGCGGTGGCCCTCCCCCCGGTGTCCGTAGTACCTCCCCCACCAACAGCACCAGAATTAGACCGACCTCTAAGAAATGAAGAAAATTGCACATGTCCCAGTTCAAACTTGGAATGGAATCAATCTGGAAGGATTGTGGGGAGATTTTACGGGCGGTGATTGGCTTACTAAAATTGGAATAGTTGTATTGGGAATATGTGGAGGATTGTTAATAATTCCATGTTTAATACCGTGTTTTACTAGATTAATACACTCGGTTATACAGGGGATGCAAATATCTATGGTATCTGTTGACCCAGAACCAGGGAAAGAGAAAACCCATTCTCTGATGATAATAAAAACAAAAGAAAATCCAAAATTGATACCAATTCAGCAAGCGTTGACTCAACTGGAAACGAACACACGAATCAACACCATGAAAAAGCAGATGGGGGATTGTGAAATGTGTTCATCTGATTCGTGTCAATATGAGACAATGCTACAGTCAATATGAGACAATGCTAGGGTCGCATGATGAAATGTGACTTTCTGTTCTACATGCCCTTGTATAACCACAAGCCTACAAGTGGTTAATGTATATAGCTCCTGCATCCTGTAAAGATTGCCTAACAAACATTCCGTTGTATTTCGTTGTTGAACTTGCTTAAGTTTTAATAACCGCAGATTGTATTGCGCAAAATGCCGGCCACTGCATAAGATGTCTGTTACTGCGCATGAGTAGTAAGGGGCTTAGTGGGAGGTACACTGCCTAGAAGACCCCTCAACCACTGAGGAGAGTTTGAGAAGTTTCTAGAAGAACTACGATGCCTGCGCAGCCCGGAGGTGGAGAATTTTTGGAAGAACACGTCTATTATGAATATGTAATTTTGCTAGGCTATAAAAGAAGTTGGTTTGTTTTTCACAGTGTGCGTCTTGGTTGAGCAGAGACTCCCGACGCACCCAGCGCTGTTTACTCGCCTCTACTCGCCTAATAAGTTATAAACTTTTATTGGAATCCTATTTGGGACAAAATCATTTATCACAGCCCCAAAACCACGGATGCCTCTGCGGGGGGACGCAACCTCGGCTCCAGTCAAAACCTTTTAATACCCATGAACAAGCGGCAGCTTCCAGCCCCACCGAGGGCCCAGGACCAGGCCCGTCTCCTCCATGTCAGGGGGCACTGAGGGGACCCCACTGGGAGTGGGGACAGACCCCCCCCCCCGCTGGCAGGGAGTCCCCCGGCCCCCCCTTCCCGGGCAGTGCGAGCGCGGGACCACGGCGGGGTGTCAGGTCCGGAGTCTCCACACCTCGACCGAGAGGCCTCCCGAGGCAGCTGCCACCACGTCACCCTCCACGCTGATCTGGGGGGGATAGGAGGAGCATTGGGGGGGTGCGGGGGGCACCCCCTGCACAGGGTGGGGGCACAGGGGGGAGAAGTTCCACACCCCAGGGACTCCCTGGTGCAAGGCCCAGCATGGCAAGGCTGAGATAGGGGGGAGCCAGGCTGCTCGCACACACGTGTGCAAGGTGGGGGCACACGCGTGCGCAAAGGGGCAAGCGCCTCCTTACCCCGTTCAGCACGTCATCGTGCGTCCAGGAGCAGATGGTGCGGGGAGGGTCCGTGGGGACGTGTATCTAGAAGAGCAAGAGCCGTTTGCAGCCCCACAGCACCCAGCACCCCATAACAGGGTCAGCAGATACCCCCCCCCCCCCCCCAGCCCAGCGAGGGGCTCCCCCAGCCCAGTGCCTCATGACAGGGATGGAGGGACCCTCACCCGCAGTGTCTTGTCGGTGGACGTGGTGTAGAGGGACCCCAGCGAGTGCCAGAGCCCCGTGATCTGCAGCCGGTGCCCCACGTCGAAGTACTGTGGGAGGTCACCAAAACGTACCGTGAGGCATAAAGGGGGTACCCGACCCCCTCCCTGTAACCCCCAACCCCCTCATGGTCCCTACCCGGGCAGGCTGGAAGCTGCCAGCGCTGTTCCCAAAGACATACACCCGGCCCTGGTTGTCCCCGGCCCAGAGCTGCGTCCCCCGGTACGACATGGAGAGCAGGTAGTTTTCCAGCTGGAGTGGGGAGGGTGGCATTAGGGGGTGGGCAGATCCTGCTGCACCCCAGATCTCAGAGCTGTAATTGCAGCAGGTGATGGGGGGCAGAAAGCCCCCAGCCCTATCCTGGCCCCCCCGCCATAGTTTTGGGGGGCAGCAGGACCCACCTGCAGGCGCTGCAGGACCCCGTCGGCTCGGCGGTCGAAGACAACGAGGGTCCGGTCCTCGCTGCCTGACACGATGAGCCGGTCATCAGCAGCCAGGGACAGGACAGCGCTGGCATGGGGCTTGTAGCTGCGCACCAGGGCCTGGCCGGCTGCCGGAGGACGGGTGTTGAGCTGGGTTCACACCCCACCCCCCACCTCAGGGACCCCCCATCCCAGGCAGGACCAACCTCGTGGGTCATAGACAGTCACCGTCTTGTCGTAAGTCCCGGTGACGAGGACGTCGGGGCGGTAGGAGAGGCACAGCACGGCCGCCTTCTCCCTGGGGGTGAGGGGAGGCTTGGGGTCAGCTGGACCCCCCCCTGGAACCCCCCTTAAACCCCCCAAGCATTACCTGATCTCCCCAAACTGCTGCCCCTCGGCCTCCAGGTCCCACAGCTTCACGGTGCTGTCCCAGGAGCCCGAGCACACCTTGTTGTCTCGGGAGGCCAAACACCAGACCCAGCCCTACGAGACAACCCACACCTGCCACCACCCCCAAAACCGCTCTGGGACCCCCCCAGCGGCTCCCCCAAGATGGGGGAATCAAGGATCACGGTCGTGCCCCCCACCTTGTGCGTCCCGTTGCGCTCGCTGCCCAGTGCCTTCACCAGCACCTTGCCAGGGGCCCGGCCCAGCTGCCGCAGGTCCCACAGATTGACGTTGCGGTCGCGGGCACCCGAAATGCAGAGGGTCCCTCCCTGCCAAATAAGGGGGGAGTAGAAGTGAGGTGGGATCCCCCCAAAAGAACTAGAGGACCCCGGGCCCAGCACATCCCCACCTGCAGCAAGAGGACGGAGTCGACAGAGGCGAAGTGTCCCTCATCCAGGGAGAAGTGCTCCATGGGGGCCCCGCCACCCCCCCAGCGGTGCAGGTGCTCTTCCAGGTCCACGCATGCAGCTGACCAGTCGAACCCCTCCTCTGCGGAGAAACGGGGGAGAACACGACACACCCCAAAATGATGGGGGAACCCTGAGGGACTGTGGGGAGTCCCCAACCCGCCCCCTTCACCCTGTGAGATGCCCCGTAGCCACCTCAGGATTGGCGGAGTGGGGGACGTGGGGTGCTGGGGTGGGAGCTCCAACCTGCTGCGGGGAAATGGGGGGGGTCACGAGGGGTCCCCAATTTGCCACAGGGAAACAGGGGGCAGAGGAGGTCCCCAACTCAACCCTTTCACCCTCTGCAGCCCCCCTCGGGGTCAGCAGAGCCGGGGAAATGGAATATTAGGGACGTCTCCAACCCGCCACAGGGAAACATTTTGTGGTCCCCAACCCACCGCGGGGAAACAGAGCACCAGGGGTCCCCCCCACCCGCCCCGTTCCCCCCCCTCAAACCCACCTTCCAGGACGGGGAAGGGGCCGCGGGCACTGCGCTGTAGCCGGAGCCGCCAGGCCACGGCGTCCCGGGCCACCTCCCGCAGCGCCCGGCAGACGCGGGGCAGGACCCCCCGCACCTCCCGCGCCCCCAGGTACCCGCAGATCTCCAGCAGCAGCTCCAGCGGCAGCGCCAGCAGCCCCCCCGCCGCGCCCCCCACCCCGCCCGGGGGCGGCCGCTTCAGCCCCGGGGGGGGTCGAGGGGTGGGCACGGCGGGGCTGGGGCCCGGGGTCGGTGCGGCGGCGGCGACGGGGAGCGGCGGGGGAGGGCCTGGGGCGGTCACCGGGCCCCGCAGACGGGTGATGTACTCCTGCGCCTGCCGGTCGGGGTCGTCGGGCGCGGGGGCCCCCTCCATGGCTGGGGGCGGGGGTGTCAGCGCCTCCTGCGGCCCCACAGCGGGAGTCCCTGTCACTGACCCCCCTCCCCGGCCCCTAACACCGGGATTTGCCCCAAATCTGGGAACCCCAGAGCCCCGGGACGGCCGCTCCCACCCTGCTCCCGGGGACCCCTCCAACCGCCTCCGCACCTAGATCCCCCCCAAGGACCCCCGGTACCGGGACTTCCCCCCCCAGTGGGATCCCCCACCACCCAGGAACTCCCTGAACGCCCGGTATCGGGACCCGCCCTAACACCCGACTCCCTCCAGCCCCGATACCGAGAACCCCCGGCACCTCCTCAGATTCCACCCCCGTGACCGCTCCGCCCCCCTCCCGGTTTAGGGTTTCCCCCGAACCCCCCTCCCCCACACGGTACCGGGGCGCAGCCCGGCCCGGCCCGGCCCGGCCCGGCCCCGCCGCGTCCCGTCGCCACGGCCACGGTGGGATCCGCTTCCGCCGCGCCGGGAGCGCCGCACCCAATCAGAGAAAACGGCACGTCATTACGTCATCCAGCAGCGCCAGAAGTGCCTCCTCTGCGTCGGCCAGGCTACCGGGAAGGGCCGCAGCGACCCTCCCCCTCCTGGGAGGGTCCGCCCCCCCCTCCCCCCTCCCGGCGGCGGGAACAAACGGCACCGAGACGGAGGACGGTCAACAACGGACTCTCTTTGCCGAGCAGGAACGGGGGGGCGCGGCCAAACCGGGCCCCCCGCCCCACCCCCACCCCCCACCCCCCCGCCGCAGCCGGTCCCTGCGGGGCGGCTCCTCCCCCGCCCTGTAAACGGTAAAAAACGGAACAAAACGGGGAGGGGAAAAAAAAAAAAAGGAAAAAACACAAGAAACGTGGCACCAACTCGCTCACGATGAAGCACAACGGCGGCGGCTCAGCCCCCCACGGCCCCCCCTCCCCTGGGCCCTCCCGCGCCCCCCCTCCCCGGGGCCACCCCCCCCGCGCCCCCCCCCATCCCCCGGGGCTGCTCTATCTGTTCTAGGGGTTTATCGCCATCAACCTGTGCACGGGGACGGGGTGGGGGGGCACCATGCGGGGGAGGGGGACGGGAACATCCTACAGCGGTAAAGGGGGGGGTGTATTGCCCCGCCTACCCCATTTTTGGACCCTTTTGCCCCTATTTTTGCTCCCCCCCCCCCCCCCCCGCCCAGGTTTTTGGGGCATCCCCACCGCGCGTCCATCCCTCCCCCGCGGCTGGCGGGGACCCCCCCCCACCCCCAGTTCCCTGTCCTCCCCCCTCCCTTCTACCCCTGGGGGTGAAACCGATGTCGGGGCACGGCGGTTGAGGGATGGGGTGGGGGGGCGTGCGGGCGGGGCACCGCGCCGTGGCCCCCTCCCCCCCCACGGCTCCTCCCGCCCCCCCCGAACCCCCCGGGCACGGCGCGGGGGTCGCCCGCTCATGGTCGCCATCCCGACGGCCTCCCGGCGCCGACCTGCGTGAGAGGGGAGAGGGGTTCAGGGGGGGGGGGCCTGTCTGCTCGGGTGGGTGGTCTATGGTTTGTCCCCACCCTTTTCTGGAGTGCTGCCCCTCACCCCGACCTGGTGTTCCGGTGTCTCCGCCTGGCCTAAACCCCATAAAACGCCGCCAGCCGGTCCTTGAGCAGCGGTGGGAACTGCTCCGAAAACTGCTGCCAGTTCTCCTCGCCCACCTGGTCCTTGAAGCCGTGGAGAATCTGGGGGGGGGGGGAAGGACGGACACAGAGGGGTTAAAAAAAATGAGGGGGTGTCTTCTGAGCCCCCCCCAGGTGTGTATGGGGGTCCCTAACAACCTCCTCCGGTGCTGACCTTATAAAACATGTCCCGTAGGTCGTCCTTGGGGCTCACCCAGGACGCGACGGCGTCGCAGAAGAAGATGAAGTCCTGGAGGGGTAGCGACAAAAAGGGGGGTAGGAACAAAATGGGGGGGGTGATGGGGGAGAGGAACACCCCCTCCTCCCCATTTTGGATAGGTTTACAGCTGAGTCCTCCTGTTCCCCCCCCAAATCTCCCCCTCTGGGGGGCTGCTGGAGCTTCCGCCGGAGCTCCCCCCGCAGCTCAGTGGCAACCACCAGCCCCCCCCCTCCCCCGAATCTTGCTGGGTGTGTCCCCTGCTCCCCCCCCCAATACCTGCACGACCCCTCCGGGGTTCACCCCGATCATCACGCAGATACCACGGAAAGCCGAATCCTTCTCCTCGTTGTCCCGGATGTTACGGAGCGACGTGCACCTGGAGGGGTGGAAATTAGGGTTCAGCGCCCCCCTCCAGCTTCCTGGGGGGCACAGGGACCCCCAGAACAGCCCCCCCTCCCCACTCCCTTCCCCCCAAAACTCACCAGGGCCGGATGAATTGCTGCAGCATGGGGGCCACCTCCTGCGGGCAGACGAAGCCCAGGCGGCCGATGGTGATGGCTGTGGGCAGAGCGAGGGGGTTTTGGGGAGGGGGCTGCAGAACAGAGCGCCCCCCGCCCCCAACCCTAAATCCCCACCTGGGGGTCCCGCTGCACCCACCCTGGCCTCACCCGTGTTTTCCAGGAGGGTTTTGGGAGTGTTGGGACGGTTGATGATCTCCACCAAGTTGTTCAGCACCATCTGGACGTAGGGCTGCATCTCGGCCCCTGCCGGGAGGGGACGGCAAGGGGCTTGTCAGAGCTGGGGGGGGGGCGGGGCTGCGGGGGGGGCTGAGGTGGGGTCCCACAGTGCTCACCCATCTGCATGCAGATCTCCCCAATAGCCCAGGTCGCATTGTTGCAAACGGAGATGAACTCGGGGTTGAGGTTGGTGCCCAGGATGGGCATGAACTCGGCTGGGGGGAAGTCAGGGTCAGCACCAGTGCACCCCCCCAACCAACCCAGCATGTTTTTTTGGGGGGTCCTCCCCTGCTTCATCCCCCTCTCCCCCCCCAGGGGTACCCCCTACAGCCCCGGCACCCACCAATGCAGGGCTTGACGTGCACGAAGCAGGCCTTGGTGAGGTCACCCAGGAGGGCAAAGGAGCTCTGTCGTACCTCAGGCATGGTGTCCTGGGGGGAAAAGGCAGGGGGTGAGCGCTAGGGGGAGGTCCCCAGTGGCCCCCCAGTTGGAGTAGGGGGGTCCTTACCTGCATGCATTGGAAGAGCAGCGTCATGATGTTGCTGCGAGCCACCAGCTGCTCCACGTGGCAGCCGAGACCCTCAGCCAAACCACTCAGCAGGTCCAGGGCCACAATCATGAAATCCTTGTCAGGGGCCTCATACTGCTCAGGGTGCTGGTTATACATCTGCAGGGAGGGGTGTGAGGGGGTCACACTCCATGAAAGGGGGGGTGTCACACCCCACGGTGATGGGGAAAGGGTGGGAATCGCGGCTCACCATGGCCTGAGCCAGCGTCTTCTGGACCAAGGTGACGCAGCGCTGGTAGACGGGCTCGCAGTAGGGCAAGAAGCCGCTCTGCAGGGCGGTGGCCACCGAGGACAGGCACTGCGACACAGCAGGGGGGTGGGAGGGGGTTTGAGGGGATGGAGACACCCCCCCCCACGGGTGCCCCCTGCGCCCCACAGCTCACCTCCAGCAGCGGGAAGAGGTCCTTGTCCTCGTCCTTCAGCTCGTTCCACTTCTGGATGAGCGGAGGCATCAGCTTCTGGATGTACTCCTGCGCCCCGGGGAGAGACCCATCACGGGGGGACACACACACACAACAAGGACAGGGGGGACACGGCCATGGAGGGGTGTGGGGCTGCTCCCCCTCCACCCAGGGACCATCAGACCAGAGAGATCCACACTGGGAGTTCGGGATTCGAATGTCTGTTGTCACTTGTCATCACTGGTCCTGGGTTGGGGTGTGGGGGAGGGACACACCATGGGGGTGGTGGGGAGGCGAGGGGACCCCTGGGAGGGGGCCAGGACCCACTGACATCGTACCGGCTGGTTGAGGTGGTGCCCCACAGAGTCGGCAAGGGTCCCGATGGCGTCGTAGAGGATCAGCAGGTTCTTGTGCTGGTACTTGCCGAAGGCGAAAACCAGCGTGTCCAGGATGAAGCTGAGGTACGGCACTAGTTCGGTGCAGGCCTCCTCCTCCAGCGTGGCGAAGGCGCTGCGGGGAGGCAGGGGGGAAAGGGTCAGCGGCACCCCCCAGCCAGGGCTGAGCCCTCCACACACCCCCTCTCTGGGTCAGACAGTACGAATACGCCATCATCACTGCGACTCAACACATCGATTTCCTCATCCCGCCCAGAGAAATGCTGGGGTCCAGCAGATCCTGCCCCCCCAAAAACCACCACAGGCGGCCCCAAACGACCCCCCCCAGCCCCTCACCTGCACGCTGCCTCCTGCACCCGCTTGTTGCTGTCAAGGATGCGCTTGAGCAGCTCAGTCATGAGGGGCTTGAGGTACATGTCGGGGGGCTGGCTGACCACCCAGTGGGCGTAGCGGCTCAGGGTCCAGCAGGCGATGGAGCGCACCAGCGCCTTCTTGTCCGACAGGCATTGGATGAGGTGGGGGATCAGCTCCGGCAGGTAGGGCACCATGCCCTGCATGCAGCCTGGGGGGGCGGCGGGGGCACAGGGAGGCTCAGAGACCCCCCGGCGCCGGCATGGCGGTGGCTCGGGGACGGGCCTGTTGCAGGCACCGTGGCACCCACCTTCCGCGATGGCCCCCAGGACAAGGATGCCCGATTCCTTGATGACCCACTCGGGGTGGAAGAGGAGCTCCTTGAGCAGCGGGAGGAGGTGGGGGAGCAGCTCTTCCCGAAAAACGTTGGCCAGGACGTCCAGCGCGGCCGCCGAGCACTTCCCTGCCGGGCAGGCAAGAGGGGATGGGGTTTATCCCTCCTGAACCATCTCACCTCGGGGTTTAATCAACCCCCAGAACCCCCCCAGTGTTCACCCAGGGCTGTCTTCCCCTCCCCAAGCCCGTACTCAGGTTCCAGTCTGAGAGCGTGTCGTCGTCGTCCTCATCCTCTGCATCATCGGGGTCCTGTGGCCGCTCCTCCTCATGCTGCAGCGTCACCGTGCGGGACTTGTGGAAGCGGGGCTTGATGTCCTGCTCGCTGTCGGGAATGGCCTCGTCCTCCTCCACGTCACCCTTGCGGGGACAAGGAGACATCACGCTGTGCCACGGGGACCTGCAACCACCCGTCCCAGGGACCCCCCGGCCCCCATGGATCAGACAGTACGAACACAACAGCCATCACCGGCATCAGCTTCAAATCTGTCATCACATCCAGGTGCTCTCGGAGCAGCTCCTGCCTTGCCCCAGGCCCTCCAGTTTAACCAGTACCAGCCCCATAGGGCTGGAGGAGGGATGGGAGCTGGGCGCTCTTGTGTTCTCACCGTGACCTCGTACCTTGAGCAGGATAATGTCAATCTCCGAGTATTTCATGCCGTTCACCAGGATGGGGATGAGCCTGGGGGGGGGGCAAAAGGGGGGTGGTTAAGGGGCTGGGGAGAGTCTGGGGGGGGGCTGGGGGACGAGGAGGGGCCGTCCTGAGCACTCACTGCACCAGGTGGGAGGTCAGCACCTCCTTGCAGATGGGCTGCTCGGCCAGTGTCAGCCAGAACTCACAGGCCTCCAGCGCCACGTTCTCGTCGCTGTCCTGCGTCCGCTGCAGCATGTACTACGGAAGGGGCAAGGGGGAGGGGCACATCAGCCCCCCAACTTGCCCACTTGGGGGTCCCACAGATGCCCACCTGCCCCCCTGCCACCCCGTCTGACCTGGATGATGCTGTGCATGTGGGGGATGAGGCGGTCGATGCGGACCTCCAGCAGCATCACCAGCGCCCGGCACACATTCTTCCGCACCTCGGGGTCCTCATCCACCGCCAGAGCGAAGAGGTGCTGGGGAGGGGGACACACATGGGAGCCCACTCACCACTGTCACCCACAGGGCCTCTCCTGGGGGTCTCCGGAGGGGGTTCCCCCCACCCAGCCACTCACCTCGATGAAGGTGTCGATGTTCTCCATCAGCGCCTGAGCCCGGTCCATGATGAACTGGTTGACGCAGGCAATGGCGTGGGACCTGGGGGCAGATGGATCAGGGTGGGGGGTGGGGGGGTGTCCAGCAGGCTCATTAGCTAATGAGGCAGAGCCGGGAGGGGGAATCAGCCCAGCCACCTGCCCCTCCTGGACCCCACAACGCTGAGATAACTCGTGAGAGGGAAATGTCTGAAACAACCCCCTGCCCCAGTCCAGACTTGGGGACACACACACAGGGTCACCACGGGATGATTTGGGGATCTGGAGACTGGAACTACCAACTCTGGGGGGGCCCAAATCCCCACATCACCCCAACGGGGGCATAGATGGAGCTGGCCCACCCATGGAGGGGAAGGATGGGGACAAGGGGACCCCAGGGCAAATGACAACCAGTGGCAGGGGGCACAGAAACAGCTCCTTTCCCACCCCATGAACGGCCACTGGGCACGGCCTCCCAACATTCCCATCACAGCTGGGACCCCAAACCCCCTCGTGGGGCTGCAGGGGGATGTGTGTGTGCGTTCCCCCCCCCAGCACCCCCATACCTGATTTTGGGGCTGCAGTGCTTGAAAAATTGGAGGAACTTGGGGATCATGACATTGAGGGGCCGGTTGAGAGCATCGCTATCGAGGAGCTCGGAGGAGTCCTCGCAGATCTTCTGCAGGGCCCCAAAAGCCCCCTGCATGCCACAGGGGGGGGTCAGCGCTGGCCGCAGGGCCCCCCCCTCCACCCCCCCCAGCCCCACGCACCTCGCATGTGTTGTAGTCCTCTGAGTTGAGCAGGTTGCAAAGCTGGGGCAGCAGCTCCGGCCACATCTGTAGCTCACCCTTGGAGGCGATGGTGGTGATGAGGATGCCTGTGGGAGACGGGGGGGTGGGGTGCGTGTGTGTGTCAGCAGGGAGTTGCGGGGGGGGGGGGGGGGGGGGGGGGATCCCCGTGGCGCAGCCCCCCTGCACTGCATCTCACCGATGGTGGCCCGGATGAGGGAGGAGGCGTCACCGATGTTGTTGAGACACTCCTGCTTGATGAACTCGGCCACTGGCTGGGGGAAGCTCTGGTAGTGCGCCTTGACATTGTTCTTCAGGATCAGGCCGCTCAGTGACCGCGTCGGCTCATCTGAGGGGGGGGGGGGCGAGGCGTTGGGGAGGGGGTCACACCACACATCCCCTCCACTTCCACCTCCTCACCTCCTCAAACCGAAAGCAGGAGGGCTCAGCTCCTGCATTCCCCTCTGCCGCCCCTCAAATGCCTCTGTGGCCCCACAAGTGCCTCTGCTGCTCCCCAAACACCTCTGCTGCCCCTCAAACGCCTCTGCCCGCCCCTCCTGGGACCCAGGAGACCCTGATCCCCACTGCCTCCCAGGCACAAAGTCACCCACCTTCGGATTTGAGCCGCGTCAGCACAAAGATCAGGTAGTTGTTGAAGTCGGGGAATTGGTTCAGCTGCTTCAGCTTCTGCCCCGGGCGGTTAAGGACGAGGACGGGGACGCTGTCCCGGATTACCGTGGCCAAAACTGCGCCCCCTCCCCCCCCGCCTCGGTCCCCCATGGCTGCTGACCCCGTTAACAGATGAAATCCCCAAATTCCCTTTCCCCAGCTCAAACAGGGGTGGGTGTGTGTCCCGTGCCCCCCCCCGCGGGGGTCCTGTGTCCCCCCCACCCTAGGGGTCCCGTGTCTGTGTGTGGTCCCCCCACGAGCAGGATACGTCCTGGACGACTCGCTGGGTGGCTGTGTTGGGGGACTGCGAGTCCTTCAACAGCTGCAGGACCTGCTGCAGGCCCTGCTCGTCTGGCTGCCAGTCCATGGCGGCTGGGGGAGGGGGTCTGGAGGGGTCCCGGGGGTCACCGGCCAGAGGGTGGGAGTGCAGACCCCGGATCCCTGCGGGCAAGGGGGGGAAGAGGGACAGGGATCTACCCTGCGTCCCGCCAGCGGGGGGACGCGGAGGGGACACCCCAGGGATGAGCACGGTTCCCGGGGCGGGGGGGTGAAGGACAGCGGGACCCCTCCACCGCGGACGGGGGCGCAGCGGGGCTCGTCCACGCGGCAGCTGCGCGGGGCGGGGAGGGCGGCGGGGACGCGCCGCGCACGTGGGGACGGGGATGTCCCGTTAAAGGCGGGGAGGGACGCGGGGGGCCCAGGGGAACATGGCGGGAGGGGGGGGGGCAGATCTCCCCCCATTGCTCCCCCCCGCCCCGAGGCTACAAACGCCCCGGGCCGTGCCAGCACCCCCTCCCCACCGTGCCCCCCAGCTCAGCATCCCCCGCCTCCAGTTTGATCCTCTCGCTCCCGTAACCCCCCCTCCCCGCCCCGCCATCGCACCCCTGTCCCGCCGCACGGCCCCTTCCCCCCCCACAGCGCCCGCCGCACCTCCAATGACCACCCCCAGCCCCAAATTATCCGCCCCCGGCCCCCAACTCTCCCTTCAGCCCGGCGTCGGCCTTCCCCTCTCCTCCCCCCGGTCCCGGCCGGGCCTCCCCTGCCCGTCAGGCCCCGCGCCGCGTCGGTACCTGCCGGGGGAGGGTCCCGGGAATCGGGAGGGGAGGTCGGGGAGATGGGGGGCGGGCGTGGGGGGGGGGGGGGGGGGGGGGGGGCGGGCTCGGTGCGGCCTCGCGCAGCGGCGCGGCCCCGGCGCTGCCCGGAGGGAGCGAGCGCGGCACGCGGGCGCTGACCCCCGCCGGCCACCGTCCGCCCCGCCGCGGGCACCACGTGAGTGCGCGGGAAGCACGGCGCCGCGTCACGTGGGGCGGGGCCACGTGGGGGAAGGGGCGGGGCGGTCCGGTCATGCACATGCGCCCCGCCCCAGCGGCGGTCGGCGTCTCCCAGGGTGCCTGGTCTGGGAGCACTGGGGAGGCTGGGAGGGGCATCAGCGTGTGCTGGGGCGAGTGGGAGAACTGGGAGGGGGAAATCAGGGTATGCTGGGGGGACTGGGAGCACTGGGAGGGTGAATCAGGGTGCGCTGGGCGGACCGGGAGCACTGGGAGGGTGAATCAGGGTGCGCTGGGCGGACTGGGAGGGGGAATCGGGGTGTGCGGGGGGAACTGGGAGCACTGGGAGGGGGAATCGGGGTGTGCGAGGGGAACTGGGAGCACTGGGAGGGGGAATCGGGGTGTGCGAGGGGAACTGGGAGCACTGGGAGGGGGAATCGGGGTGTGCGAGGGGGACTGGGAGCACTGGGAGGGGGAATTGGGGTGTGCGAGGCGGACTGGGAGCACGGGGAGGGGGAATTGGGGTGTGCAGGGGGGACTGGGAGCACGGGGAGGGGGAATTGGGGTGTGCTGGGAGAGGGATCAAGGTGCAATGGGAGGATATACTGGGGAACAGGGGATGGAGAAACTGGGGTGATGACAGTGCACGGGGGGGGAGGGCAGATGTACTGGGAGGAACTGGGATGGCAAAACTGCTGGGGTCCTCTGCTGGAGCTCCCAGCCCTGCCTGCTCTTCACATCCTCCCTGAGACACCCCCCCCAGGGGCACACAGGTTGTAATGTGTCTGTCCCCCCCCCCCCCGTCCCCGTCCCCCCCCGCCCCCAGTCCCGGGGCACAGCCACCTCCCTCCCCAGCTGTTCTGGGGGGAAAAAAAAGCCCCAAATGGTGAAAGTTCACCAGGGGGAGGGGCGACAAATAAAGGGTTGGAGGCTGGAAGACTGGGAGCCAGTTGGTGCCATGGCCAGGGGGCACCGTACCCCCGCAGTGGGCACTGGGACACATCACCCCATCGCAGCGGTGCCCTGAGGGGACTCAACCTCTCACCCCCAAACTCCACCCCTCGAGACCTCAAACGCAGGTACCAGCAGGGGGCAGGTGGGGAGGCTGCACCCCCCCCTCCCCAAAAACACCCACAAGCCACTCACCACCTCCGAAATCTCCGAGGTCTTTAATGCCACCACAGCCGCCCCTGCGCCCCCTCCCCATCCCTCTGCTTTCTACCCCAAAAACCACCCCCACACCCCCCCAGGGGTGGGGGAGAAGCAGCGGCGGGGCCCTGGCCGGGGGCAACGGCAGCGGTTTTACCGGCCGGCGTTAAGTCCTGGTTTGCCGGCAGGGCGGGAGCGGCGGCGGCCCCGGGCGTGCGCGATGGGTTATTCATAGATATAAAAGGGGCGGGGCCGGCACCTCCCCCCCCGCCCTTAAATAAGCGGGTCTGTCTGTACAGGGGCGAGTCCGGGCGTTATTTCACCAGGGGCCGGGTTTTGTCATCGTCGCTGCACTGGTGGGCCTTGTACTTCTTCACCTCCGCCATGTACTTGGCCCAGGCGTCGCCTTTACTCGTCAACACCTATAGAAAAACAGGGGGAAAAGGGGGCTGCAGAGCCTGAACACCCCTCCAACTCAAGGGCAGTGTTTTATAGTAAATCTGCCTAGAAAAAACACTGCTGAGCACGACACAGCAAACTGCAAAAGCCTAAACTGGCCATAAAGGGAGTGTGGCACAGATCAAATAAAATACTATTGAAATCAGATAAATCAATACTGTGACCAGCTGTTTTGAACAGATACAATAATTTAAAATTCCTTCTAATATGCTCTGTTTAAACTTATTGTTGTCTCAAACCCTGGGATCCCCAGGCTGGGGGTGCTGTTGTGGGGGTGGGAAAGAATCAGAAGGGTGAAAGTGAGAAAAACTTGTGCTTTAAGGTAAAACCAGTTTAATAATTAACAAGAAATTAAAACCCCAAAGTCATGGAAAACAAAATCAAAAAAAATTTGGATTTTGAATAGATAATTACTTTTCATTGATAACTAATTGCTTTTAATGAACGACCTAAATTGTTTTAGGGAATAACTAACTCTATGTATTAATGATATTAGTTTACATTATAGTAAGAAACACCCAAAACCTCACTGATGCTCAGAAACAACAGCTGCTGCCTTACGAAGATGGTCAAAGCTAAAGCTGCTGCTAATTGTGAAATTGTCCAAAACCCAGAACAGGGAGGCAGGGAGACAGGGACAGGGAGGGAAAGTGCCCATTCTTGGCGTGTCTTCTTATGGGATGAAACCAGAGAAACGGAGGGATGTTGAGGTGAAGACCCTCCCCTCCTCCCCACCCTAATCTGTACACCAGAGATCTTGATCAGTAAGATAACCCGTGATTATATCAGTATAGGAACACTAATGAAGTTAGTTAATAAGACTGACCAATCAGTGTAAATGTCAAAATTAATAGCAGGCATAACATGCACGCTTATGTTGAAACATGTTAAAGACCATGACTTTGCAGAGAAAGGATATAAAATGCTGAATTTTTTGATGTAACTTTAAGCCTGTCAGGAGGAGCCACCCCCCGTGCTTCCCAGCGCTACCATAACAAAGTGCTGGCTTCTCTGCCACGGTGGAGAGAAGTTTGTCGCGACGGCGACTTTTTGTCAACACCACCAGCTCAGTGTCACCCCCACCCCCCCAGGACTCACCTCCTCATCCGTCTTTTGCTTCTTGGCCACCACGCCCGTCTTCAGGGCCAGCTTGTTGCCCCCTCGCCGCCTGCCCACCTGGGGGGAAGGGACAGAACTGCCACCGTTACGCGCCGCCGCCGCCGCCCCCCCTGCACAACGGAACAGGAAGGACAGCCGTCAGGCCCTGGCCGTCTGTCCGTCCGTCCTTCCGCGGCGGGTGGCATCACAGGGACACCCCCCCCCCCCCACTCCTGCCCCCGGCAGCCGCTACCGTCCCTGAAGGCGGGGGTGACGCCCCCCCCTTCCCCCCCAGGGAACGGCGGTGCTGGAGCAGCCGAAGCTGCCCCCCTTCCCCAAGAACAGAGGATTTTGGTGCGGCTCGATGCGGCTTAAGGGGAGGCAAACCGAACGGGAGCAGGTAGGGAGCCCCGACCAGCGCGGCCCGTCCCCGGGACGTGCCCCCACCCCCCTCCCGGGTGCCTGCCAGCAAAACCGGGGCCCCGCATTCGCGTCTGGGAACCCGGTCCGCGCGGGGAAGCTCTCCCGCAGCCGCTACCGGGGGGAAGCCGCCGCCACCGCCACCCCCGGTGCCGGCCCGAGGGCCCCGCTACGCCCGCAAGCCCTCAGCCGGGACACCGGGCAGCGGCCGGACCAGGAGGAGGTCGCGGGCCCCGCGTCCTTACGAAGGTGAGGGCGCCGCCGCTCCTCTTCGAGCCGTCGGACGGGCGGTGCGGGCCGGGCCCGGCACCACCGGGGGCCTCGGCGGCCGCCGCCGCCGCCGCCTCGCGCTCCCGCTGCTGCTCCGCCTCCATCTTCCGCTTGAAGAGCTCCAGGAAGCTGCCGTCGTTAGCGAAGACGTTCACGCCGCCGCCGGGCCCGGGCGGCGGCGACGGGGCCTCCCCCTCTTCGCCGTGCGCCTCCATCTTGTCCGCCGCGAACGCCGCGCCGCGGGGGATGCCGGGAAGCGCGCGGCGCCGCGAGATGACATTAGCGCGACGGCCGTCGGGGCGGCGTTGCCGGGCAACGCTCGGGGCGCCCACCGCACTGTCCCGCCCCGCGCCAGATCGCCAGGCGCGACGACCAATCAGCTGAAAGGGGAGGGACGGAGCGGTGGCGCGGTGGCCAATCAGGGAGCGGGCGGGCCGGCGGAGCGGTGGTGCGGGGGGAAGATGGCGGCGGCGGCGGCGGCGGCGGCGGGCGGGTGGGGGCCGGAGGCGGAGGAGTTCGAGGACGCGCCCGACGTGGAGCCGCTGGAGCCGACGCTGGCGAATATCATCGAGCAGCGGAGCCTCAAGTGGATCTTCGTGGGCGGAAAGGGCGGCGTGGGCAAGACCACCTGCAGGTGCGGCGGGGCCCGGCCGGGCCCGGACCGGAGTGGCATCAGGCCCCCGGGGGGGATCGGGACGGGCTGGGGCATCGGGCCACCGGGAGGGGATCGGGCCCCCGGGGGCGATAGGGCCGGGTCGCGGGCGGGGGGTGGGATCGACCCCCTGGCGGGGATCGGGCCGCCGGGGGGGGGATCGGGCCGAGCTGGGTGATCGGCCCCCCAGAGGCGATCGGGCGCGGCCACCTCGGGGTGGGGGAACCACACCAGACCACCTGGCAACAGGGCGGGTCGGGGGGGCACAACTGGCCCACCCCGGGGTGGGTGGGGGGACTGAGGGAGTCCCTCAGTGTGGAGGGATGGGCTGGATCCCCAGGTGGGGAAGCAGAACTAGTCCCCCGTGGGGTCACTGCTGCGCAAGGAGCAGGAGGGGGCGGGGGAAGGGGCTGTGGGGGGCAGTTCCCCACCCTGGGAGGCCACCGGGACCCCCTCCCCACCGGCAGCAGCCCCCCCCCCCGCCGTCACTGCTGTCCCCCCTAGCTGCAGCCTGGCCGTGCAGCTCTCGAAGGTGCGGGAGAGCGTCCTCATCATCTCCACTGACCCCGCGCACAACATCTCCGATGCCTTCGACCAGAAATTCTCCAAAGTCCCCACCAAAGTCAAGGGCTACGACAACCTCTTCGCCATGGTGAGTCCAGAAGGCACCCAGGAGCCCAGACACCCCCCTGACCCCCCCCCACCACAGGCCCTCTCTCACCCTCCGGACCCCCCTGGCAGGAGATCGACCCCAGCCTGGGGGTGGCAGAGCTGCCTGACGAGTTCTTCGAGGAGGACAACATGCTGAGCATGGGCAAGAAGATGATGCAGGAAGCCATGAGCGCCTTCCCCGGCATTGATGAGGCCATGAGCTACGCCGAGGTGATGAGGTGAGCAGGGAGCATTTTGGGGGCTGAGCTGCGGGGGTTGTGGCCCCGCTGACCCCCCCCCCCCCCCGACCTCACAGGCTGGTGAAAGGGATGAACTTCTCGGTGGTGGTCTTTGACACGGCGCCCACTGGCCACACGCTGCGGCTGCTCAATTTCCCCACCATTGTGGAGCGGGGCCTGGGCCGCCTCATGCAGATCAAGAACCAGATCAGCCCCTTCATCTCACAGGTGAAGACAGGGGGGGGCTGCAGGGATGGGACCCCTCTCCCGTGGCGGGGGGGACAAACAGCTCAGGGGGTTGTGGATCTCACTGCTGCCTCCCCCAGATGTGCAACATGCTGGGGTTGGGGGACATGAACGCCGACCAGTTGGCCTCCAAACTGGAGGAGACGCTCCCCGTCATCCGCTCCGTCAGTGAGCAGTTCAAGGACCCGGTAAGACCACCGAGGGGGCAGGGGGGGGCTCTTCTGGGGGGACACAGGGATGCCAGGGAGGGGAGTGGGGTTGCTGGGAGGGGGACTGGGACGTGGCCAAGATGGTCGGGGGGGGGGGCTCTTCTGGGGGACACAGGGATGCCAAGGAGGGGAGTGGGGATGCTGGGAGGGGGACTGGGATGTGTGGCCAAGCTGGTCGGTGCGGGGGGGCTCTTCTGGGGGGACACGAGGATGCCGAGGAGGGGAGTGGGGATGCTGGGAGGGGGACTGGGACGTGTAGCCAAGCTGGTCGGTGCGGGGGGGCTCTTCTGGGGGACACGGAGATGCTGGGAGGGGGACTGGGACATGTGGCCAAGCTAGTCCGTGCGGGGGGGCTCTTCTGGGGGGACACAAGGATGCCAAGGAGGGGAGTGGGGATGCTGGGACCTGTGGCCGAGCTGGTCGGTGCGCATTCCTGCGGGGAATCCTCCGCCGCGGGGCCAGGCAGGGATCCCTCCGAGGGAAACACGGAGGGGACACTGAGCACGATGTCACCATGGTGTGGGGAACACGGGGGGGGGTGGTGGCAGGAGCAGACGACGTTCATCTGCGTGTGCATTGCCGAGTTCCTCTCGCTCTACGAGACCGAGCGGCTGATCCAGGAATTGGCCAAGTGCCGCATCGACACCCACAACATCGTGGTCAACCAGCTCGTCTTCCCCGACCCCCAGCGACCCTGCAAGATGTGCGAGGCCCGGCACAAAATCCAGGCCAAGTACCTCGACCAGGTGCGGGGGGGGGGGGGGGGGGGAGGGCACAGTGTGGCTGGGGGCGGCGCTGAGTTTGGGGAGCCTGCAGGGGCATCAAGGGGAACGTTGGCATTTGGGGAGCACAGATGCCCAGGACCCTGCTTGGCTCTGGTAGGGGGGTGCTTAGTGGGGAGGGGAATTTGGAAAGCCTGGATGCCCAGACCCCTCCTGAAAGCTGGGGGGGGGTTGTGGGGGGGTCCCTGGACGCCTGGATCCCTGCCCCCCACCCCGCTCTCCCCGCAGATGGAGGACCTGTACGAGGATTTCCACATCGTGAAGCTGCCGTTGCTGCCCCATGAGGTGCGGGGGGCCGACAAAGTGAACACCTTCTCCTCCCTCCTCCTGGACCCCTACCAGCCTCCCAGCCCCAAATAGCGCCCCCCCCCCCCCACGCCCCCCCCCACCGGGGCTGGGAGGGGTGGGGAGTTGATATTTATTCCCCACTGGCAGGAAGGGGCAGGATGGCTCTGCCCACCCCCCCACACCCCCCCCAACACACACACACAGCCCCCACCCCCGGGCTGCAGCAACCAGCACCGTGGCCCCCCCCCGGGGCTGCTTTGTCCCCCCCCTTCCTCTCCATCCGTCCCTGTCCCCCCCCAGGCTGGGGGGGCGCAGAGATGGGACCCCCTTCCCAGGGGACTTTGTGTAAATAATAAACTCGGGAAGCGGAGCGGCGGCTCTTGGGGGGTTTGGGGGGGGGGGGGGGGGGGGGGGCGCCCGGACACCTGGATCCCTTTGAGGGGGGGAGGCCGCAGGGCTCAGCCTGGCACTGGGGGGATGACGTCAGCACCGGCTGGCCCCGGGCCCGGTGGGACGCAGGGACCCTCATTAGCGCTCGGGGCGGATTAACGGGGCACGGGGAGGGGAAAGGGCGGGGGGGGGGGGGGGCGCACAGCCCGGACACTGGTATCCCCAGCATGGAGGGGGGGGGGGATCAGCAGCGGGATCCTGGGGGACAGCGGAGGGGTAATGGCGCCGCAGCACCCGGGCTCCAGCGGATGTTTGGGGGAGGCGGTGTGTGTTTGTGCCCCCCCCTCACGGGCATGTCCCCGTGTCCCACGTCCCGCTGCGATCTGTCCCCGCGACCCCGCTGCTGGCATCAGGCCGTGGGGACAGAGCCAGCGCTGCCCGGGGGGACCCAGGCGTCCGGGACACCGGCACCCACCCCCAAACACCCACCCCCCAGCCCTGCCTCAGTTTCCCCACCTGGGGAGGGCTCAGGACCTGCCACGCTGGAGCAGCCGCTCCCCTGGGGGTCACGGGGGAAGGACCCAGCGTCCGGCCTCCCCATCCCCCCCCCCGGGGGGACACGGGGTGGGGGTGGGGGGGTGTGTCCCCCGCCAGCCCCGGGGCAGGGCCAGCCCCGGGACGGTATTTAAGGCCCCGGGACGGTATTTAAGGCCCCAGGACGGGGACGGTGGCCCCAGACCGGCGGTGGACACTCCACGCTCGGGTCTCCTGCAGGTGAGGTGGGGCGAGGGGGTTGTCCCTGTCCAGCCTGGGGGGGTGGCGGTGCCCTGTGGTGTGTCCCCAGAGTGTCCCCAGGGTGCTGGTGTTCCCTGGATGTTGGTTCAGTGGCCCCAGAGTGTGTCCTTGCATCGTGTCTCCCACGGCTTTCAGTGTCCCCAGTGTCCCATTTTGCCACCCTCAGGGTCCCATTTTTCTGTCCCCAGCCTGTGCCTGGTGTCCCCAGGATGTGGGTGCCCTCCGGCTACCAGTTCAGTGGCCCCCCCACCAGGTCCCCTCCCCGAGGCTGTGTGTCCCCAGGGTCCCATTTCTCCATCCCCAGGGTCCCATTTTGCCATCCTCAGGATCCCAGTTTTCTGTCCCCAGGCTGTGCCGGATGTCCTCAGGGTGTGGGTGCTCCCTGGCTACCATTCCAGTGACACCCCCCCGCCCCCAGGTCCCCTCCCCCAGGTTGGGTGTCCCCTGGGTCCCATTTCACCATCCCCAGGGTTTGGATGTCCCCAGGGTCCCATTCTTGCTGTCCCCAGGTCCCATTTTTCTGTCCCCAGGCTGTGTCGGGTGTCCCCAGGGTGTGGGTGCCCCCTGGCTACCTCCCCCCCCAGGTCCCCTCCCCCAGGTTAGGTTTCCCCAGCGTCCTGTTTCGCCATCCCCAGGGTCTGGATGTCCCCAGGGTCCCATTTTTCCATCCCCAGGGTTTGGATGTCCCCAGGGTCCTGTTCTGCTATTCCCAGGGTCTCCCTAGGGTCTGCGGGGTGCCCCCCCGATACCGTTTCACCATCCCCAGTGTTTTGCTGTCCCCAAGGTGCCGCCTGGGTGTGATCTCGGGCGTGATGACAGTGACCTACACCTCTCGGGTGGCCACCGCTCGTTTCGGGGGCTTCTCCCAGCTCCTGCTGCTCTGGCGCGGGAGCATTTACAAGCTGCTCTACCGGGAGCTTCTCCTCTTCCTCGCCGCCTACCTGGGGCTCAGCCTGGCCTACCGGTGCGGAGGAACAACGGGGGGACACATGGGGACAGGAGGTGCACGGGGGGGACACGTGGGGGGTGCACAGGAACAGGGACATAGTGGGACACGTGGGGGGCACAGGGACGTGGGATGCATGGGGACACGTGGGGGTGCGTTGGGGTGACACACAGAACTCATGGGGGTGCACGGGGACACAAGGGGAATGCAGGGGGGGGACGTGCAGCTGGAGGGAGAGGCTGGGACAGTGACACCCCCTGTGTGTGTGTGTGTGTGTGTGTGTGTGTCCCAGGTTCCTGCTGTCGGAGGCGCAGAAGCGGCTCTTCGAGAAGCTGGTGCTCTACTGTGACAAGTCGGCCAACCTCATCCCAGTCTCCTTTGTCCTTGGTGAGCCCCCTGGCCCCCCGGGACCCTCAGACACCCTCGAACCCCGAGCCCCCCCCCAAGCCACCAGTGTCCCCACAGCGACTCCCCAGTCCCACCAACCTCATCTCCATCACCTTTGTCCTCAGTGAGCACCCCCAGTCCCCTGGGACCCCCCCGTTCCCCCTCCCAGTGTCCCCAGCTCCCCCCCAGTGCCTTCTCCCAGTGTCCCCAGCACCTCCTTCCAGTGCTTCCACTCTCCCCAGCGCCCCGGCTCCACCCACCATGCCCTTTCCCAGCCTTCCCAGTATCACCAATTTCCCCCAGCACCTCCTCCCAGTGCTCCCACTGTCCCCAGCACCCCAGCTCCACCCCTCAGCCCACATCCCCAGTGCTCCCACTGTCCCCAGTGCCCCGGCTCTGCCTCTCAGCCCACGTCTCCAGTGCTCCCACCATTCCCAGCACCCCAGCTCCACCCCTCAGCCCACATCCCCAGTACTCCCACTGTCCCCAGCTGTCCCCAGCACCCCCGCCCAGTGCTCCTACCATCCCCAGCTCCCCCCACCACTCCCTCCCAGCACCCCCAGCACATATCCCAGTGTCCCGCAGGTTTCTACGTGGCGCTGGTGCTGGAGCGCTGGTGGGGGCAGTTCCGCACCGTCCCAGCACCGGACGGGCTGATGGTGGCCGTGGCAGGGAATGTCCACGGGGCCGATGCGCGGGGCCGCATCCTGCGCCGCACCCTGATGCGCTACGGCAGCCTGGCTGCCCTGCTGGTGCTGCGCGCTGTCAGCACCGCCGTCTACAAGCGCTTCCCCACCACCGACCACCTCGTCGAGGCCGGTGAGGCCCCGCCGGCCTCATCGGGGTGTGGCAATGTCATCAGAGGGAGGGGGTGACGTCAGCACCGGGCAGCAATGGGCCAGTGGGGGCCAGCGGGGAGGGTGGGGGAGCCCCTGGGGATGGCGTTGCTGGCAGTGACAGCTCTGCGGGGCATTGCACTGGGGATGGGAATGGCATCACGGCAGTGACGTCACTGTGGGGCATCGCACTGGGGATGGGAATGGCGTCGTGGCAGTGATGTCACTGTGGGCCACCGCACTGGCGACGGGAATGGTGTCACAGTGACATCACCGTGGGGCATTGCACTGAGGATGGGAATGGTGTCACGGTGATGTCACTGTGGGACATTGCACTGGGGATGGGAATAGCATCACGGCAGTGACATCACTGTGGGTCACCGCACTAGGGACGGGAATGGTGTCACAGTGGTGTCACTGTGGGGCACCGCACTGGGGATGGGAATGGCGTCACGGCGGTGACGTCACTGTCGGGGGGTGGTGACGTCATCGTGGGGCACCATCACTACAGGGTTCCTGACGCGGGAGGAGCGGCGGCGGCTGGAGGGGCTGCGCTCGCCCTACAACAAGTTCTGGGTGCCCTGCGCCTGGTTCGGGGCGCTGGTGGGGCAGGCGCGGCGGGAGGGGCGCGTGCGTGATGACTGCGCCCTCAAGCTCATCATGGAGGTGCCCCCCCCGTCCCCCAAAACCCCCCTGACCCCATCCCGAACCAACTGAGGCCCTTCCTAACCCTCCCGTGCCCCCCACCCCCAGGAGCTGAACCGCTTTCGGGGTCACTGCAGCCTCCTCTTCCACTACGACTGGATCAGCGTCCCACTGGTGTACACCCAGGTGGGCACTGGGAGCACTGGGAAAGGGGGAGGTGGTAGGAATGGGGAGGTGGGGGGGGACACGGGGGGGGAGATGGAGGCACATGGGGGGGACACAGGAAGGGATGGGGGGACACAGAGAGGACCCAGGAAGGATGGAGGGACATGGGGGACATGGATGGAGGGAGGGGAGGGGCCTGGATGGGGATGGAGGGACAGGAGGGGACATGGGGGGGACCTGGAGGGACAGGGGGAGACACGAGGGGACCTGGAGGGAGAGGGGGGGAGCACATGGGTGAGGATGGAGGGACATGTGGGTACACTGACAGGGATGGAGGGACACAGGGACACAGAAGGGGATGTAAGGATACAAAGGGACACGGAGGGGACATGGGGGGACAGGGATGGAGGGGACATGGGGGGCCTCGATGGGGATGGATGGACAGAAGGGGACATGGGGGGGACCTGAAGGGACAGGAGGGGACATGGGGGGACCTGGAGGGATGGTAGGGGCACATGGGTGAGAATGGAGGGACATGTGGGTACACTGATGGAGATGGACACAGGGACACAGGAGGGAATGTAAGAATATGAAGGGACATGGGGGGACAGGGATGGAGGGGACCTGGGGGGCCTCAGTGGGGATGGAGGGACAGGAGGGGACATGAAGGGACGTTGGGGGATAGGGACAGGGATGGAGGAACATGGGAGGGGACCTGGAGGGACACAGGGGGACACGGACGAGGATGGAGGGACACGTGGGTACATCGACAGGGATGGAGGCACTCGAGGACACACACGGGGATGTGAGGACACGAAGGGGACACGGAGGGGGACACACGGGTGACCGTCCCCTCACCGCAGGTGGTGACCATCGCCGTCTACACCTTCTTTGTCACCTGCCTGATTGGGCGGCAGTTCTTGGACCCGGCCCAGGGCTACGCAGGGCACGAGCTGGACCTGGGTGTCCCCGTCTTCACCCTCCTCCAGTTCTTCTTCTACGTGGGATGGCTCAAGGTGGGGGGGGGACACACGACACAGACACGACAGGGGACAGGGAACACAGGGCAGGCAGACCCAGGGGACACATGGTGACCTCGCCGCAGGTGGCCGAGCAGCTCATCAACCCCTTTGGGGAGGACGATGACGACTTCGAGACCAACACACTCATCGACCGCAACTTCCAGGTACCCCTGTCCCGCTCCCGGGGGGCACCCAGAGTGTGGGGGTACCCAGGGGTCCAGGAGGGGACCTAAGTGTCCGGGAGGGGACCTAGGTGTTCGTCCTGCAGGTGTCGATGCTGGCGGTGGATGAACTTTATGGGGAGGTGCCGGAGCTGGAACGGGACCGGTACTGGGACGCCGCCAGCCCCCAAGCGCCCTACACGGCGGCGGCCGCCCCGCTGCGCCAACCGGCCTTCCGCGGCTCCGCTTTCGATGTGGCGTGAGTGGGGACCCCTCACCCCAGCACCCCCAAACCCACCGGGACACCCTCACCTCAGAACTTACACCCCCCCAACCCCCACCACGAGTGGCTTTGGGGGACCAAAACTCCCCCACCTGACCCCCCCAAACTGCCCCCTGGACCCCCTCCAGTTACTCCAAAACCTCCTCAGTGTCCCCCCCAACCTGCTCCAGAGCCCCCCCAAAACCACCCAAGGACCTCCAACTCCTTTCAGGGGCCTCTGCCTCCCCCCCCGCCCCCAGGACCCCAAAACACCCCCACAGCCCCCACAGCCCAGCCCGAGACACACCCAAAAGCCAGTCCTGGGGGCTAGGGAGGAGCCTGGGGGGGGGTCCCTGACATCCGGGAGGGTGTTGGGGGTGACAGCAGGTTCCCAGGCGGTCGTTGGGGTGACCCTGATGTCTGGGGCGGGGGGCGGGGTGTTCAGGGTGACCCCTGCGTCCTGCAGGCTGGCCAAGGAGGAGATGCAGTTCCAGCCACTGGAGGACATTGGGGAGACCCTCGGGGACACCCTGGAGCCTCCCCCCCGGCCCCCCCCCGGCGCCTTCACCCAGCGTTTCTCCCTGCTCCGCCGCAAGAACAGCGCCGGTTCCGAGGGGGGGCTTGGCCACGACCCCCACCCGGTGCCCCCCCTCACCCCAGGGGACGGGGACAGCCTGGGGGGTGACACAGCTGTGCTCCTGGGGGACACCCCTGGGGGGAACAGCAGCCCCCAGGATGGCTGGCTCCTGCACCGCAGCGTTGATGACATGGTTTAAGGGGGGGGGGAACACCAAAACATGCCCCCTCCCTCCTCACCAGCTCAGACCCGTACGACCCCCCCCAAAAATAAATCCCAAGCCCTGAGTCCTGCAGCTTTATTGAAAGGATCCGGGGGGGGGGGGGGGGGGGGGGGCAAAGGACCCCCCACCCCACAGAAAAGGGTTACAAAAATAGAAGTGCTAAAAGCCCCCCCCCCCCCAAAGGGGGGGTGCAGGGTCTGGCCCCCCCCAAAAGACCAGGGGGTGACACTGAGCCAGTCTAAAATGGGACCAGCCCAGAGCAGTGCCCCCCTGCCCTGGGTCAGCAGTTGGGGGGGGGGGGGGAGGGGCGGCCCAGCCCCCTCGTCAGTGGTTGGGGGGGCGGCCGGGGGGGGGGCCGGGCGCGGCGGGCGGCCATGGCCAAGCGCTGCTGGGCCAGGAAGGACTGAGCCCCCCCGGGGAGCCCTGCAGACCCCCCGCCTTGCTCGCTTGCTGCTGCACTGCCAGGCCCTGGGGTTGGGGGAGGGGGCACGGGTAGTGCGTTGGACCCCCCAAACCCCCAGTGTCTGGACCGAGGGGGGGTGTGTGTGTAGGGTGAGATTACATCGCAGGGGTTAGGGTGCTTGGGGTGGGATTTCCAGAAGCCTGCTCGGCACACTGATGTCTTCCAAGTGGACCAAGGCACCACGGGGTTCTGGGAAAGCCCAACAGAAGCCACGAGCACTCAGCAAGGCAGCAAAGGGCACAGAGGGTTTGGGATAGCCTGCCGAAAGCCCTGGAACAATTGGAAAGTAGCAGGGCCAGGGTCAGGCTTCACGAAAGGGTGGTTGAAGCCTGGTCGCACATGAGAAGTATTCAGGGAAATCAATGTACATTGGGAAATGGTGATGAAAGACCCAGAGTACTCGGTAAGGCAGCAGGTCCCCTGGTGGGCTTCTAGAAAGCCCAGCTAAAGCCCCAGTGTACTCGCAGAGGTAGTAGGGAGCTCGGTGTGCTTTGGGAAAGCCCGGTGGAAGCTCCAGTGCACTTGGGAATGGCGCAAGGGTGATGGCGGTCTTCAGGAAGGAGCAGTGGAAGCCCTGGCTCCCTTGGAAAGTCAATGGGGGCCCCATCGAACTTTGTGAATGCCCGGTGGAAGCCCTGGGGCTTTTGGGAAGGCAGCAGGGTCACAGTGGGCTTTGGAAAAGCCTGGCAGAAACCCTGGTGCACTCGGTGAGGCAGCAGGTCCCCCGGCGGTCTTTGGGGGACTCACCCCCACCGCGGCAGTGACGCCGGCATTCTGTACGGCAGTGCTGGGAGCACGGCGGGTGGCGCCTCCTGATGGGCCTCAGGGTTACATCAAAAGTCAACATTTTTTATATTTTTGCGGTCGGGGGGCCGCCTGAGCCTGGGTGGCTCCGGCCAACCTGTACTTTTGGGTTGTGTTTTCCAGGCATGAAGCGCCGTGCTGAGGAGCGGCCTGGGAAGGTGAGGGGGTGGCCATTGGTGGCTGCGGGGGCTCCCAACGGGGTGAAAAACTGTGACGGGGATGATGTGAGCGTGGAACAGCCCCGCGGGGAGTGTGGGCGGGGACCGGGGGTCTCCTGTGGCGGTCCCAGGGAGCAGCCCCGCGCCGCGGAGACCACGCTGAAGCAGGAGATGAGCTCGAGGAGGAACAATGGCAGAGACGGCACGTGATTGACCGACTGCACCCCCTGCGTGGCTTGCAGGGGGAAGATGCACCCGGGAAAAGAGAGGGATTGGGGGCAGGTGTCTGGGTTCGTTCTGGTTTCTCAATAGCCTGCTCTGAGGTTGGCTGACAATAAATTCAAGCAGTTTCCCCAAGCGGAGTCTGTTTTGTCTGGGGCAGCAGCTGCCGAGCGACCTCCTTTACCCTCGATCCACCCACTCTGCAGTCGCGTTCTCGCCCCTGGCCTGGCTGAGGAAGGGGAGCGCTGGGCACCCACCAGCCTGCCAAGATCAGCCCCCCACTGGTTGCTTCTCTCGGGCTCCCTGTTCCTGCTGTTTCATTCTTGCTTCTCGTACCACATCGCTTCTGAAAGGCTCCTTCTCCCTCTCCATCCCTGGCTTTTAATTTTTTGCAGAAGTTTCATGAACACAGTCACTTTTAAATTTTTCTTGCTGCCTTTCTCCTGCCGTTCCCCCCCCTCACCTAATTTGAATTTCTTGCCTGTTTCTTGTATCCTCTTGCTTTTCAGACTTTTTTCCTACATCTCCCTCTACGCAGCTCCAGACACCGATTCCTTTAGTTCCCGCCTGTGATTCCTGTATCCTGTCACATTCAACGTTTCCTTTCTACGTTTCCCCCGTCTCGAGCTCTTCATTCTTCCCTCTGTGTCCTATGCCTAATTGTTTCTTCAGTTTTCCTTCCTCCACCTTCGTCTCCTCGTTCCGCTGCGTTAGTTCTTGCCCACGTTTCTTGTGCCCAGTCACTCTGAAAGAATCCTTCTGCGTCTGCTGCCCTCTGGCTCCCTGATCTGTTTTTTATTTCTTGCCTGTGTTTCTTTCCCCCTGTTGCTTTGTCCCTGGCCCTCAGCTTGTCTCTGTCTCGCCAGACCCTCCCGCCTCGCTCCCTGTTCCTCCCACGTGTCCCTGCACCTCCCTGTCCTTCTTGTTCCGTGCAAGCTCGTCGCTCCCCTCCCTCTGCACCACTGCTCCTCTCCTATTCACAGGAACTCCCGTTCTCTCCCTTCCTCTCCCAATTTCTTAAGGTTTCCCTGTGTTTCTTGTACCTCGTGACGTGTCGGAGAGGCAGTGGGGAACCCGGGGTGCTCAGGGAAAGCCCGGCAGAATCCGTGGGAAAGCAGCGATGGTGACGGCAGTGTTTGGGAACGACCAGCAGGCGCCCTGGTGCTCTCGGCAAGTCACTAGGGGCCCTGTCGGGTTTTGCAGGGGAAAAAATAAAAATAAATAAGAAATGGGTGAAGTGCTGTGGGGCTCTGGCCAGGCCCCTGTTCCTGCTGGGCTCCAGGTGTGGCCAGTGGGGCTAATGACAGGGCTGGCCCAGCTGCAGGCTATAAAGGGGCTGTCTGAGGGAGCTGGTAGAGGGGAACGGGGGTGTGTTTGTTTGTTTGTTTGTGCGCGTGTGT
The DNA here is from genome assembly GCF_034619465.1 of Leptosomus discolor. Classification (NCBI taxonomy): domain Eukaryota; kingdom Metazoa; phylum Chordata; class Aves; order Leptosomiformes; family Leptosomidae; genus Leptosomus; species Leptosomus discolor. Next base: position 970,983 of record NC_141418.1, read on the forward strand.
GCGTGCCTCCAGCATAGAATGGCTGGTCCCTGTGGTGAGGAAGGATTGCCCCTGAGGGAGAACAGCGCTGGCACGTGGTGCCTGGAGCTCGGTGCCCACATTGGCCGTGCACGTGAGCCGCTGGCCGGCCTGGCGGAGGAGGGGAGTTGAGAGAAAAGCATTGGGGTGGTGAAGGTCTGACCTAGTGCTGGGGTGAGTTGAGCGTTCTCCCATGTGTGTCCTGGTCCCCATCTCTGCTGCCCTGCCTGTCACTCCTTCTGCTGCCTGGGAAAGGGCTGCCCAGGGATGGGGAGGGCCAGCAATGGCTTTCTGTCTTTGCCCCTTTGCTGTGGGAGCCTGCTGGGCACCCTGCTGCCATTCCGAGGGCACTGGGGCTTCCCCTCAAGCCAAGGGGGAGTGGCAGGGCTGGAAGAAAGTGGAGGATGAGATGGGGTGCGAAGTCAGGGAAAATGCGGAAGTCAAGAGGGGGTGGGAGGATGGAGAAGTGCTGTCTCTCTTTTTTCCATTTTCTTTGTAAGGCTCCCTCTTTCTGTCTTCCTGACCCTATGTATCAGTTCTTGCCTCTGTTTCTTTTCCCTTATCACTTTAGAGTTTTCCTTTGTCCCTCATCTTGTCCCTACCTTGTTGTCCTGCTGGTCCCTTTGGTCTCTCTCCTGCTCCCCCTCTCTCTTATGTATTCCTCCATCTTTCCCTGGGTTTTTTGCTCAGGTTCTGAGGTCTCCTCTCTCTATACTGTTGCCCCACTGCCCGTCCCTCTCCCATTTGCAGCATCTGCTTTCCTGGCTGCCTGTCCCCCACCTCTTCTTTACCTTCCTCCTGCTTTTTCCCTTCCCTTGTCTCCTGCTGTGTTTGGGCACTGAGCTTCGTAGCTAGCTCAGTGCCAGGATTTGTTCTGGGTAGGAGTGAGTAAAATTTTCCTGGCTCCTCTGTGCCCCTGGATGGTTTTCAAGCCCCTGTGGGCAGGTGCCAGGGAGGGGGCCATGTGCTGTGGGGCTCTGGCCAGGCCCCTGTTCCTGATGGGCTCCAGGTGTGGCCAGTGAGGCTAATGATGGGGCTGGCCCTGCTTTGGGCTATGAAGGGGGCTGCCTGGGCATGCCTGCCTGCAGGAGCTGGCTGAGGAGTCAAACCAAGGGCTTTCCACAGGCAGCTGTCTCCAGCCAGTCCCTGTGGCAAGGAAGGATCCCTCCCAGCCGTTCCCAACAGAGCCACCAGCACATGGCACCAGGACCTTGGTGGCTCTGTTGGCCACATGTGTGAGCTGCTGCATGTCCAGGAAACCTCGTGGGAGAGGTGCATTGGGTACCCACCGCCTACACCTAAGGTCAGGCAGCCAGCACTGTGGAGGAGGAAGGGGCAGAGACAGAGAGAAAAGCCTTGGGGCGGTGAAGGTCTGCCGTTGGCACCAGGAGCCATGTGTCCCCTTGTGTGTGTCCGGGCCCATCCCTGCCCTGGTTCTCCAGATCTCTGCCTGCCTCCTTACCTGTCCCTGCCTCTGTCTGCCTTTCAGGCTGTCTGGTTCCCCAAAGGTTTTTGCTCTTCTGCTACCATTGCCCTGTAAAGTGTCACCTTCTACCTTTCCTTTCTATGTCTTTTCCTTTCTGGCACCCCACCAGCTCTGATTTCATTCTTCCCCGTTGCTTGTGAAAATCGCATTTCTAGGTCTCCCTCTCTCCATATCTCCATTGATCCAGTTCCCTGTGATTGTGGGAAGGGCAGTGGTTGGTGTCTGGGTTTTTTGAGCCCTGGCTTCTGCTCAGGGAGATCATTCTGCTCTGGGGCTGCTGCGGTGTGGGTGCTCTGCTGGTACTCTGGCAGTGGCAGCTTGTGAGCTGGCTGGGCTGTTTGGGGTTTGGTCATGGAGAGAAGCAGAGGCATCTGTGTGAGGTAAGAGCTGTGGGGCTGGGCAAGATCGAGCAGCACATAGAGAGTGTCATTGGATGCTGGTTATTTTTTTTGATGTCAGCATTTTTATACTGAGTGTTCAGGGGTGGCAAGATGCTTTAAAAACTCTGAATTTTTTTTGTTTTATTCTATCTGCACTGGATTTTCCTGGAGCTCTGGACTTCATGCAGGATGGAACCTTGGTTTTTTTTACTAGTTTGGCTGACAGCTTTTCCCTTAATATGACTGAAGGTGAGATTATTAGGTATTAGAATGTGCAACATGTATGCACCTGTACATGGCCCTCCCTATCCACCTGTCCATGCCTCCATGAGAGGTTTTTGCCCCTGTGAGCCTTTTCCCGTGCCTGGTCTTCTTGCCGCTGGCCGGGCAACCTGACCAAGAGGTTCCTGTTCTGCCGCCTCTTCCCAGTGTCACCTTCCAGGTCCTGTGAGGGAATTCCTGCGCAAGCGGCTGCGGTCATTGCTTGGGCGATGGCCTATGTGGGGCTGGAAGAGTGTGGAGGGACTGGGGCGAGTGGAAGGGTCCCCCCACCCCTCCCCACCCAAGCCTGGAAAACAGCCCATCTGCTGCCAGGGCAGAAAAGCTGGTGACAAAGTGCCATTAACAGAGCACAGCTTGTTCCCCAAGGAGGCCTTTGGGAGTTTGAAATGTTTTCATTCCAGGTAAAGGAAGAGACTCATCTGTGATAAAGTAAGAGCTGCCTGCTACCTTGACTGTTTCTCTTCTGTTGGTTCACCCTAATTTTATGGATGAGATGGAGATGGCCTTTTATTTTTAGATGCCCGAGTACATTGTCAGTAGCCTGTGGTGTCAGGACAGTGAACTTTTAAGCACCTAGATGCCGGTAGAAATGTGACCAAAGAAACAGGGTGGAAAGTGATGTTTAAACTTGGTTTATAGTTGATTTGTGTTTTTCATTAGAGCATTGATGACTGCTTGTCCTGTGGTTCAGTCCACATTCTGTTCTGTGGAGTCCTTAGTCTAGGACTTTTACGTAAAAAAAAAAAAAGCTTGTTTTTCCAAAAAAGGACTAGTCCTTCGTAGGACTGAGGTGTAGACTTGGAGAGTCTCTTAAAGACGTGATCAGAATTAAAGCTGGATTTCACTTAACATTGCTGCTGTTTGTCTTCGCTTTTGCTGCTTTCCCCACTGCTCTGTCATGACTGCATAAATAAAATAATGTCTATCCTGGAGCATGTTAGGCCTATGAAAAACGTACTTCCCTCTGTTTATTTTCTCTTCCTGAGAGCGTGTGTACTCTTCTGATTCTGTGCGCTTACTAAGAAATGATTCTGTGAGAATTGTATTGTACTCAAAGAGGAAAGAAACTGTGTGTAAGAGTTTGAGTGTTCTGAAGAAACAGACTGTTTTCACAATAAAAGCTTTATGCTTTTTCAGTCTGTAAGCTTTTAAAATATCTTTTAGGGGTATGTGAAAACCTGACTGAGATACTCACACCTGTACTAAGAGTGATCAAGGTTATTTTTTCTTTTCTTTTTTCTTTTTTTTTTTCCTGGCACATCTGTCAGTCCTGTTTGGTAGCCCTAGGTATTGCAGCACTGGGGATTTGTTATTAGGGTGAGGAAAAGGCTGAGGTACTTAATGCCTTCTTTGCCTCAGTCTTTAATAGTCAGACTAGTTACCCTCAAGGCAATCATCCCCCTGAGCTGGAGGATTCTGTCATAATCCAGGAAGTAGTAGTTAATGACCTGCTCTGCCAATTGGACACTCACAAGTCTATGGGGCCGGATGAAATACACCGGAGAGTGCTGAGGGAGCTGGTGGAGGAACTTGGTCAGCATTGAGCTGGTCTTGTTTAGTATCTTTATCAACAACCTAGATTAGGGGATCAAGTGCACCCTCAGCAACTTTGCAGATGACACGAAATTAAGTGGGGCTGTTGATCTGCTTGAGGGCAGAGAGGCTCTGCAGAGGGATCTGGACAGGCTGGATTGATGGGCTGAGGTCAATTGTATGAAGTTTAACAAGTCCAAGTGCCGGGTCCTGCGCTTCAGTCACAACAGCCCCATGCAGCGCTACAGGCTTTGGAAAGTGTGGCTGGAAAGCTGCCCGGCAGAAAAGGACCCAGGGGTGCTAGTTGACAGTCGGCTGAACGTCAGCTGTCAGTGTGCCCGGATGGCCAAGAAGGCCAACAGCATCCTGGCCTGTATCAGCAATGGTGTGGCCAGCAGGAGCAGGGGAGTGATCATGCCCCTGTACTCAGCACTGGTGAGACCCCACCTTGAGTGCTATGTGCAATTTTGGGCACCACAGTGTAGGAAAGACATTGAGGTCCTGGATCAGGTCCAGAGAAGCAGAATGAAGCTGAGGGTTCATGAAAACATGTCTTATGAGGAGCTCCTGAGGGAACTGGGATTGATTAGCCTAGAGGAGGCTGAGAGGAGACCCTGTTGCTCTCTACAGTTACCTAAAAGGAAGTTGTAGTGAGGCTGGTGTTGGTCTCTTCTCCCAGGTAACTAATGACAGGACCAGAGGTAACGGCCTCAAGCTGCACCAGGGGAGATTTAGATGGGATATTAGGAAGAATTTCTTTACCAAAAGAGTGGTTAGATATGGGAACAGGCTGCCCAGGGAGATGGTGGAGTCACCATCCCTGGAGGTGTTCAAAAGACTTATAGGTGTGGTGCTGAGGGACATGGTTTAGTGGTAGGCTTGGCAGTGTTAGGATGACAGTTGGACCTGATGACCTTAAAGGACCTGATGACCATAAAGGTCTTTTCCAACCAAAATGATTCTATCATTCTATTTTTTTCTTCCCCAAAAAAGTGAAATCATATGGGGGATCTCTTATCTCACTGACTTTTTATGAGTTTGATTTACGACAGGAAAAAAAAAAGTTAAAATTGTGTAACTTACAAATGGACTTGCATTGTTTAAACTGTAACTGCCAAATAGCCGCAGAGTGTGGCTTATGAGGGGTTTTTAAGCAGTTCAGTATTTGTTCTAAATGTTTAAAAAGAGAGGCCGCTGAATGTTATGGGTGTTCTTCCACATGTTTGGACACAGTGCTTCCAAGTACTTTGTTTCTGTCTGGCTTTTGATGGTGCCTTTCCCTGGCCATTTGGTGTCATCTCTCCTGGGCAGTGCAGCTGGCTAAACGTCCCTCCTAATGGTGTAATGCACAGGAAACCCCCTAGTCGGATGGGAATGGTGTATTTTGGAGCCAGGTAATTTAATGGTATCCATTCACAGCTAGGCAAGTTCAGTTAATGCAGATGGAAAATCAAATAATTTTGTCGTGTAAGCATTTTTATTGGACGTGCATAAACACCCACGTGCCTTTTGTAGTATAAAGCGAATTACTGAGATTTGTTCTTTCTTTAAAGAAAGTTTTAAACTTGACTTTATTATTTTTATTTAAAGTTTTACACTTCACTTTTCAGATTTATCGACAGAGCAAACGAGACGACAGTACTCCTGGCAGCATCAAGTGTGAGAGCTGTGGTGAGTCCTGGGCCCTGGGGGGCCCTGTCACCCCTTGTGCATCCCAGTCCACCCCCACCCCTCCTCTGGCCCTTTCTCTTTCCCATGCTGTTGTGATGGTTTTGCTTCCCTATACTTCTCTTCTATCCTGCTCCCTTTTCCTCTCTCCCTCCCTCTCTCCTGTTCTACTACTCCCTTTTCTTTTTCTCTGCACTTCTTCCTGCTCCCTCTCCTTTTTTTTTTTCATCCTGTTTCTGCCCTGTAGCCCACTGCTGTTTTTCCTTTTTTTTGTCTCTCTTTGGCCTGATTTGCATCTGTCTTCCCCCCCTCCCCCCCCCTCAATTTCTCTGGCCTGTCTCCTGGCACTCTTTTCTTCTCTGCACCTGTATGTGCTGCTCCATGTCCTTGTCCTGCTCTGGTTAAGATTTTCCTGTATTAATGTTGCGAGGCCTGGTTGTTTTAAGCTATGTAGTTTAGTTTTTGAGAACCATTTGACCTTATGCCCTGTGTTTGTAACTTACATTGCTTGTCTGTCAGAGATCAGTCAAAGAGACAGGGAACTTATCATGTGTTTGTGCCAAGGAAGAAGAATGACCTTTGGTGATTGGAAGATATAGGTATACCACCATACGTAAATAACAGGAACTTGGAATGATACACAAGTAAACCATGAGGTCAGGGGTAACGAAAAATATGTTCCAAGATCATCAACATGTAGTAATGAATTCTAGGAAAGTACTGAATATGTCATGAATATGGATGGATTAAACTGTATTTAAACTGCTCTGTGAAACCACTCTGGTGGAGCGATCCCCAGTGCTGCCCAGTGCTGCAATAAAGAATGCCTGCTTAATAACACTGTAGTATTTGAGTTTTCATCTCAAAATCCTTACCCAGGCGCACGTAGCCTCCCACCTCTGTGAGGCGTGTTAGAAAGCAAGGGGGTTTGGAAGCTCCGAATTTTGTTTCAGTCCTCTGGTAGCTTTCCTTCCTTTTTCCTTCTCTCTCAATGCCCCTCTGGCCTTGCCTACTGTTGCTGTGTTTTTCATTCTGTATCTCACTGTCCTGGTCCTCCTTGCTGTTCATCTCTTCCTTTCTCTGATCTTTTGTGCTTCTCCCTGTTCCTGCTATTTATTACTTCACTTCTCTGTCCCTGTCATTCTCTGTTGCTCTCGTCATCTCTCTATTGGGGTATCTGGCTCCCTGCCCCTGTCTCTTTTGAGTATCCGTCTTTCTGGCTCCCTGTCAGTCACCTGTTTTCTATATTGCTCTGTCCTTCCTCCTGTCTTTCCTTGTCCCTCTGGCCTGCTCCCTGTCACTGTCTTTTTTTTTTTTGTCCTTCCTTATCTCTCAGTGGCGGCGGGCCAAGTGGTCAGTGATCAAGGCTAAAAGGTTATGGTGTCAGAGGTCAGGGTCAAACTGTCATGGGGTCAAAGGTCAGAAGGTAAAGGTCTAAAGGGCACAGGGAATGTTAAGGACCAAGGGTCAAAGGTCAAAAGGTCATGGAGTCAAAGGTCAAGGTTAAAAGGGTCACAGGATCAGTCTAAAGATATCGGAGACAAAGGTCAAAATATCACGGGGTCAAGGTCGAAAGGCTAAAAGGTCACCGTGTCAAGGTCAAAAGGTCATCAGATCAAGGTGAAAAGGTCATGGGGTCAAGCTCAAAAGGTCAGAGGGTCTAGGTCAAAAGGTAATCAGATCAAGGTCAAAAGGTCCCGGGGTCAAGGTCAAAAGAGCAAGGGGTCAAAAGTTAGTAGCGGTGAAAGGTGAGGGTCAAAGTAGGGGATCAAAGGTGAAAAGGTCATGGGGGTCAATGGTCAGGAGGTTATGGGGTCAATGGTCAGGAGGTTATGAGGTCAACGGTAAATCCAAGTGTCATGGGGTCAAAGGTCGAGGTAAAAATTACACATGTCAAATATCAACAGTCACGTGGTCAAGGGTCAAAAGGTCAGTTGCCAAGAGTTACGGGTCAAGGGTCAAAAGGTCAAGTTCAAAATGCCAGAGGTAAAGAGTTGGAGTCAAAAAGTCAAAGGCCAAGGAAAAAGTCACAAGGTCAAAGTTGAATTTTAAAAGGTCAAGTACCACGATCAAAAGGTCACAGGGTCAAAGGGGCACGGGTCAAGGTCAAAAGGCCATGCTGTCAAAGGTCAAGGTCAAAAGGCCAGGGGTCACATGGTCAAAGGTCAAGGGGAAATGGACACAGGATCAAGGTCAAAAAGTCACAGGTTCAAAGACCACAGGGTCAAGGTCAAAAGTTTATGGCTCAAGGCTTTGGCCTTGGGTGCTCGGCCGGTGCTGCCGGCGATGTCAGCTCCGGAGCTGGATGGATGTGCGGGCACTGGGCTTTGGTCATGAAGAGAAGCGGAGATGTCTGTCCGAGGTAAGCGCTGCGGGACAAGGCAAGGTCCAGCAGCACATAGAGTAGGAACTACCGTTGTACGCAGGTTTTGGTTGTTTTTCAGGTTGGTAATTTTCTGCTGAGGGTTTGGGGGTGGCAAGATGGTTTGATAGTGTGCAATTTTTTTCTTTTATTTTAGATGTGTGGGAGACTGTCTAGCAGAGAGAGAGCATACCTAATATGGACATAGAGGAAATAAGGGATCAATAGTAGGTACTAACAGACACTGTTGCATAGAACTTGTAACCAATCGCATAAGTAAGGTAACTGCATGCTGGGCAGGTGGACAAAGCGAGATAGCCAATCTGAAAATGCATGATCACATGTACGGAAATAAAACAGTATATAAGACGCAGCCAAAAGTTCGATAAATGGCTTTTGCTTGAAACCATATTGGTTGGTATGCAGAGTCCGTCCTCGCATGACCACAAGATGCATTGTGTTTTCCTGGAATTCCTGACTATGAAAGATAGAACCTTGTTTTTTTTTCCACTGGTTTTGCTGTAGGCTCTGGAAGTTGCTGATATCTCGACCTATGCTGATTTTCTCTCTTAACAGTACTGATGGTCACATTGTCTAGCAGGGGTTAGGGTGAGCAACTTGTATGCATGTGTATACAGAGTTTGAGCATTTTTCAAAATAGCAGCAGCAACATAAAGCATAGTGTCTTTCAGGGTCTGAGACGGCCCATTGCCTTTCCTGGTCACCTGCAGAGCACCACATTGTCCCTAAAAACTGCACCTTGCAGCAAGCTCTTCCAAGTATATTAGCATCAAGACTGTGCTTATTTTGTGGGCCTGTAGCCCACGTGGGTGTACCTGTCACCCCTGACTCATGCAGCCCCGCCTCCCGTGGGCGTGCCTCGTGCCCCTCCCACTTACCCACCCCATGGGTGTGCCTTACCCCCCTAAGTGTCCCAGCACTTTCCCAGTGGATTGTGGGAAGGGAATTTTCTGGAATTTCCTGGAATCCTGGACTTCATGCAGGATGGAACCTGTTTTTTTATCATGAGTTTTTCTGACACCATTTCTCTTAATAGGACTGAAGGTGAAACTATTTAGTAGGTGTCAGGATGTGCATCACGTATGCACCTGTATATGCCCCCCCCCCATCCCCGTGTCTGTGCCTCCAGGTGAGGTTTTTCCCCATGCCACTCCCCTTCCCACCGCCTTGCCTCCCATGGGCGTGCCTTGGCCCCCCTTCCCATGGCCCCACCTCTCATGCGTGTGCCTTGCCTGCTTTTTGTACCCACTTTGTGGGTGTGCACACCTCACCCCCTTGTCCTCGCCCTGTGCACCTGCCTTGCACCTCCCTCATGTGGGCATGCTTTGTCTCCCCCTTTGTCCCCACCCCATGTGCCTGCCTTGCCCCCACCTCTCCAAGTACTGCTGCTCCAGATGCACACCACCAATAATCTGTTTGCATTCCGAACTTTGTTCTGGCATCTCCTTGGGCCCAAAATCCCTGGGACTGCACCAAAACTACCCCATGGTGTGTCAGCACCACCCTCAATCCCTTTGCCATCCTGCCCCTCGTGGGCATGCTGGTGCTGCCCCTGACCCTCTTGTGGTACCCACCCTTGTGGGTGTCCTGGTCCCACTCCCAACCTGCCTCCCTTGGGTGCGCCTTGCCTGTGCCCCTGCCCCATGGCATGTCTTGCCCCCACCCCTCCAAGTATTGCTGCTCCAAACACACACCACAAATAAACTGTCTGCACCTCAAACTTTGCTCTGGCAACTCCTCAGGCCCCAAATCCCTGGGATTACCCCCAAAATGCCATCACCAGTGATGCCAGGGGGAAAGAGGGGGGGTACCCAGCAGGGACATCCTCAAACCCCACGGCTTCCATCGGGCTTTCCCAAGGTTGGGAGGGTGGAAAAGTGGTGTCACTTTTTACATTTTCTTCCTACATCTCCCTCTTCTGAGCTCCTTGTCCCTGAGTGTTTGTTATTGCCTGTGGCCCCTGTTCCCGATGGGCTCCAGGTGTGGCCAGTGGGGCTAGTGACAGGGCTGGCCCTGCTTTGGGCTATGAAGGGGGCTGCCTGGGCATGCCTGCCTGCAGGTGCTGGCTGAGGAGTCAAACCAAGGGCTTTCCACAGGCAGCTGTCTCCAGCCAGTCCCTGTGGCAAGGAAGGATCCCTCCCAGCCGTTCCCAACAGAGCCACCAGCACATGGCACCAGGACCTTGGTGGCTCTGTTGGCCACACGTGTGAGCTGCTGCATGTCCAGGAAACCTCGTGGGAGAGGTGCATTGGGTACCCACCGCCTACACCTAAGGTCAGGCAGCCAGCACTGTGGAGGAGGAAGGGGCAGAGACAGAGAGAAAAGCCTTGGGGCGGTGAAGGTCTGCCGTTGGCACCAGGAGCCACATGTCCCCTCGTGTGTGTCTGGGCCCATCCCTGCCCTGGTTCTCCAGATCTCTGCCTGCCTCCTTACCTGTCCCTGCCTCTGTCTGCCTTTCAGGCTGTCTGGTTCCCCAAAGGTTTTTGCTCTTCTGCTACCATTGCCCTGTAAAGTGTCACCTCCTACCTTTCCTTTCTATGTCTTTTCCTTTCTGGCACCCCACCAGTTCTGATTTCTTTCTTCCCCATTGCTTGTGACAATGGCATTTCTAGGTCTCCCTCTCCCCATGTCTCCATTGATCCAGTTCCCTGTGATTGTGGGAAGGGCAGTGGTTGGTGTCTGGGCTTTTTGAGCCCCGGCTTCTGCTCAGGGAGATCATTCTGCTCTGAGGTTGCTGTGGTGTGGGTGTTCTGTTGGCGCTGCCAGCGGCGGCAGCTTGTGAGCTGGCTGGGCTGTGTGGGCACTGGGGATTGGTCATGGAGAGAATTGGAATGAAACCTTGTTTTTTTCCCTAGTTTGGCTGACAGCTTTTCCCTTAATATGACTGAAGGTGAGATTATTAGGTATTAGAATGTGCAACATGTATGCACCTGTATATGGCCCTCCCTATCCACCTGTCCGTGCCTACATGAGAGGTTTTTGCCCCTGTGAGCCTTTTCCCGTGCCTGGTCTTCTCGCCGCTGGCCGGGCAACCTGACCAAGAGATTCCTGTTCCACACCCTCTTCCCCGGCGGCGCTTTTCCGCGCTCCCTGCTGCCTCCCTGTGACCAAAAGGCGGTACTGCAGCCCCGGCGGCGCTTTCCGCGCTCCCTGCTGCCACCCTGTGACCAAAAAGCGGTACTGCAGCCCCGGCTGCACGCTGCCGCCCTCTCCGCGGCCACCGTGTGACCAAAAAGCGGTACAGCAGCCCTGGCGGCACGCTGCCACGCGCTCTGCTGCTACCGCCTACAGTGGGTGTGCTGTGCACTGCACGCGCTCCTCCGTGTGCCTTGTGCTCGCCCCTTTCCTTTGGGATGGTGGGAAGAGCGGTGGGCGGGGCCTGGAGTAGATGAGCCCCGGGCTCTGCCCAGGGAGCTCCTTCTGTGCGAGGCGAGAGCTGTGGGACTGGGTAGGGTCCAGCAGCACCCACAGGAGAGAGTGCCCTGGGATACAGCTTGGGCTTTTTTTTTTTTTTTTTTTCTTTTTATGTCAGCAGTTTCCTACGAGGTGTTCAGGGATGACAAGAGGGTTTTAAAACACACAGCGTTTCTAACTGATAGTTTTGCTGTTGTTTTGTTCTAGGTGCACTGGATTGTCCTGGAATTCTGAACTTCCTGCAGGATGGCAACTTGGTTTTTGTGAGGAGTGTTTGTGACCCCATTTCCCTTCCTAGGACTTGAAGGTGAGATTGTCGAGCAGCCGTGAGGATGTGCACCGCGTCTGCACCTGTCTGTGCACTGCGTCTGCACCTGTCTATGCTCCCCCATCCCACTGTCCGTGACTGCAGGTGGGGTTTTTCCCATGCCACCCCCAGCTCGGTGGCCTTGCCAACGGTGGGTGTGCCTAGCCCTACTTCCCGTGTCCCTGTCTCCCATGGGTGTGACTTGCCTGCTTTTTGTACCCACTTTATGAGTGTGCATAGCTAACACCCTTGTCCTCGCCCTGTACATCTGCCTTGCACCCCCCCCCCCCCCCCCCCGCCATGGGTGTGCCTTGCACCTGCCTCCCATGGGCATGCTTTGTCCTCCCCCTTGTCCCTGCTCCATGCACCTGCCTTGCCCCCACCTCTCCAAGTACTGCTGCTCCAGATGCACAGCACCAAAAAGCTGTTTGCATTCCAAACTTTGCTCTAGCACTTCCTTGGACCCCAAATCCCTAAGATTACCCCAAAATGCCATCACCAGTAGATGTCAGGGGGAATGAGGGACACCCAGCAGGGACACCCTGAAGTCTCATTGTTTCCATCAGCCTTTCCCAAGGGCAGGGGTGGGTGGGAGAGTGGAAAAGCGGTGTCACATTTTAAATTTTCTTCCTACATCTCCCTCTTCTGAGCTCCTTGTCCCTGAGTGTTTGTTATTGCCTGTGGCCCCTGTTCCCGATGGGCTCCAGGTGTGGCCAGTGGGGCTAGTGACAGGGCTGGCCCTGCTGTGGGCTGTAAAGGGGCTGCCTGAGAGAGCTGGTAAAGGGGAATTGGCTGAGGAGGGAGTGGAGGTGTGTCCAGCATGGAATGGTATAGTGAGGAAGGATCCCCCTGAGCTGTTCATGATGGAGCAGATCACCAGCACACCTTGCCGGGATCTTGGTGCCTGCATCGGCTGTGTGAGCTGCTGGCCAGCCTGGCGGTGGAGGGGAGTTGAGAGAAAAGTGTTGGGGCACTGAAGGTCTGAGCTGGAGCTAGGAGCTGGGGTGAGTCACACGTTCTCCCACGCACATCCTGGTCCATCTCTGCTGCCCTGCCTGTTGCTCCTTCCGCTGCCTGGGAAAGGGCTGCCCAGGGATGGGGAGGGCCAACAATGGCTTTCTGTCCTGGCCCCTTTGCTATGGGAGCTTGCTGGACAGCCTACCACCTTCCTGGTTGCACTGGGGCTTCCCCTCAAGCCGGGTGGGGTGGGGGTGGGGGTGGGGGGGGTAGGGCTGGAAGAAAGTGGAGGCTGCGGTGGGGTGCGAAGTCAGGGAAAATGTGGAAGTCAAGAGGGGGTGGAAATGGTGTCACTTTTTACATTGTCTTTGTAAGGCTCCCTCTTTCTGTCTTCCTGACCCTATGTGTTAGTTCTTGCCTCTGTTTCTTTTCCCCTATTACTTTAGAATATTTCGCTTGTCCCTCGTCTTGTCCCTGCCTTGTGGTCCTGCTGGTCCCTTTGGCCTCTCTCTCCTGCTCCCCCTCTCTCTTATGTATTCCTCCATCTCTCCCTGGGTTTTTTGCTCAGTGTCCCAGTACTCCTCTCTCTATGCTACTGTCCTGCTCCCTGTCCCTCTGCTGTTTGCAGCATCCCGTTTGCTGGCTGCCTGTCCCCCACCTCTTCTCTACCTTCCTCCTGCTTTTTCCCTTCTCTCCTGCTGCCCTGCTGCGTTTGGGCACCGAGCCTTGTAGCCAGCTCAGTGCCAGGATTTGTTCTGGGCAGGAGTGAGTAAACTTTTCCTGCCTCCTCTGTGCCCCTGGATGGTATTCAAGCCCCTGGGTGCAGAGCTCGTGGCTGTGGGCAGGTGCCAAGGAGGGGGCCATGTGCTGTGGGGCTCTGGCCAGGCCCCTGTTCCTGACGGGCTCCAGCTGGGGTAGGTTTCGCCAGTGAGGCTAATGATGGGGCTGGCCCTGCTTTGGCCTATGAAGGGGGCTGCCTGGGCATGCCCAACTGCAGGAGCTGGCTGAGGAGTCAAACCAAGGGGCTTCCACAGGCAGCTGTCTCCAGATGGTCCCTGTGGCAAGGAAGGATCCCTCCCAGCCGTCCCCAACAGAGCACACCACCAGCACATGGCACCAGGACCTTGGCGCCTCTGTTGGCTGCACACATGTGAGCTGCTGAATGTCCAGGAAACCTTGTGGGAGAAGTGTGTTGAGTCACCCACCGCCTACTCCTAAGGTCAGGCAGCCAGTACTGTGGAGGAGAAAGGGGCAGAGACAGAGAGAAAAGCCTCAGGGTGGTGAAGGTCTGCCGTTGGCACCAGGAGCCACATGTCCCCTCATGCTTGTCCGGGCCTATCCCTGCCCTGGTTCTCCAGATCTCTGCCTCCTTGCCTGTCCCTGGCTCTGTCTGCCTTTCAGGCTGTCTGGTTCCACAAAGCTTTTCTGTCTTCTGCTAGCGTTGCCCTGTAAAGTGTCACCTTCTACCTTTCCTTTCTATGTCTTTTCCTTTCTGGTACCCCACCAGTTCTGATTTCATTCTTCCTCGTTGTTTGTGACAATGGCATTTCTAGGTCTCCCCCTCCCCGTGTCTCTGTTTAACCAGTTCCCTGTGATTGTGGGAAGGGTGGTGGTCGGGGTCTGGGTTATTTGTGTCCTGGGCTCTGCTCAGGGAGCTCATTCTGCTCTGAGGTTGCTGTGGTGTGGGTGTTCTGTTGGTGCTGCCAGCGGTGGCAGCTCGCGAGCTGGCTGGGCTATGTGGGCATTGGGGTTTAGTCATGGAGAGAAGCGGAATGGAACCTTGTTTTTTTCTCTAGTTTGGCTGACAGCTTTTCCCTTAATATGACTGAAGGTGAGATTATTAGGTATTAGAAGGTGCAACATGTATGCACCTGTATATGCCCCTCCCTATCCACCTGTCCATGCCTCCGTGAGAGGTTTTTGCCCATGTGAGGCTTTTCCCGTGCCTGGTCTTCTGGCCGCTGGCCGGGCAACCTGACCAAGAGGTTCCTGTTCTACAGCCTCTTCCCCGGCGGCGCTTTCCGCGCTCTCTGCTGCCACCCTGTGACCAGAAAGCGGTACTTCAGCCCCGAAGACGCTTTCCGCGCTCTCTGCTACCACCCTGTGACCAAAAGCCGTTACTGCAGCCCCGGCTGCACGCTGCCGCCCTCTCCGCGGCCACCGTGTGACCAAAAAGCGGTACTGCAGCCCTGGCGGCACGCTGCCACGCGCTCTGCTGCTACCGCCTACAGTGGGTGTGCTGCGCACTGCTCGCGCTCCCCCCGTGTGCCCTGTGCTCGCCCCTTTGCTTTGGGATGGTGGGAAGGGCGTTGGGCGGGGCCTGGGGTAGATGAGCCCCGGGCTGTGCCCAGGGAGCTCCTTCTGTGCGAGGCGGGAGCTGTGGGACTGGGTAGGGTCCAGCAGCACCCGCAGGAGCGAATGCTCTGGGATGCAGCTTGGGCTTTTTTTTTTTTTTTTTTTTTATTTTTATTTTCCGTCAGCAGTTTCCTAGGGAGTGTCCAGGGGTGACAAGAGGGTTTTAAAACACACAGCTTTAACTGTTTTTTTTTTTGCTGCTGTTTTTGTTTTGTTCTAGGTGCACTGGATTTTCCTGGAATTCTGAACTTCCTGCAGGATGGCAACTTGTTTTTTGTGAGGAGTGTTTCTGACCCTATTTCCCTTCCTAGGACTGAAGGTTAGATTATTGAGCAGCCATGAGGATGCGCACCATGTCTGCATCTGTCTATGCCCGCCCATCCCCCTGTCCGTGCCTGCAGGTGGGGTTTTTCCCATGCCACCCCCAACTTGGTGGCCTTGACAAGGGTGGGTGTGCCTGGCCCTACTTCTCGTGTCCCTGCCTCCCATGGGTGTGCCTTGCCTGCTTTTTGTACCCACTTTATGGGTGTGCATAGCTAACACCCTATCCTCCCCCTGTGCACCTGTCTTGCCCCCCCCCCCCCCCCGCCATGGGTGTGCCTTGTACCTGCCTCTCATGGGCATGCTTTGTCCCCCCCCTTGTCCCTGCTCCATGCACCTGCTTTGCCCCCACCTCTACAAGAACTGCTGCTCCAGATGTACAGCACCAATAAACTGTTTGCATTCCAAACTTTGCTCTGGCAGTTCCTTGGGCCCCAAATCCCTAAGCTTACCCCCAAAATGCCATCACCAGTAGACGTCAGGGGAAATGGGGGGCACCCAGCAGGGGCACCCCGAAGCCTCATGGTTTCCAACAGGCTTTGCCAAGGGCAGGGGTGGGTGGGAGAGTTGAAAAGCAGCATTACTTTCTACATTTTCTTCCTACATCTCCCTCTTCTGAGCTCCTTGTCCCTGGGTGTTTGTTCTTGCCTGTGGCCCCTGTTCCCGAAGGGCTCCAGGTTTGGCCAATGGGGCTAATGAGAGGGCTGGCCCTGCTGTGGACTATAAAGGGGCTGCCTGAGGGAGCTGGTAAAGGGGAATTGGCTGAGGAGGGAGCTGGAGGTGCCTCCAGCATGGAATGGCTGGTCCCTGTGGTGAGGAAGATTGGAGCAGACCATGACGGAGCAGACCACCAGCACACGTTGCTGGGAGCTTGGTGCCTGCATCGGCTGTGTGTGTGAGCCGCTGGCCAGCCTGGTGGTGGAGGGGTGTTGAGAGAAAAGTGTTGGGGTGCTGAAGGCCTGAGCCAGTGCCAGGAGCTGGGGTGAGTCACGCGTTCTCCCATGCACATCCCGGTCCATCTCTGCTGCCCTGCCTGCTGCTCCTTCCGCTGCCTGGGAAAGGGCTGCCCAGGGATGGGGAGGGCTGACAATGGCTTTCTGTCCTGGCCCCTTTGCTGTGGAAGCCTGCCAGGCACCCTGCTGCCATTCCGAGGGCACTGGGGCTTCCCCTCAAGCTGCGGGGGGGTGGGGGGGGGGGGTGGGGGGGGGGGCGGGCAGGCCGGCCGGGTGTGGCAGGGCTGGAAGAAAGTGGAGGCTGAGATGGGGTGCGAAGGCAGGGAAACTGTGGAAGTCAAGAGGGGGTGGAAATGGTGTCACTTTTTACATTGTCCTTGTAAGGCTCCCTCTTTCTGTCTTCCTGACCCTATGTGTTAGTTCTTGTCTCTGTTTCTTTTCCCCTATTGCTTTAGAATATTTCCCTGTCCGTCGTCTTGTCCCTGCCTTGTGGTCCTGCTGGTCCCTTTGGCCTCTCTCTCCTGCTCCCCCTCTCTCTTATGTATTCCCCCATCTCTCCCTGGGTTTTTTGCTCAGTGTCCCAGTACTCTTCTCTTTACTCTACTGTCCTGCTCCCTGTCCCTCTCCTGTTTGCAGCATCCTGTTTGCTGGCTGCCTGTCCCCCATCTCTTCTCTACCTTCCTCCTGCTTTTCTCTTTCCTGCTGTCCTGCTGCGTTTGGGCACTGAGCCTTGTAGCCAGCTCAATGCCAGGGTTTGTTCTGGGCAGAGGTGAGTAAATTCTGTTCTGTGGAGTCCTCAGTCTAGGAGTTTTATGTTTAAAATAAATAAATAAATAAATAAAAAGCTTGTCCTTCCAAAAAAGAGCTTGTCCTTCGTAGGACTGAGGTGTAGACTTGGAGAGTCTCTTAAAGACGTGATCAAAATTAAAGCTGGATTTCACTTAACATTGCTGCTGTTTGTCTTCGCTTTTGCCGCTTTCCCCACTGCTCTGTCATGACTGCATAAATAAAATAATGTCTATCCTGGAGCAGGTTAGGCCTATGAAAAACGTACTTCCCTCTGTTTATTTTCTCTTCCTGAGAGCGTGTGTATTCTTCTGTTTCTGTGCGCTTACTAAGAAATGATTCTGTGAGAATTGTATTGTACTCAAAGAGGAAAGAAACTGTGCATAAGAGTTCGGGTGTTCTGAAGAAACAGACTGTTTTCACAATAAAAGCTTTATGCTTTTTCAGTCTGTAAGCTTTTAAAATATCTTTTAGGGGTATGTGAAAACCTGACTGAGACACTGACATCTGTACTAAGAGTGATCAAGGTTATTTTTTTCTTTTTTTTCTTTTTTTTTTTTTTTTCCAGCACATCTGCCAGTCCTGATTGGTAGCCTTAGGTATTGCAGCACTGGGGATTTGTTATTAGGATGAGGAAAAGGCTGAGGTACTTAATGCCGCCTTTGCCTCAATCCTAAATAGTCAGACTAGTTACCCTCAAGGTAATCAGCCCCCTGAGCAGGAGGACAGGGATGGAGACCAGGAGAATGCCATCATAATCCAGGAAGTGGTACTTAATGACCTGCTCTGCCAATTGGAAACTCACAAGTCTATGGGGCTGGATGAAACACACCCGAGAGCGCTGAGGAAGCTGGTGGAGGAACTTGCTAAGCCACTGTCCATCATTTATCAGCAATCCTGGTCAACAGGAGAAGTCCCGGAAGACCGGAGGCTTACCAATGTGACGCTGTCCTAGGTTACAGTGTAAAATGTGCTAAAAGAAAAAAAAAAAGTATTCTATTACCATGCTAAATAAAAACTGAGATCTTGAACACCCTAGCAGCCTTCTTCCACTGGATTCCCAGAGGAGTTTTTTCCCCCCACTGGAGTTCCAGAGGACAAGAGCTACCTACCTACCACTGGACCTTCGGAGGAAGACCAGACCCTTTTACAAGATCGCTGCTTCAACAGAACTACATCCATCGCTTCAGGAGGACTGCAGCCAGCATCTTATCGGACTGCTACTGCCACCCTGACAGGGTGTCAGGTTGTATTTCTGACTCTGTCAGTGTAAACC
Source organism: Leptosomus discolor (assembly GCF_034619465.1). Classification (NCBI taxonomy): domain Eukaryota; kingdom Metazoa; phylum Chordata; class Aves; order Leptosomiformes; family Leptosomidae; genus Leptosomus; species Leptosomus discolor. The sequence continues at coordinate 989,102 of NC_141418.1, forward strand.
AGTGGGTTGTTTTTTTTTCCCTGCCTTGTGTTATATATATATATATATTAGTAAAGAACTGTTATTCCTATTCCCCATATCTTTGCCTGAAGGCCCGTTAACTTCAAAATTATAATAATTTGGAGGGAAGGGGGTTGCATTTTCCATTTCAAGGGAGGCTCCTGCCTTCCTCCGCAGACACCTGTCTTTCAAACCAAGACAGACGCTTGTCTTCAAGAAGGGCTAGAAGGAGGATCTGGGGAACTACAGGCCCGTCAGCCTGACCTAGGTACCGAGCGAGATTATGGAGCGGTTCATCTTGGGTGTGCTCGCAAGGTAAGTGCAGGATATCCAGGGAATCAGGCCCAGCCAGCATGGGTTCATGAAAGGCAGGTCCTGTTTGACCAACCTGATCTCCTTGTATGATCAGGTGACCTGCCTAGTGGATGAGAGAAAAGCTGTGGATGTTGTCTCTCTGGACTCCAGTAAAGCATTTGATGCAGTTTCCCACAACATCCTATTGGACAAGCTGGTGGTTCATGGCTGAGACAGGTGTACTCTTCGCTGGGTTAGAAACTGGATGCATGGCCGAGCTCAGAAAGATTTGGTAAATGAAGTTAAATCCAGTTGGCGACCGGTCACAAGCGGTGTTCCCCAGGGCTCAGTATTGGGGCTGGTTTTGTTTAATACATTTATCAACGACCTGGATGAGGGGATCGAGTGCACCCTCAGCAAGCTTGCAGATGACACGAAATTAAGCGGGACGGTTGACCTGTTTGAGGGTAGAGAGGCTCTGCAGAGGGATCTGGACAGGCTGGATCGATGGGCTGAGGACAATTGCATGAAGTTTAACAAGTCCAAGTGCCGGGTCCTGCGCTTCGGTCACAACAACCCCCAGCAGCGCTACAGGCTTTGGAAAGTGTGGCTGGAAAGCTGCCCGGCAGAAAAGGACCCAGGGGTGCTAGTTGACAGTCGGCTGAACATGAGCTGTCAGTGTGCCCGGGTGGCCGAGAAGGCCAACGGCATCCTGGCCTGTATCAGCAATGGTGTGGCCAGCAGGAGCAGGGGAGTGATCGTGCCCCTGTACTCAGCACTGGTGAGACCCCACCTTGAGTGCTGTGTGCAATTTTGGGCACCACCGTGTAGGAAAGACATTGAGGTCCTGGAGCAGGCCCAGAGAAGGGGAATGAAGCAGAGGGGTCATGAAAAAATGTCTTATGAGGGGCTCCTGAGGGAATTAGGAATGATTAGCCGAGAGAAGAGGAGGCTGAGAGGAGACCCTATTGCTCTCTACAGCTACCTAAAAGGAAGTTGTAGTGAGGCTGGTGTTGGTCTCTTCTCCCAAGTAACTAATGACAGGACAAGAGGTAATGGCCTCAAGCTGCACCAGGAGAGATTTAGATTGGATATTAGGAAGAATTTCTTTACCGAAAGAGTGGTTAGACATGGGAACAGGCTGCCCAGGGAGGTGGTGGAGTCACCATCCCTGGAGGTGTTCAAAAGACTTATAGGTGTGGTGCTGAGGGACATGGTTTAGTAGTAGGCTTGGCAGTGTTAGGATAATGGTTGGACGTGATGATCTTAAAGGTCTCTTCCAACCACAATGATTCCACGATTCTATATTTTTTTTCCAAAAAAAGTGAAACCATATGGAGGATCTCTTATCTCATTGACTTTTTATAAGTTTGATTTATGACAGGAAAAAAAAAAAGTTAAAATTGTGTAACTTACAAATGGGCTTGCATGGTTTAAACTGTAACTGCCAAATAGTCGCAGTGTGTGATTTATGAGGGGTATTTAAGCAGCTCAGTATTTGTTCTAAACATTTAAAAAGAGAGGCTGCTGAATTTTAGGGGTGTTTTTCCCATGTTTGGATGGAGTGTTCTGAAGTACTTTATTTCTCTCTGGTTTTCAATGGTGTGTTTCGGTGGCATCTCTCCTGGGCGGTGCAGCTGGCTAGACGTCCCTCCTAATTTGTCTGTCAGAGATCAGTCAAAGAGATAGGGAACTTATCATGTGTTTTTGCCAAGGAAGAAAAATGACCTTTGGTGATTGGAAGATATAGGTATACCACCATATGTAAACAACAGGAACTTGGAAATATGCACAAGTAAACCATGAGATCGGGGTAACGAAAAATATGTTCCAAGATCATCAACATGTAGTAATCAATTCTAGGAAAGTACTGAGTACGTATTGAATATGGATGGATTAAACTGTACTTAAACTGCCTTGTGAAACCCCTCCGGTGGAGCAATCCACAGTGCTGCAATAAAGAATGCCTGTTTAATAACACTCTTGTTATTGAGTTTTCATCTCAGAATCCTTACCCGGCCGCACCTAGCCTCCCACCTCTGTGAGAAGTGTTAGAAAGCAAGGGGGTTTGGAAACTCCGAATTTTTTTTTTTCAGTCCTCTGGTAGCTCTCCTTCTTTTTTCCTTGTGTCTCTATGCCCCTTTGTCTTGCTTACTGTCGCTGTGTTTTTCATTCTGTATCTCACTGTCCCGTTCCTCCTTGCTGTTCATCTCTTCCTTTCTCTGACCCTTTGTGCTTCTCCCTGTTCCTGTTATTTTTACTTCACCTCTGTCCCTGTCATGCTCTGTTGCTCTCATCTCTCTATCTCGATGTCCAGCTCCCTGCGCCCCTGACTCTTTCAGAGTTTCCTGCTTTCTGGCTCCCTGTCAGTCACCTGTTTTCTATGTTGCTCTGTCCTTCCTCCTGTCTTTCCTTGTCCCTCTGGCCTGCCACCTGTCACCGTCTTTTTTTGGGCCAAGTGGTGGCAGGCCAAGTGGATATTAGGAAGAAATGCTATGAGGGTGGTGAGGCACTGGAGCAGGCTGTCCAGAGAAGCTGTGGCTGCCCTCTCCCATGGAATTGTTCAAGCCCGGATTGGATGGGGCTTGGAGCAACCCGGTCTAGTGGAAGGTGTCCCTGCCCATGGCAGGGGGGTTGAAACTAGATGGTCTTTAAGGTCCTTTCCAACACAAACCATTCGATGATTCTAGTCTTAATACTGCTTTTAAGTGTTCAAATGGCTTTTAAAGGATGTGTTGTGTTTTGAGCTGCCCTGTTTACCTAGAATCCTCCTCTAGCTTGACTACTATCCTATCCCTTATTCTGAACTAATTCCTCTGCTTTCTTCTGTACTATTTTTTTAATATGCTGCAATATATTTGGGGTTTTTGTTTTCTGGATGTGTGTCTGTAAGCATCTTGTGGTGCTCAATCGATCACCCTCCAAGCCTGGGTTTGACCATTGCACAGCAGAGCCTGAGCAAGAAAAGTGGCACCATCCTCTGGCACGCTCCCTGCCCCACCATGGGGCAGCCGCCAGCCTGTGGGATAGGGGCTGGGAGGGACCTGCAGCCATCTGGGGGGGCTATCCCCCTTTATTTTTCTAGCAGAGCTCCCCTTTTATGGGGTGGAGGTTTGTACGTGTGTAAATAGTGTTCTCAGAGTTAATGAGCTGCTGGTTGGGGCAGTTTCCCTCATTTTGTGACTGTTTTTTTTCTGAGTGAATAAAAAGGGGTTTGTGTGTGTGATGTCACTTGGGCTTCTAAGTATCACAGGGAGTGATGATGCAGCAGAGTAGTGGGTGAGTGGGGGATGAGGGGGGTTGTGGGGTTCCCCTGAAAGGGGGGGGGATCATAGCCAAAAAACACCTGAAAATTCATGAGGGGGGATTAAAAAAATATTAAAACATGTAAATATGGGTGTGAGGTGTTGAAATAGCGAAAAATGTCTCATATATATGTATAGAGGCAATAATACCCATTTATATGTATAAAATGAAATGGAAATGAAAGCCATGTATCTACTACATGCACTAGTGCAGTTCACTGTCCTAAATCTCCCTCTTTCTTTCTTCCTGATCCTATGTGTTAGTTCTTGCTTCTGCTTCTTTTCCCTTATCACTTTAGATTTTTCCTTTGTCCCTTGTCTTGTCTCTACTTTGTTGTCCTGCTGGTCCCTTTGGCCTCTCTCTCCTGCTCCCCCCCCCCACCCCCCCCACCCCACCCCCCCCTTATGTATTCCTCCGTCTCTCCCTGGTTTTTTTTTTTTGCTCAATCTCTCAGCTCTCCTCTCTCTCTACTGTTGCCCCGCTTCCCGTCCCTCTCCCATCTGCAGCATCTGGTTTCCCTGCTGCCTGTCCCCCACCTCTTCTCTATCTTCCTCCTGCTTTTTCTCTTCTCTTGTCTCCTACTGTCCTGCTGCCTTTGGGCACCAAGCCTTGTAGCTGACTCAGTGCCAGGATTTGTTCTGAGCAGGAATGAGTAAATTTTTCCTGTGCCCCTGGATGGCTTTCAAGCCCCTGGGTGCAGAGCCTGGGGCTGTGGGCAGGTGCCAGGGAGGGGCCACTGTGCTTTTGCCAGGCCCTTGTTCCTAATGGACTCCAGCTGGAGCTTGGGCAGGTGTGGCCAGTGAGGCTGACGGTAGGGCTGGCCCTGCTGTGGGCTATGAAGGGGACTGCCTGGGCATGCCCAGCTGCAGGAACTGGCTGAGGAGGCAAACAAAGGGGCTTCCACAAGGAGCTGCCTCCAGCAAGGAGCAGCCAGTCCTGGTGTGTGGTGGGTTAACCCTGGCCAAAATGCCAGGTGCCCACTAAAGCCACTCTATCACTGCCCCTCCTTAACTGGACAGGAGAGAGAAGAGGGGAAAAAAAAAAAACAAACAAAAACAGGCTCATGGGGTTGAGATAAGGACAGGGAGATTATTCAGCATTTACCGTCACGGGCAAAACAGACTCAACTGAAAGGAAATGTAATTTATTATCACTTAACTCAGAGAGGAGTAATGAGAAATAAAACCAAATCTTAAAACACCTTCCCCCCACCCCTCCCTCCTTTCCCGGGCATAACTTTGATCCTGATTTTCCTCCTTCCTCCCCTCCAGTGGCACAGGGGGGAAAACAGGGGATGGGGGTTAGGGTCAGTTCATCACACTGTTGCTTTCTGCTGCTTCTTCCTCCTCAGGGGGCGGATTTCTCACTCTTTTTCCCCTGCTCTAATGTGGGGTCCCCCTCACAGGAGAAGGTCCTCTGTGACTTCTCCAGCCTGAGCCTTCCACGGGTTCAGTCCTTCATGAACTGCCTCATTGTGGGTCTCCTTCATGGTGTGCAGTCTTTCAGGAACCAACTGCTCTAGCGTGAGCCCCCCTCATGGGGTCTCTAGTAGCAAACCTGCTCCAGCGTGGACTTCTCTCTCTCCACAGGCCACAGGTCCTGCCAGGAGCCTGCTCCGGTGCAGGCTTCCCACAGGGTCACAGCTTCCTTCAGGGATCCACCTACTCTGACGTGGGGGCCCTCCACGGGGTGTAGGCAGTCTTCTGCTCCACCGCCCATGGGCTGCAGGGGGACAACCTGCTTCACCATGGTCTTCACCACACGTTGCAGGGGAATCGCTGCTCCGGCACCTGGAGCATCTCCTCACCCCTTCTTCACTGACTTTGGTGTCTGCAGGATGTTTCTTTCACATATTCTCACTCCTCTCACTCGCTGCAATTACTGCTGCACAACAACTTTTTCACTCTCTTAAATATGTTACCACAGAGGCGAAAAACACTGTTGCTGATTGGCTTGGCCTTGGACAGCGGCGGGTCCGTCTTAAAGCCAGCTGGCATTGGCTATATCCGACATAGGGGAAACTTCTAGCAACTTCATACAGAAGCCACCCCTGTAACCCCCCTGCTACCAAAACCTTGCCACACAGACCAGTTACACTGTGGCAAGGAAAGAGCCATCCCCAACAGAGCACCCGACCAGCACACGACACCAGGACGTTGCTGCCTCCATCGGCCACACACTTGAGCTGCTGCGTGTCCAGGAAACATCATGGGAGAGGTGCATTGAGTCACCCACTGCCTACTCCTAAGGTCAGGCAGCTGGCACTGTGGAGGAGGAAGGGGCAGAGACAGAGAGATAAGCTTTGGGGTGGTAGAGGTCTGCTGTTGGTGCCGGGAGCCATGTGTCACCTCACATGGGTCCCGGCCCATCCCTCTCATGGTTTTCCAGATCTCTGCTTGCCTCCTTGCCTGTCCCGGCCTCTGTCTGCCTTTCAGGCTTTCTGGTTCCCCAAAGCTTTTCTGTCTTCTGCTAGCATTGCTCTGTAAACTGTCACCTTGTACCTTTCCTTTCTGTCTCCCCACCAGCTTACTTCATTCTTCCTCATTGCTTGTGAAAATGGCATTTCCAAGTCTCCCTCTAAATTTTCTCTTTGTGTTTCCATTTATCCGGGTCCGTGTTCGTGTGGCTTATGTCTTCCCGCACATCTGCACCTTCGTCACCTTTATTTAATATCTTCACTTACTTAGTTTGCTGACCCTATTTCTCTCCCCTGCCATGCTCTGTTCTTAATCCTTCCTTCAAAATTTCCTTTTTATCTGCCTATTTTAATTTGCTATTGCTTCCATTTTGTTTGTTTTATAGATAAAGGAAAGCACATAATTTTTGATAATAATCTTGCTGTTGTATTTAATGAGCTACTTCCCTACACAGCTTGTTAGGGCATCTATCTTTTTTCCTACCTACACCACAGAAAATTTTTTTTTTTTTCTTTAGAATTCCCTATCCAGTCACATTGCTGATGCAATTAATGTAGCTGCAGTAAAAGAGCAGGAATATATGTTTCTGGTACAGGTGGCTTTCTCCATTTGACAATTTGCACCCCATAAACTGAAGGCAGCTGAGAAAACTCCCTGCTGCTCCTCCAGTCACCTTTATGTGTTGTGGTGGTTGGCCCTGCCCCTTTCCCAGGGGATTGCGGGAAGGGTGGTGGGCGGGTCCTGGAGTATATGAGCCCCTGGGCTCTGCTCAGGGAGGTCATTCTGCTCTGGGCCTTCTCTGATGTCAGTGCTCTGCTGGGCCTTCAGGTAATGGCAGGTTTTGACCTCTCTAAAATATTTGGGCAGATATGTTTTGATGTTTAGAGAAGCAGAGAGCTCTGTCTGAGGTAAGAGCTTCAGGATTGGTCAAGGTTCAGCTGCATTTAGCTCAGAAAGTATGCTTGTATACAGCTTTTTTTTTTTTTAGGTCAATAATTTTGTTTTGAGTCTTCTGGGCTGGCAAGAGGGCTTAATAGTGTGCTTTTTTTTTTATTTAATCTAGGTGTATCATGCTTTTTTGGAACTCCTGACTTTATTGAAGATGGAACTATCGAGCTATACAACTATTTGTTGTATATTGTGTTAATCGTTGTTACCTTCTCTCTATAATAGGACTGATGGTGAGGTTAGCTAACAGGGGTTAGGGTGAACATCTTGTATGCATCTGTGAGATGACAAATTATGCGATTTCTCAGAAGCACAATGGTAGTTTTCCGTCTTCTGGCATTTTAGGTGCTGCAAGCGATGATGGCTACAGCATCCGAGGCTAAAATTGGAGCAGACGAGAGGAAGGCCACGTTCCTTTTGAGCAGGAGAATGTTGTGGACAAAGTCTGTGTTGATGCTTACTGCTGATACCAGTTCTGTGCAGATGAAGAGGAACCTGGTAACTGAGGAACATCCTGGATGGCTGATGTGGTATTTTGTTGAGGATGGATTCAGTGCCTCGGCCCTCTGAAAGCTAAGTGGAGGGACTGATGTTTGGGAGGAGGGAACAAGGTTGGGAGCTGTAAGGAGGGGTTTCAAAATTGGCGTGGGGAGAGGGCTGTCCAGGAACCATCCCCTTTGGGCAGGTAAAGGGAGCGGGTTGCTCTTGGCACAATACTAGCTTGTGCCAGGCAGGACTCTTCCAGCCTGTAGCTGCGTAGCTTGTGTAGCGTGTCTTCTGTGTATCGGACCTTTCTCGGGTCTCGATGTCCTTGTTGCTCTTTGTGCTCAAGGAGCACTTCACGTGCCTCGGGTGCCATTCCTAGGGTCTTGCATCACACACTATGGCTCTGTGTCGTGCTGGATCTTTACTGTAAACTAAGACTGTGTTGCACCGTACAGCTCCTTATGGCACTGGGTGTTGCATCACACACTATGGCTATGTGTCACGCCAGGTCTTGACTGTGACATAAGACTGCGTCACGCCGTACGGCTCCATGTTGCACTGGGTCTTGCATTGCACCGTACGGCTTTGTGTTGCACCGGGTCTTGACTGTACTCTAAGACTGCGTTACACCGTACAGCTATGTATTGCACTGGGTCTTGCATCACACTCTATGACTCCGTATTGCGCCGGGTCTTGACTGTTGTCTAAGACTGGGTTACACTGTACGGTTCTGGGTCTTGCGTTGCACCACATGGCTTTGTGTTGCGCTGGGTCTTGACTGTGATCTAAGACTGCATTGCACCTTACGGTGCCGGGTCTCTTTTTTTTTTTTTTTTTTTTTCTTTTGCCCTGTCTGTGTGGGTCTTTTTCTTTCCCCAGTCCCTATCGCTCTGTGTGGCACTGTTAATGGTAAATGTTTGGACTGCGGAGGGTCTCGGGCTGGGGTTTTCAAAGGCAGGGCGATTTTGGAGGCCAGCGGGAACCCTGTTCCTGAGGAGAGCCGCAGACCTGTGGTGGCAGGCAGTGGGCGAAGGGCAGAGCGGAGAGGGAGGGGTGGTTTGCAGGGTAGGTGAAGTGAGCGTTGTGCATATGTGTGGCTTTGGTTGTGTGGTAGTATGTAAGTGTTGTTAACATGTTATAGCTGGAGTCGAGGTATTTTTCTTTTCCAGGCCTTGTATAAAAAAAGCAACAAACCACAACCCCAAAACAAACACACCACCCAAACCCAAGATATTCTAATAAGAAAAAAAACCCAGTCAGGGGATTTTTTTTTTCCACTTGCTGGTTTTTTGTTTTTTTGTTTTTTCTTTTTAACCTAATGGGTCCTAATTGGTCTGCACAGAGATGATTTCTGCCAAAGTTTGGATGGTGGAAGGCAGCAGGGTACTTGGTGGGCTTTTGAAAAGTCCAGCAGGATCCCTGGCACACTCAGAGAAGTGGCATGTCCCCTGCTGGGCCTCGGGAAAGCCGGGAAAAGACACAGCACACTCGGCGATTTAGTAAGGAGCTTGGTGTGCTTTGGGAAAGTCCGGCAGAAGCCATAGTGCACTTGGGAATGGAGCAAGGGTGGCGGCGGGGTTAAGGAAAGACCAATGGACGCTGTGGAGCTCTTGGTAAGGGAGCTCATTCTGCTCTGGGGTGGGTGCTCCACTGGTGGTGGCAGCTCCGCAGCTGGCCGGATGTGCGGGCATTGGGCTTTAGTCACAGAGAGAACCGGAGTCGTCTTTTCCAGGTAAGAGCTGTGAGAAAGGCCCAGGTTCAGCACCACATAGACTGGACAGGGGGGAAATGGGGGGAAAACAGAGATAAAAAGGAGAAGGGAGGGGGACCAGGGGTGACGGAGGCAAAGATGGGGAAACGAGGGAGAACTGGGGCAAATGAGGCAAAAGAAATGGAGAGTAGCAGTGATTATACCCTTTGCTGTTTTTTTAATTATTTCTTAGTTTTCCTTAGTGCTGATGTTATTCACATTTTCTTTCTACTTGTTGGTTTGCTGTCCCTATTTAATAATTTTTTCATTTCCCTAGTAACCATACCTTTTTTATTCTTTTTTTTATGCCTACTTTTATTATTTCCTTTCTTTCCTTAGTGCTCTTTCATTTAGTTTTTTTAATCCATTTTAGTTCTCCATCATTGTGTTTAAATTTCTTGTCTTAATTCCTTTTAAAATTTTGTCTCCTTAGATCCCATTTACTGTCTTAATTTTGAGACATTTTAAAATTATTTTGTGCATTCCTCTGCGCCCTCACTATTTAGATATTCTTTCTACCTTGGCATTTTCTTTTGCTGTGGCTCTTTCCTCTCTTGTTATTTTGGCTATTGTTCCATTCTTTCCTGTCTTAGTCTCTTGGCTTTAAAAAATTTGTTTCTGTGTCTGCTTTTATCTAGTTTGCTGGTGGTGTTTTTAAGTTTTTTGTTTGTCCTCTACCTAGTCACTTTTTTTTTTCTCCTTTGACCCAGCTCTCTATCCTTATTTTTAATAGTTTCCAGTTTCTTGAGTACCCGTTCACTTTTTGAATTTACTTTTGACGTGCGTCTCTTTTTCAGCCTTTATTTTTTAGGTTTGCTTGTCTTGCCTCGTATGGCTTTTTATGTTTTCTGTGCTTAATTTTATCCCAGCTAACATGTTTCTTTGTTATTTCCTTCCCATGTGTCCTGCAGCCTGTGCTTCTTTTATGATTTTTTTTTCCACAAGTCTATTCATTTAGATTGTTGTCTCTGTTTTTGAATTCTTTTCCTCTCTCAATCTCTTGGCTTTAAAAAGCGTTTCTACATCTGTACAGGTAATTTAGTTTGCCGTCTCTTATTTTCAGTTCTCTGATGACCATACCGTAGCTTTTTGCATTTTCAGGTTTCCTTCTCTGTCTCCTTTTGGTAAGCTGACTATCCCTGTGTTTTAATCCTTTCTTGTCTGTTACATACCCAGTCACATTTGACTCTCTTGTCCTTTATTCAGTTTGCGCTCCCTATTTCTTTTTAAATTTTCCTTACTCTGGCTATTTAAATTTTATTTTAATGTCTCCATTTATCTAGTTCCCTTTCCCTTGTTTTAGTTTTTTCCTGTCCTGTACCATATTGCTTTAAAAATTTTATTTCTGTTATCATTTACCGAGTTTCCTGTCCTAGAAACTTTAGCCCATGGCTTTTTATGTTCCGCTTTGAATCTCCCCCTAACAAGTTTTTGAATTTGCTACCTTTCGGGAGCAGTGCCAACGATATGGAGGATTGATTGAGACTAAAATAGAAGTGTGAAGTTAGTGTTCAACATGTAAGAATAAACACACTAAAAGACCAGGTGTTCCAAACAAGCCACATGGCAAAATGAATCTTGAGCATACAAAAAAGCCAAGCTGGAAAGCGCCTGGGACGGTGCGTGAGAGAGGACGTAACTGCAAACAGTCACGAGCGTGGGCGCACCAGAGAAGAATGTTAAAACATCCCCCTTGGCTTTTTAGTTCAGGAATCAGCACGCTCTGTATAATTGCTTGAAAGAGAGAAGCAAGAGAGCTTCCTTTGCTATTCCACACATTCGTGCTGATTAAAGAATATACCTAGAAAAAGGCTACAAAGTCTGCATCTCCTTCATCACTGCAGATAGGTGCCCCGTGTGAGGAAAACCTCTGGGCGAGTTTGCTTTTTATAGTTATACTAAGGTTTTTGTGGCTACATTCCTTAAATAGGACCACCTGCACCCATTGAACAGGAAAACTACAGGATCATTGTAATGGGACAGATGGCTTGGCAAGAGCTAAATTACATTAAAAAGCACCGCAACAGGTATTGCGTGCTGCTGGTTACCGTGTAACTAAAACCCATCTAATGTGATCGCTGCTGTTGGTAAAAAAAATTGTAATTGGTTCCCAGTAGATGGCGCACTTGATAGCGCTATGCGGGAGGGTGTAGGGGAATGCTTACAGAAACCTAAAGGGCTAGGTTTTGAGATTCCTGATGCTGTTATTGTGACACGGCAGTTTTTATACTCCATGTTGGCGCAGCTCAAACCTTTAGAGGCTATTGTTAGAAAAAGGGAAAAAAAAGAAAAAAGATAGAAACGGGGGCCAAAGGGCCAAAATATATATGATCGAGCTAAAGATGTCCCAAATAATTCTGAGACTGAAGACCCTTTTGACCCTGGGCCGCTTAGTGCAGAGGGGGAACCAGATTTATACCCTCTATTACCATTACCTCCTCAGCCATTAGAGACACCGCCCCCACCCCCCCTACCCCCCCCTGAAATTTTCACTTCCACCGCTGTTACGTTCTATATTGTCTACGGTACCTGCTAATCCCTTTCTGAAGGAGTTATCCAAGATCAAGTCGGTAGCGCAGAAATGTAAAGAAGCATCTATAAAACGGGCTAATTTTACTTTTGCTTTCTGTTATAAAGAAATAAAACCGGTCCCCAACTAATGATGGCTTGCCTTACCAGGTTTCTAAAGAGCTTAAAAAAAAAACTATTACAGAAAATGAATTACAAAATACGTTCACCGTAGGATTAACAGAGGCAGTGCGGGTGGCATACATAATGACACCACGGGATTGGAAAATATTAACGAAAACAACATTATTTTCGGCACGCCGTGAGGTTTGGCAATTGGAATATTACGACTTAGTAACAGAGCAGGCGATGGATAATTTGAGTGCAGGAATACCAATTCATCCGGGTCTGCGTACAGGCACAGGACAACATATAAGCACACAGGCACAAATAGCCCTGGATAGATGGGCTTTTGAACAAGCCCGGCTGGGTCAGTGAGGAGGAACAAGGAGAGAAGGGATGGAAAGAGTTAACAGGATTCAGGCACGTCCCGCCCTGAGCCTTGAATAAGAGTAAAGAAAGATAACAGGGAAGTAAACAGGTGCAGACCATCAGGTCCGAGAGGAGCACAAGCCTGCAGGATAGCAGCCAAGGGAGTTAGCAGTAGCGACGCGTGAACCATGCCTGTACACCAATCATAGCTTACGTAGTGGTGCGTGCGCTAATAGAGAAAAGTATATAATGATGGTGGTAAGAAACAATAAAGGTCTTCGGTTCATCCCCAATCGGAGTCCATGCCCTTCATCCGCCACAAGTCGGGACATCGTACGGGATCTTTTCTGACAATAAGACGAGGTTCTCGGGAGCCCTCTGACATTTGAAGACATACTGCAGGGGGCAAAGGCAAGTAGATAATCCTGAAGCCGCTAAAGCTTTGTTATTCCAGTTGGCTTTTGAAAACGCTAACAGTGACTGTCAATCAGCGCTACTACTATTGAAAGGAAAGGCAATGGACGTAGGGGAATATATTAAAGTACGTCAAAACATCGAAACTGAGACTCACAGAGTATCAGTTCTCGCCGCCACATTATCTCAATTGCAAAGTTATCGGAACACTGTTAAATGTTTTAATTGTGGTAAACAAGGACATACAAGCCAGGAGCGTCCTGAAAAGCGGCAGATGCGCAAGAGTAAAAATTTGACAAAACCCATGAAAAGATATTGCCGGACAGTATTAACACTGAAGCCGAGAAACCTCCGTCACAACCAAGTGTTATTAAGCAGGTATTCTTTATTGCGGCGCCAGGCAGCACAGGGGATAGCTCCTTCCGTACGTGTACGCTCAAGCGTTAGGATTCTTGCCTTATGTTTACAGCTTTCATGTTTATTCATTACATTTCTAAGAAAAGGTTGGGTTATTCTAATTATTTCCAGGAATTCGTTACCATAAGTTCCTCCCATAGTCCCACCCCAGTCCGCCCAATTTACGCCCCCCCGTCAGGGGTCGTTGGTGGTCATTGGGGATGAAGGTCCGAGTCTTCCTCACAGTTGAACTTTTGAACTTGTCCTGTGGCGCATGCCCTGTACCATCCTGGGTCTTTTCCAAACCGCAGGACCAGCTCTTGCTAGCTGCTCTCCCTATCTCTCCTGCTTAGTCTTCTGTGTTCCTTGAGCCCCACAGTCTGATTGGAGGATTGCACCTGGTGTCCTTCACTTGGCGGATTCTGCTTCGTTCTTATCTTTAAAGTGTTTGTTAGTTAGTCCACAATGGATATACGCATAACGATTAGCACAAATCGGCCTCCGTCCCTATCTCTAAAGGCTGGTCAGCAGCACTTTTCTAAAAGCCAGTTAGCCATTCTTTATTACACCGCAAGGCACAACGAACAGCTCAACCATCTGTCGGACTGCGGTCGCGACCGCTCCGCAATCGACGAGACAAAATTTCCCGTCCGGTACGATATATCGTTACACCGATGACATTCTTGTCTGTGTAAAAAACCAAAGGATACTTGAAAAATATCCTGCATCATATGCCAGATGAAATAAAGTCTCATGGATTGCAAATCGCTGATTAAAAAGTACGAACTGCCACTGTGGAAATAGCCGGCGTGTATTTTATCAGAACAATGTACTAAAACTTACAAGACAAAGTAGACCTTGAATGACTTACAGAAGTTATTAGGAACCACCAATTGGTTACGCCCTCGGCCGGGTATTTCTAATTGGGAAGTGTCATTCATTTGCACCTTTGAAAGGGGATAGCAACTTTACCTCAGGATGCTGCTTATCAGCAGAAACAAAGAAAGAATTGGACCCTGTAGCACAAAAATTATCTGAGCTTCAAGCCGACAGAATTTGACCAGAATTACCCGTGGGTCTTTTCATCCTCAGAACCGAACGTCAACCCATCGGGTCAGTGGGTCAGTTGTCGGTAGACAATAAGCGAGTTTTTTTACCTAGAACAGTTGTTTTTTACCAAATGCGCTTAACAAAATCATAACCCCTTATTTAGAACTGGTCACATGGTTAATTACAAAAGGGCGTCATCGTATTCGGACGCAGACAGGATACGATCCCAAAATCCTTTATCTGCCTTTACGAGCGCAAGAATATTGCTGGCAGAAACACGACCGCCGCAGAAAGGCATTTTTCAATTTCAGAGAAACAATCGCATCGTCCAGAGGTTACATACAGGGGCCCCAGCGCCAGCGACCGACAGAACCGTCCCGCCGAATCGATCACGTGGGGGAGAGGGGTACGCGCACGTTCTTCTTCCGTCAGGACCGCAACGGTTTCCGGCACGATATATCAAGCCTTATCGCAAGCTGCAAAGATGTGACCCGGAATCCAGTGCCTCAGATGGAGAAGTTGAACCCAAATGAAAATAAGAGACCACGGAAATGAAAGAGAACAACAAAAGATGATCCTGTCGCCCGGGGAAAACTGAAGCAACTACAACATAGCACAAGTACAACGACAGCATCTGCGGGTGCATCGCCTACCCCAGCAAACACCTTTTTTGGCGTACTTAGCCGTCATCGCCAGGAACAGTACGGTAAGGACGTATACTTATTCTTTACGCGATACATCATCCTACTCGAGCTTGACATTTGTATCGGGCACGTGTGTCGGACCCCTCGCCGCCATTTAAACGAAATACCTGGTGGGATCCGGAAATTCCCATTTCAGATAACGATTCAAAATGGACGGAGGGAACCCGAATTCCCCCTTCAGGGCCTTTAATGGAAGGCAAGGACGGGGTACGAAGTAACGACACCCATCAGTATCATACCGAGTTATCACCCATTTGCACGTCAAACGAGCCAATACCGAATTGCCTTAATACGGGAGAAAAATTTCATCTATCAACATGGGAAAATAGACAAGGAGCAACCAGCCATTTAACATTCAGCTCTGCTCCCGGAATAGCCGACGCGGTCGTCAGTCAAAATGCAACCACGATTCCCCCTGTTAACTTACCTTTATGTAAGATCCCCAGAGATATGACAAAGGATGTAACAAATCTTAATCGGACACCTCATAGCCTACCAAAAACCTGTGCTACAAAACACAACCCATTTAATATTTTGGGACCTGGGTCCCCACGGACACCTCATAACTAATTCCTCGAAGGACGCAAATTTTTTATGCACTAACTAATGAGTCGAAGCGGTCAGAAGGAGGTCTTTCAGGACCCGTGCTACAGGCTCAGTTTAAGGAGAGTTTTAGTTCATATTTTGCAAAGCTTTGCCGATCGGCCTCGCCGTTTAGACTCAGACACGTAGCACGTGGAGTCTATTCAAAAAATAATAATTAATATTCTTTACAGTTGACCAATTTTCATAATGACTCTTATTATTTGTACCTCGCATCCTTACGCTTTTGTGGCCGCATCTGAGATTAATATTTCCAAAAAGAAGTCATACCTTTGAACTCACCTTACAGAACTCATATCATTTCAGTTGCATTACACACACAAAAATCTCTAAATTAAATGTATCTGCCACAATACCAATGAGACGAGAAGCCGAGATACGTCTTCTCGTAAATGCGACTCGACAACGGGTAGGGGATTCTGGCCTAAGTCGGTTAGCAAAGGCACTGAAACAACCTCCACAACGAAGAAAACTCTGTATAGGACGGGTCATCGCTTTTATAATATCTGCAATCCATATCTTAGCTACCGCAGCTATTACCGCTACAGCTTTAGCAGAGTCTGTACACACCGCACGCAAAGTAGCGGGAACATTGAGTAACATAAGCCAAGAATTAACTACGCAAGCAAATATCGATCGGCAAATATTAACGCACTTAGACGCATCGGAAGCGGCAGCGATACGGTTAGGCGATAGGCAAAATGCAACGGCTAATCGAATGAAATTACAAATGCGACTGGGAATGTAAAGAAAAAAGTTATGCATTACTCCATTAGTATGGAACGATAGCGTATATACGTGGGATCATATTAAACAGCACATTCAAGATGCTTTTTCAACTAACATAGATGGCACGGTTCAAGATTTGACCCTCGCTTTGCAAGGGCAAGTGGCAGCGCTTACAAGTTTTAGCACATAAAAGCATAACGGATGACATCTCTGATAGCATGACGCGGCCAAAGCCCCCCCGAAAAATCGGTTTACCGGATTAAATTTACAAATTCGGGCAATTGTTGGTCTCGGCCACACTTGTGTCCTTTTTATACTTGTAGCGCTCAGAATTGTCTGGGGAACCATACAAGATCCCAGAAGAACGGAAGTCGAGGTTCCTTGCCGCTCTTGCCGTGAACCCGACGTTCCAAAACAAAGAGGGGGAGATGTGGGAGCGGTGCCATACGGACGAACGACCAAGACTAAAAGAGAAGCACGAGGCTAATACTCAATACGTAAGAATAAACATAAAAGACCAGGTGTTCTCAATAACTCTCCACACAGGAGAACGAGACTTGAGCGCATGAAAAGGCCAGGCTGGAAACCCCCCTGGGATCGTGCATGAGAAAAGACATGGCTGAAAAGAGTGACGAGCGTGGGTGTGCCAGAGCAGAATATAAAACATCCTGCTTGGCTTTATAGTTCGGGCATGAGAGACCTCTATGTAGTTGCTTGAAAAAGAGAAGCGAGAGAGCTTCCTTTGCTATGCCGCACGCCCGTGCCAATTAAAGAATATACCTAGAAAAAGGCTACGAAGTTGGAGTCTCCCTCATCGCCGCTCTGCCCCAATTCCGCTCCCTTTCTGTTTGTTACTCCAGTCATCTTACGTTCTCTAGTTTTGAACTCTTTACCAGGTTTGTCGCTTTTCAATTTGTCTATGCCGGTATGCAGCTGTCTTTTTTAAAAAGAATTCTTTCTGCTTTCTTCCTCTTTTATAGTTTTCTCTCCATCTCCCTCTATCCGGTTCCCTATTGTAGTAAAATCCACAACCCCCCCGTCCACTCTCTTCTTCTCCTGGCTGCGGGCACCTCGCTCTCTCCATCCCTCTCTATCGCACCTCTCCGTCCTCCTCCTTGCCGAGCTCCGTTTCTCTCTCGACACCCTCGTGCAGTTCCCCGTCCCCGTCTCGTTCCCGGTATCCCATTTCCCAGCTCCCCGTCCCACACCTCTACCTTTCCTCTGGCCTGCCTCCTGCTTTCCTCATTCCTCTTTTCCTGCTGCCTGCAGACATCGATCCTCGTAGCGAACTCACTGCCGGGACTTCCGAAGGGCACGAAGGCACAAACCGTCACCGCCTTGTTTGCAATCCCGGATGCGTTTCCGGCCGCCGGGCCGCAGAGGAGGGGGCGATGTGCCGTGGGCCCAGGGTGTTCTGTTCCCTACGGGCTCTAGCCGGGGTCCATCCCCGCCGCAGTTCTCTAGATCTCTGCCTGCCTCCTTGCCTGTCCTTGCCTTCCTCTCCTTTTCAGGCTGTCTGTTTCCCCAAAGCTTTTTCCTCTTCTGCTAACATTGCCCTGTCAACTGTCACCTTCTACCTTTTCTTTCTATGTCTTTCCTTTTCTATCTGCCCACCGGCTCTTATTTCATTCTTCCTTGTTGATTGTGAAAACAGCATTTCTAGGTCTCTCTCTAAATTTTCTTTTCGTGTCTCTATTTATCCAAGTCCCTGCTGGGTTTTTTTTGTCTTCCTGCCTATCCTCATCTTCATCACCTTTTACGTTTTGTTTCAATATCTTCATTCATGTGGTTTGATGACCCTATTTCCCTCCTTCCTTTTTAACATTTCCTTCTTATCGACCTATTTTGGTTTCCCTTTGTTACCATTATGGAATTTTTTAAACTGGTAAAGTAAAAGGACATAATTTTTGATAATAATATTGCTGTTATAATCAACGAGTGACTTCTCTCCATAGCTTAGTAAGGCATCTATGTTTTTCTACCTACACCCCAGAAAAATGAAGTTGAATTCCCTACCTGGTCACGTTGCTGATGTAATGGATATAGCCACAGTAAAAGAGCTGGAAGAGTAACTTCTAGTCCAGGTGGCTTTCTCTATTCAGTGCTTTGTATCCTGTAAACTGAAAGCAGATGAGAAAAGTCCCTGCTGCTCCTCTGGGTGCCTTTATGTGTTATGGTGGTAGACCCTGCCTCTTTCCCAGGGGATTGTGGGAAGGGTGGTGGGCGGGTCCTGGAGTATATGAGCCTCAGGCTCTGCTCAGGGAGCTCATTCTGCTCTGGGGCTTCTTTGGTGTCAGTGTTCTGCCGAGCCTTCAGTTATTAGTAGTTTTTGAACAGCCTAAGCTATTTTTGGCAGATATGCCTTGACGCTTAAAGAAACAGAGGGCTCTCTTTGAGGTAGGAGTTTCTGGAGTGGTTGAAGTTCAGCTGCATTTATCTTACAAAGTATGCTTATATACAAATTTTCTTTTTTTAGGTCAAAAATTTTGTTCTGGGCCGGTAAAAGTAGCATGCTTTTTCTTTTAATCTATGTCTATTGTGTTTGTTCGGAACTCCTAGCTATTGAAATGGAACTAGTTTTAGTGTATACCGAGTTAATTGTTACTATTTCTCTAAATAGGACCAATGGTGAGGTTAACTAGCAGGGGCTAGGGCAAATATCTGGCACGCAGTCACAAGATCGTGAATGACCTGATTTCTCACAAGAGCAACAGCAATCTTTTGTCTTTCGGTATTTTAGGTGCCGCAAGCAACGATGTCTCTGGCATCCAACGCTGGAATTGCTGCAGGTGAGCAGAAGGCCACATTCTATTTGAGTAGGAGGGTGTAGTAGAAGAGGTCTGTATCGATGCTTGCTGCTGGTACTGGTTCTGTGCAGATGAAGATGAGCCTGGCAGCTGCAGGAACATCCTGGCTAGCCGATGCGGTATTTTGTCGAGGATGGATTCAGAGCCTCGGCCGTCTGAAAGCTAAGTGGAGCGATGGGTGTTTGGGAGGGTGTTCTGGGAGGTGGGGACAAGGTTGGGAGTTGTAGGGAGGGGTTTTAAAAATAGCATAGTGGGGAGAGGGCTGTCCAGGAATAGGTCTCCGGAGCAGCACGGGCAGGGTAGTTCTAACCTGTCTCTGTGGTGTTATGTAGTCTGTCTAGTCTGTTCACTGTGTATTGCAGATTTCTCGGGTCTCCATGTTCTCGTTCCATTTTGCGCTCGAAGAGCAAGCCAGACATCTCGGGCGCCATCCCTGTGGTCTCGAATACCTGTACCGGTTGGCGTAGCGCCGGTCAGGCGTTTTGTTGTCTTGCGTGACGAACTTGAAGCGTGGATCGGTCTTGCATCCCGAAAGTTCCGGGCGTTTACTCATTTGCGGCGTCCCTCCGGGCCGCGTCGGCGGCTCTGCTCGCTAGCTGTCCGTTTTCACGGACTGAGACTTCTTCCTTGTATCCCTATGTTCATAAGTCTTGAAGCCAGCCTTCTTGCCCATCAGTCATCTCAGTTTTGACCGTAACTTCTCGAAACAGGCCATTACATTCAAGCTTTTTTTGTGGGGCTGCCGTAGAACCTCCTCGCCTTGCGTCGCGACTCCGTAGGTCTTCTTGCCCGACAGTTTGTCTCATTCGGGTGTCATCCTTCTCGCCGGGAGTTTTCTCTCCTCTTTGAGTCGCCTTGTTCGCAGTGTTCTGTGTAGCATTGCTCACTGGGTGTGTGCGTGTGGCATGGAGCTGCTCTGCCCGGGGCTGTAGGGTCAGGGGTAGGTGGTATAGCGATAAGCATTTCTGGTTAATGTGTTGACGATATGCCTAGACCATTTAGGCAACGGTTGTACAGTCTTCTCGGGTTGAGTAGCCATTGGCAGGCTGTGCGGCCAGTCGTTTTGGGAGTGTTTCATGGAGAGGATGGGAGCCTTCTGGGAGGGGCTGTTCAGCAGTAGTGAAGCAGAGTGCATCTCACAGGTGTTAAGGCCTCTAGGCGGTATTCTGAAACGGAGACAAGAGTTCTGGAATTGTAAAGCTATCGATCAGCACCTGGGTGGCTCTTGTTACTATTTTTTTTTCAGATGCAGAGGGACAAGGTGTGCTTTGAAGAGCGACAGAGGAGGCGAGCGAAGCACTATAAGAAGGTGAGACGGTGCATGGTTTGGGAGGGAAGTTGTGACCAGTGGCTGTTTGACTACATTATCTTTTGGTCATTTTTTGTATTTTAAAGGCACGATACGATGAGCAAAGCGGGATACAGGCACCAGTCGTGACTCGGGCAAGGTGTTGTATTGCCGGTGAAGTTTTAAGCATCCCTTGTTTGTTTTACAGGTGGTACCTGAGTCTCAATGCAGCTATCTGAAATGACAGAAGCAGGACCGGGGAGCGGGTAAGGTAAAGCAGAAGGAGCTAGGTATTGCTGTGGGCACGAGTTGGTCTCTGGCAGTATCTCAGCAGATGTCTTTTGCCTTGCGTTTGGCAGGTGCCCCACACAGGCTCGGAGGAACGAAGCCTCATGCTGACGAGCCGTCCGAGAAGGTGAGGTGTTAGCGTGCCGGGTCAGCGTCTAAGAGCCAAGTATTCCATGGCCACTTGGTTAAGCGCTTACCTTTGTTTTTGCAGGTGCCGTGCAGGCTGCCTTTGGAGTCGGACGAGCATTTGAGGTGAGCTGGGGATTAGCGAGGAGGATCCTGGGGCCGGTGACCTCTCACAAGCAGAACAGTAATTTTGTTTCTTGGTATCTCAGGTGGGGTGAGCGATGATGGCCGTAGCCCATCGCTTTGGAACTGATGAGGAGCAGATGAGGAGTAGGATGACATGGCCCTTCTGGGGCTGTGTGTGTGTTGTGGCAGAAGCTGGCATCGACCGGTGCGTTGCTGTCTACCAACACTGTTTTCTTGTTCAGATTTTGTAGACGGTGAAGAGGAGTTTGGAGACAGTGGGAGCATCCCATTTGGCCGACGTGTTTCTTTTGCTGAGGGTGAATTTGTCCCCCCGGCCCCCTGCAAGCTAAGTTGTGGAACAGGTGTTGGAGGGAGGGGGGTGGGACTGGGGGAAGATAACTTTGGGAATTTCAGGGAGGGCATTTTAAAGTTAGCTTAGGGGAGAGGGATATCCAGGGTCAGTTCTCCTTGGGCGGGTAAAGGAGCGGGTTACTTTTGGCACCAGTGTAGCACGGGCAGGGCAGTTCCAGCCTGTCTCTGTGGTGTTATGTAGTCTGTCTAGTCTGTTTACTGTGTCTTGGAGATTTCTTGGGTCTCGATGTCCTCATTCCTCTTTGCGCTCGAGAGCAAGGCAGACATCTCGGGCGCCATTCCTGTGGTATTGAATGCCTGTACTGGTTGGCGTAGTGCCAGTCGGGCGTTTCTTTGTCTTGCATGCCAAGCTTCAAGCGTGGATCCATCTTGCATCTCGGAAGTTCCCAGGCAGTCCTCATTCGCGGCGTCACTCTGGGATGCGACGGTGTCTCTACTCACTAGCTGTCCGTTTCCACGGACTGAGTCTTCTTCCCTGCATCCGTACGGTCATAGGTCTTGAGACCAGGCTTCTTGCGCATTAGTCATCTTGGTTTTGACCGTACCTTCTCATAACAGGCCATTACTTTCGAGGCTTTTTTGTGGGGCTGCCATATATCCACTCGGCCTTGCGTTGCGGCTCTGTCGGTCTTTTGGCCCGACACCTTGTGTGGTTCGGGTGTCATCCTTCTCGCCGGGAGTTTTCTCTCCTCTTTGAGTCGCCTTGTTTGCAGTGTTCTGTGTAGCATTGCTCACTGAGTGTGTGCGTGTGGCTTGGAGCTGCTCTGCCCGGGGCTGTAGAGTCAGGGGTAGGTGGTATAGCGATAAGCATTTCTGGTTAATGTGTTGAAGATACGCCTAGACCATTCAGGCAACGGTTGTACAGTCTTCTCTGGTTGAGTAGCTGTTGGCAGGCTGTGCGGCCAGTCATTTTGGGAGTGTTTCATGGAGAGGCTGGGAGACTTTTGGGAGGGGCTGTTCAGCAGTAGTGAAGCAGAGTGCATCTCACAGGTGTAAAGGATTGTGTCTGTGGGCCGCGAAGCTCGGTGTGTTGTTTTGAATGGCAGGCTCCCCTTGGCCTCTGGGCGGTACTCCGCAATGGAGGCGAGAGCTCTGGAATTGTGAAGCTATTGATCAGCCTCTGAGTGACTCATGTAACAAGATTTGTTTGGGTTTTTTTTTTTTTCAGAAGCAGAGGGACAAGATGCGCTTTGGAGAGCAACAGAGGAGGTGAGCGGAGCTCTGTAAGAAGGTCAGTGCAGGGTGTTGGACGGAAGTTGCGACTGGTGGCTACATGACTACATCATGGCTTGGTGTTTTTTTTTTTTCTGATTTGAAGGTGCCCAGTGATGCGCAAAGCGGGATGGTGCTGCCGGTGCTGACTCTGGCAAGGTGAGCCATGGCTAGCGGGCTGAAGTAGCGGTTATTTTTCAGTTGTCGTATTGTCAATGAAGATTTAAGCATGCCTTCTTGTTTGTGTTTTACAGGTGGTACGCAAGCCTCATTGCAGCAGCCTAAAATGACAGAGACTGGACAGGGGAGCAGGCAAGGTATAGGAGGCGGGATGTACGCATCGCTGCGGGCAGGCATTGGTTTTGGGCTCTAACTCAACATGTGTCTTCTGCTTTGTTTTTCACAGGTGCCACACAGGGGCTGGGAGTGACGAAGCCTCATGTTGATGAGCAATTGGAGAAGGTGAGGCTGTTGTGGGCTGCCTCGGTGGCTATGAGCCAAGTGTTACATGGCAGCTTATTTAAGCACTTACCTTTTCTTTTGCAGGTGAAGTGCAGGCTGCTTCTGGAATAGGATGAAAGTTTGAGGTGAGCCGGGGGGAGGAGGATCACGGAGCCGGTGACTTCTCACAAGCGCAACAGTGATTTTTGTTTCTTGGTATCTCAGGTGCGGCGAGCGCTGAGGGCCACAGCACCCAACTCTGGAACCGGTGCAGGGCAGGTGAGGAGTGGAACGCCTCGGCCCTTCTTGGGGGTGGTTGGGTGCGTGTGTTGTGGCAGAGGTTGGAACTGAGCGGTGCGGTGCTGTCTGCCAGCAATATTTAGTTATTTTCTTTGGATTTTTCAGACAACACGGAGGAGTTTGGAGACAGTGGGAGCATCCCGTTTGGCCGACGTGTTTCTTTTGCTGAGGATGGATTTGCGCCCCCGGCCCTCTGCAAGCTAAGTTTTGGGACGTGCGTTTGGAGGGAGGGGGTAGGGACTAGGGGGAGATAACTTTGGGAACGTCAGGGAGGGAATTTTAAATTTAGCTTAGGGGAGAGGGATATCCAGGGTCAGTTCTCCTTGAGCGGATAAAGGAGTGGGTTACTTTTTGGCACGAGAGTAGCACGGGCAGGGCAGTTCCAGCCTGTCTCTGTGGTATGTAGTCTATCTAGTGTGTTTACTGTGTCTTGCGGATTTCTGAGGTCTCGATGTCCTCATTCCTCTTGGCACTCGAGAGGAAGCCAGACGTCTCGGGCGCCATCCCTGCAGTCTCGAACGCCCGTACTGGTTGGCGTAGTGCCAGTGGGGCGTTTCTT
The DNA here is from genome assembly GCF_034619465.1 of Leptosomus discolor. Classification (NCBI taxonomy): domain Eukaryota; kingdom Metazoa; phylum Chordata; class Aves; order Leptosomiformes; family Leptosomidae; genus Leptosomus; species Leptosomus discolor. The sequence continues at coordinate 1,012,718 of NC_141418.1, forward strand.
CTTTCTGCAGGAGGAGCTTAAAGCGTGGATTGGTCTCGCATCTTGCCAGTTCTGGCCATTACTCGTTAGTGGCGTCACTCCGTGCTGTGTCAACAGCTCTGCTTGCTAGCTGTCCGCTTTCAGGGACTGAGACTTCTTCCCCACATCCTTATGTTCATAGGTCTTGAGGCCAGCCTTCTTGTGCGTTAGTCATCTTGGTTTTGACCATAACTTCTTGAAACGGGCCGTTACGTTCGAGGTTTTTTTTTTTGTGGGGCTGCCCTATAGAACCTCTTCGCTTTGTGTTGCGGCTCTGCACGTCTTTTAGCCCGACACCTTGTGTCGTTCGGGTGTCATCCTTCTCGCCGAGAGTTTTCTCTCCTTTTTGAGTCACCTTGTTTGCACAGTTATGTGTAGCGTTGCTCTCTGAGTGTGTATGTGTGGCTTGGAGCTGCTCTGCCCGGGGCTGTAGAGTCAGAGGTAGGTGGTATAGCAATAAGCATCTCCGGTTAATGTCTCGATGATATGCATAGACCATTTAGGCAATGGTTTTCCAGTCATCTCTGGTCGAGTAGCCATTGGGAGGCTGTGCAGCCAGTTGTTTTGGGAGTGTTTCATGGAGAGGCTGGGAGCCTTCTGGGAGGAGCTGTTCAGCAGTAGTGAAGCAGAATGAATCTCAACGGTCTTAAGGGATGTTTGTTTGAGCTGCAAAGCTCGGTGTGTTGTTTTGAATGGCAGGCTGCCCTTGGCCTCTAGGTTGTACTGTGAAATGGGGATGACATCTCTGGAATTGTGAAGCTACTTAAACAAGTCACCCAGGTGCTGATAATTTTTTTTTTCAGATGCAGAAGGACAAGATGTGCTTTGAAGAGCAATAGAGGAGGCGGGTGGAGCCCTGTAAGAAGGTGAGACGGTGCAGGGTGTCGGAGGGAAGTTGTGACCGGTGGCTACATGTCTACATCATGGCTTGTTTTCTTTTTTTTTATTTGAAGGGTCGCAGCAATGTGCAAAGTGGGATGTTGGTGCCGGTGCTGACTCTGGCAAGGCGAGCCATGGCTAGCGGGCTGAAGTAGCAGTTATTTTTTCAGTTGTCGTATTGTCGGTGAAGTTTTAAGCATCCCTTCTTTTTTGTGTTTTACAGGTGGTACCTGAGCCTCATTGCGGCAGCCCAAGATGACAGAGGCCGCACTGGGCAGTGGGCAAGGTAAAGAAGTGGGGCGTAGACATAGGTGCAAGCAGTCTTTGGTTTTGGACAGTATCTCAGCACGCGTTTTTTTGCCTGGTTCTTTGCAAGTACCACACACAGACTTGGAGGAAAAAAGCTGCACGCTGATGAGACATCCGAAAAGGTGAAGCTGTTGAATGTTGGGTCAGTGGCTAAGAGCCAAGTATTAAATGGCAGCTTGGTTAAGCGCTTACCTTTTTGTTTCGCAGGTGACATGCAGGCTACTTCTGGAATAGGATGAAAGTTTGAGGTGAGCTGGGTATTAGCGAGGAGGATCACGGAGCCAGTGACTTCTCACAAGCATAATAGTAACTTTGTTTCTTGGTATCTCAGGTGTGGTGAGCGATGATGGCTGCAGCGCCTAGCTTTTGAACCGGTGCAGGGCAGGTGAGGAGTGGAATGGCACGGCCCTTCTTGGGGGTGGGGGTGGTTTGGTGGGGGTGGGGATGTTGCGGCAGAGGTTGGAATTGAGCGGTGCGGTGCTGTTTGCCAGTAATAATTTGGTTTTTGGAGACCATGGGAGCGTCCCGTTTGGCCATCATGATTCTTTTGCTGAGGATGGATTTGCACCCCCGGCCCTCTGTAAAGTAAGTTTTGGGATGTGTGTTTGAAGGGAGGGGGGCGGGACTGAGGGGGAGAGAAATTCGGGAATTTTGGGGAGGGGATTTTAAATTTAGCTTAGGAGAGAGGGCTGTCCAGAGTCAGTCCTCCTTGGGCAGATAAAGGAGCGGGTTACTTTTTGGTACCGGAGTAGCACGGGCAGGGCAGTTCCAGCCTGTCTCTGTGTTGTTCTATAGTTTGTCTAGTCCGTTCAGTGTCTTACAGATTTCTGAGGTCTCAATGTCGTCGTTCCTCTTTGCGCTCGAGAGCAAGCCAGACATCTCAGGCACCATCCTTGTGGTCTCAAATGCCTGTACTGGTTGGCATAGTGCCACGCGGGCATTTCTTTTTTTCTTTGCGTGACGAGCTTCTAGCGTGGATCGGTCTTGCATCTCGGAAGTTTCCGGGCCGTCCTCATTTGTGGTGTGGTTCTGGGCTGCACCAGCAGCTCTGCTTGCTAGCTGTCCATTTCCATATACTGAGAATTCTTCCCTGCATCCTTGCGTTCATAGGTCTTGAAGGCAGGCTTCCTGCGCATCAGTCATCTCGGTTTTGACCGTAACTTCTCAGAACGGGCCATTAGGTTCGTGCCATTTTTTTTTTCTGAGCCTGCCATAGAACCCCTCGCCTTGCATTACGGCTCTGTATGTCATGTTGTCCGACAGCGCAACTCAATCGGGAGTCATCCTTCTTGCTGAGAGTTTTCCCTCCTCTTTGAGTCGCCTTGTTTGCCCAAACTCTCTTGGTTGCAGAGTTGTGTAGCGTTGCTCTTTGAGTGTGTGTGTGTGTGTGGCTTGGAGCTGCTCTGCCCAGGGCTGTAGAGTCAGGGGTAGGTGTTATAGCGATAAGCATCTCTGGTTAATGTCTTGATGATCTGCATAGACTGTTTAGGCAATGTTTGTACAGTCATCTCTGGTTGAGTAGCTGTTGGCAGGCTGTGCGGCCAGTCATTTTGGGAGTGTTTCATGGAGAGGCTGGGATCCTTCTGGGCAGGGGCTGTTGAGCGGGAGTGAAGCAGATCGCATCTCAAAGGTGCAAAGGACTGTGTCTGCGGGCCGCGAAGCTCTGTGTGTTGTTTTGAATGGCAGGCTGCCCTTTGCCTCTAGGTGCTACTCCGCAATGGAGGTGAGAGTTCTGGAATTGTGAAGCTATCGATCAGCACCTGGGTGTCCCATGTAACAAGTTTTGGTTGGGGTTTTTGTTTTCTCAGATGCAGAGGGACAATATGCACTTCGAAGAGCAACAGAGGAGGTGAGCAGACCATAGTGAAGGGCTGAGCAGAGCCTTGTAAGAAGGTGAGTCAGTGCAGGGTGTCGGAGAGATGTGACCGGTGGCGATGTGACTACATCATGGGTTGTGTGGGGTTTTTTTCTGATTTGAAGATGCCCAGTGATGTGCAAAGCGGGATGGTGCTGCCGGTGCTGACTCTGGCAAGGTGAGCCATGGCTAGCGGGCTGAAGTAGCGGTTATTTTTCAGTTGTCGTATTGTCAATGAAGATTTAAGCATGCCTTCTTGTTTGTGTTTTACAGGTGGTACGCAAGCCTCATTGCAGCAGCCTAAAATGACAGAGGCCGGACAGGGGAGCAGGCAAGGTGTAGGAGGCGGGATGTACGCATCGCTGCGGGCAGGCATTGGTTTTGGGCAGTAACTCAAACTGTGTCTTCCACTTTGTTTTTCACAGGTGCCACACAGGGGCTGGTAGTGACGAAGCCTCATGTTGATGAGCAATTGGAGAAGGTGAGGCTGTTGTGGGCTGCCTCGGTGGCTATGAGCCAAGTGTTACATGGCAGCTTATTTAAGCACTTACCTTTTCTTTTGCAGGTGAAGTGCAGGCTGCTTCTGGAATAGGATGAAAGTTTGAGGTGAGCCGGGGGGAGGAGGATCACGGAGCCGGTGACTTCTCACAAGCGCAACAGTGATTTTTGTTTCTTGGTATCTCAGGTGCGGCGAGCGCTGAGGGCCACAGCACCCAACTCTGGAACCGGTGCAGGGCAGGTGAGGAGCGGAACGCCTCGGCCCTTCTTGGGGGTGGTTGGGTGCGTGTGTTGTGGCAGAGGTTGGAACTGAGCGGTGCGGTGCTGTCTGCCAGCAATATTTAGTTGTTTTCTTTGGATTTTCCAGACAACAAGGAGGAGTTTAGAGACAGTGGGAGCATCCCGTTTGGCCGACGTGTTTCTCTTGCTGAGGATGGATTTGCGCCCCCGGCCCTCTGCAAGCTAAGTTTTGGGATGTGTATTTGAAGGGAGGGGGGTGGGACTGAGGGGGAGATAAATTTGGGAATATTGGGGAGGGGATTTTAAAGTTAGCTTAGGGGAGAGGGCTGTCCAGAGTCAGTTCTGCTTGGCCAGGCAAAGGAACGAGTCTCAACCGTGATCTAAGATTGTGTAGCATTCTATGGCTCTGTATCACGCTGTCTTGACTGTGATTCAAGACTGCATCGCAATGTTTGGTTCTGTATTGCGTTGAGTCTTGGGTCGCCCTCTATGGCTCTGCATTGCGCCGGTTCTCGACTGTGATGTGAGACTGCGTCGCACTCTATGGCTCCGCGTTGCCCTGGGTCTCAAGCGTGGTGTGAGACTGCGTCACACCATACGGCTCAGCATTATGCTGGGTCTTGTGTTGCACCGTACAGCTTCATATTGTGCTGGGTCTCGACTGTGATGTAAGACTGCGTAGTATTCTGTGGCTCTGTATTGCCCTGTGTCTTGACTGTGATTCAAGACTGCTCGCACTGTTTGACTCCTTATTGCGTTGGGTCTTGCGTCGCACTGTTGCTCCGTATTGCTCTGGGTCTGGAGTGTGATGCGAGACTGCATCGCACCGTATAGCTCTGTATTGCGCTGGGTCTTGCGTCACACTGTATGGGTCTGTATTATGCTTGGTCTCAACTGTGATCTATGACTGCCTAGTATTCTATAGCTCTGTATTGCGCTGGGTCTTGCGTCGCACTGTATGGGTTTGTATTATGCTTGGTCTCAACTGTGATCTATGACTGCCTAGTATTCTATGGCTCTGTATTGCATTGGGTCTTGCGTCACACTGTATGGCTCTGCATTGCCCCGGGTCTGGAGCGTGAAGTGAGACTGTGTCACACGATATGGCTCTGCATTGCCCCGGGTCTCAAGCGTGATGTGACGTTTTCCTGTGCTTCCCATTATGAAGGCTGACCTTTTGGCCTCGAGTGGAGCGGTGATGTTGTTTGGAGGATCCTAGTGACTCAATTTGTGGGCTGCTTCTGGAATTGGGGGAAATATGCTATTCTAGAAGGTCACTGGTGAAGCAGAGATGTTTGGAGGAGGGGAGCAATGAATGGGAGTTGGATGGATGAATGGGAGTTGGATGGATGGATGGATGGATGAATGGGAGTTGAATGGATGGATGGATGGATGAATGGGAGTTGAATGGATGGATGGATGGATGAATGGGAGTTGAATGGATGGACGGATGGACGGATGAATGGGAGTTGAATGGATGGACGGACGGACGGATGAATGGGAGTTGAATGGATGGACGGACGGACGGATGAATGGGAGTTGAATGGATGGACGGACGGACGGATGAATGGGAGTTGAATGGATGGACGGACGGATGGATGAATGGGAGTTGAATGGATGGACGGACGGATGGGAGTTGGACGACTGACTGACTGACTGGGAGTCGACTGACTGACTGACTGACTGGGAGTCGACTGACTGACTGACTGACTGGGAGTTGGATGAGTGGGAGTTATTGTGTGTAAACTTATGGGTGTGTGAATGTGGTTGGTTTGTTTGTTTGTTTTTATTTCAGGTAGGATATAATGTTGACAGTAAGGTATTGATTTGAGAGTACCGCAACGTAAAAAACCAAACCAGCTGGGGGTTTTTTGTTTTGTTTTGTTTTTCTTTCCCTGGCTGGGTGTGGGTTTGTTTTTTTTTTTTTCCCCAGGTCCTCATTGCTCTGTGGGGTGCCTTCAATTGCCAAAGTTTGGGCGGCGAGGGGTCTAGGGCCAGGGTTTTCACACAAAAGGCCATTTTGTAGTCTCCTGGCAACGCCATTCTCAGTGAGCCGCAGAGACGGGATGATGGCCCATGGTGCTGGGCGAAGGGATTAGCAGAGAGGGGAGGGTTGGTTTGTCGGGTAGGTGAGCGAGTGTTGTGCTTGTGCATGGCTTTGTATTGTTGTGTGTTAGTATGTAATAGGTGTTAGCATGTTGCATATGGAGTTGAGATTTTTTCTTTTCCAGGCATTGTATTAAAAAAAAAAATCAACCAACCACAACTTAGAATAAAAAAAACCCCAGTCGGGGGATTTTTTTTTTTTTCCCCCGGCTGGGTTTTTTTTTCCCCCGGTCCCGGTCGGTCCGCACGGCGACAATCATCGCCAAAGTTTGGGAGGCGGAGGGCCTAGGGCCGGGGTTTTTGCAGGCAGGGCGATTTTGGAGGCCCCCGGGAACCCCGTTCCCGAGGAGAGCCACGGAGATGGGGCGGCGGGCAGCAGAGAGAGGGAGGGTTGGTTTGTTGGGTAGGTGGGCGAGTGTTGTGCCTGTGTGTGGGTTTGTATGGTTGTGTGTTAGTATGTAATAGTTGTTAGTGTGCTGCATATGGAGTTGAGATTATTTTTTTTTCTTTTCCAGGCATTATTTTTTTTTTTATATTAACCAACCACAACTTAGAATAAAAAAAACCCCAGTCGGGGGATTTTTTTTTTTTTCCCCCGGCTGGGTTTTTTTTTCCCCCGGTCCCGGTCGGTCCGCACGGCGACAATCATCGCCAAAGTTTGGGCGGCGGAGGGCCTAGGGCCGGGGTTTTCGCAGGCAGGGCGATTTTGGAGGCCCCCGGGAACCCCGTTCCCGAGGAGAGCCACGGAGATGGGGCGGCGGGCAGCAGAGAGAGGGAGGGTTGGCTTGTTGGGTAGGTGAGCGAGTGTTGTGCCTGGGTGTGGGTTTGTATGGTTGTGTGTTAGTATGTAATAGTTGTTAGTGTGCTGCATATGGAGTTGAGATTTTTTTCTTTTCCAGGCATTATATTTTTTTTAAAAAAAAAATATTAACCAATCACAACTTAGAATAAAAAAAAACCCAGTCGGGGGAATTTTTTTTTTTCCCCCGGCTGGGTTTTTTTTTCCCCCGGTCCCGGTCGGCCCGCATGGCGACAATCATCGCCAAAGTTTGGGCGGCGGAGGGCCTAGGGCCGGGGTTTTCGCAGGCAGGGCGATTTTGGAGGCCCCTGGGAACGCTGTTCCTGAGGAGAGCCGGTCTGGAATGTGGCTATTTCTGTGTTATTGTAAGGTGCTATGTTTAGATGAGTGTCTAAGGAAGGCAATTGAGGATCCTGCAATAAAAAGGTAAAGTGAGAGGGGCTAGATAGTCTGTTTTGAGGAAGGCAGGGTTGTGAAGCGGGCCTCTCTGTATTTTAAATGGCTAGGCTTTTAACTGTGGCTGTGTGTTTTTTGCTGTAATGGTATTGTTAAAAATTGTTTGTTTGCATGCAGGTGCCAAAGGCCAGGTCCCGTCAGGAGGAGCAGAGCCGGCTGACTCTTTGCCCGGGCATCGTAGTTTTTGGAGAAGCAGTCACTCTAAAGAGGAAAAGGGACGGACGCCAAGCGAGGGATGCGAGCCCTGTGTACGTGACAGCGTCCGATGGGAAAGATGGTGGGTACAGTTTGTACTCAGTGTTGTAAAGCTGTGCCCTTGAGTGTGTAAACTGTAAGCTTGGTGCTCTGTCATTGAAATCTGTGCTGTTTGTGCTGTGTGGTTTAAATCTGTAAGCTCTGTGTCTTCAGCATGCTCTGGGCATGACTTAGTTGCCTACACTTTGTACCTGCTGTAGGCTCTGGGCCTGAGCTATGTACGTGTTGTAGCTGTTGTAGGCTGTGCGCCTGAGCTCTGTACACTTTGCGCCTGAGCTCTGTACACTTTGCACCTGAGCTCTGTACACTTTGTGCCTGCTGTAGGCTCTGCGCCTGAGTTATGTATGTGTTGTAGCTGTTGTGAGCTCAGTACTTTGCAGAGCTACAGTCATTGAGTTCAAGTTTGACAGAAATAAAGAAAATAAGCAGCAAAGGAATAAAGATTAATAAAGAGTTTTTACTCCTTGGTGTTTGTCTTTTTTTTTGTGTGTCTCTTTCTTTTTTTGTGAACTGGTGCAGCAGCAGGGCTTGGCTTGCTCCTGGGGCATAGTTGTTACAAGTTTTAAAGAAAATTAATAATTTATTAAGGAGCGACTACGCCCCAGGAGCAAGCCAAGCCCTGCTGCTGCATGCATTTCTTATTATTTTAATTCTTTTTATTTACTATCCCATACCTCATCAAATATTCCCCACCTGACACATAGAGTACCTACACAATTAATTACATACTTAACCCATTAATTATGCAAATGACATGCAAATTTTTCTTCCACCACCCAGATAGCCAAATGCCCCCACCCAACAATTACAACCACAACACACCTACACAACTCCAATCAGACTAACAGGTTTAGGGGGTGGGGGTGTAGGGTTAGTCATTAGGGTTAGGGTTAGTCATTGGAGTTAGGGTTAGTCGTTGGGGTTAGTCATTAGGGTTAGTCATTAGGGTTAGGGTTAGTGGTTAGGGTTAGTGGTTAGGGTTAATGGTTAGGGTTAGGGTTAGTCGTTAGGGTTAGTCGTTGGAGTTAGGGTTAGTCGTTAGGGTTAGTCGTTGGAGTTAGGGTTAGTCGTTAGGGTTAGGGTTAGTCGTTGGAGTTAGTCGTTGGAGTTAGTCGTTGGAGTTAGTCGTTGGGGTTAGTCGTTGGGGTTAGGGTTAGGGTTAGGGTTAGGGTTAGTCATTGGGGTTGGGGTTAGGGTTGGGGTTGGGGTTGGGGTTAGGGTTGGGGTTGGGGTTGGGGTTAGGGTTAGGGTTGGGGTTAGGGTTAGGGTTAGGGTTAGGGTTAGGGTTAGGGTTAGGGTTAGGGTTAGGGTTAGGGTTAGGGTTAGGGTTAGGGTTAGGGTTAGGGTTAGGGTTAGGGTTAGGGTTAGGGTTAGGGTTAGGGTTAGGGTTAGGGTTAGGGTTAGGGTTAGGGTTAGGGTTAGGGTTAGGGTTAGGGTTAGGGTTAGGGTTAGGGTTAGGGTTAGGGTTAGGGTTAGGGTTAGGGTTAGGGTTAGGGTTAGGGTTAGGGTTAGGGTTAGGGTTAGGGTTAGGGTTAGGGTTAGGGTTAGGGTTAGGGTTAGGGTTAGGGTTAGGGTTAGGGTTAGGGTTAGGGTTAGGGTTAGGGTTAGGGTTAGGGTTAGGGTTAGGGTTAGGGTTAGGGTTAGGGTTAGGGTTAGGGTTAGGGTTAGGGTTAGGGTTAGGGTTAGGGTTAGGGTTAGGGTTAGGGTTAGGGTTAGGGTTAGGGTTAGGGTTAGGGTTAGGGTTAGGGTTAGGGTTAGGGTTAGGGTTAGGGTTAGGGTTAGGGTTAGGGTTAGGGTTAGGGTTAGGGTTAGGGTTAGGGTTAGGGTTAGGGTTAGGGTTAGGGTTAGGGTTAGGGTTAGGGTTAGGGTTAGGGTTAGGGTTAGGGTTAGGGTTAGGGTTAGGGTTAGGGTTAGGGTTAGGGTTAGGGTTAGGGTTAGGGTTAGGGTTAGGGTTAGGGTTAGGGTTAGGGTTAGGGTTAGGGTTAGGGTTAGGGTTAGGGTTAGGGTTAGGGTTAGGGTTAGGGTTAGGGTTAGGGTTAGGGTTAGGGTTAGGGTTAGGGTTAGGGTTAGGGTTAGGGTTAGGGTTAGGGTTAGGGTTAGGGTTAGGGTTAGGGTTAGGGTTAGGGTTAGGGTTAGGGTTAGGGTTAGGGTTAGGGTTAGGGTTAGGGTTAGGGTTAGGGTTAGGGTTAGGGTTAGGGTTAGGGTTAGGGTTAGGGTTAGGGTTAGGGTTAGGGTTAGGGTTAGGGTTAGGGTTAGGGTTAGGGTTAGGGTTAGGGTTAGGGTTAGGGTTAGGGTTAGGGTTAGGGTTAGGGTTAGGGTTAGGGTTAGGGTTAGGGTTAGGGTTAGGGTTAGGGTTAGGGTTAGGGTTAGGGTTAGGGTTAGGGTTAGGGTTAGGGTTAGGGTTAGGGTTAGGGTTAGGGTTAGGGTTAGGGTTAGGGTTAGGGTTAGGGTTAGGGTTAGGGTTAGGGTTAGGGTTAGGGTTAGGGTTAGGGTTAGGGTTAGGGTTAGGGTTAGGGTTAGGGTTAGGGTTAGGGTTAGGGTTAGGGTTAGGGTTAGGGTTAGGGTTAGGGTTAGGGTTAGGGTTAGGGTTAGGGTTAGGGTTAGGGTTAGGGTTAGGGTTAGGGTTAGGGTTAGGGTTAGGGTTAGGGTTAGGGTTAGGGTTAGGGTTAGGGTTAGGGTTAGGGTTAGGGTTAGGGTTAGGGTTAGGGTTAGGGTTAGGGTTAGGGTTAGGGTTAGGGTTAGGGTTAGGGTTAGGGTTAGGGTTAGGGTTAGGGTTAGGGTTAGGGTTAGGGTTAGGGTTAGGGTTAGGGTTAGGGTTAGGGTTAGGGTTAGGGTTAGGGTTAGGGTTAGGGTTAGGGTTAGGGTTAGGGTTAGGGTTAGGGTTAGGGTTAGGGTTAGGGTTAGGGTTAGGGTTAGGGTTAGGGTTAGGGTTAGGGTTAGGGTTAGGGTTAGGGTTAGGGTTAGGGTTAGGGTTAGGGTTAGGGTTAGGGTTAGGGTTAGGGTTAGGGTTAGGGTTAGGGTTAGGGTTAGGGTTAGGGTTAGGGTTAGGGTTAGGGTTAGGGTTAGGGTTAGGGTTAGGGTTAGGGTTAGGGTTAGGGTTAGGGTTAGGGTTAGGGTTAGGGTTAGGGTTAGGGTTAGGGTTAGGGTTAGGGTTAGGGTTAGGGTTAGGGTTAGGGTTAGGGTTAGGGTTAGGGTTAGGGTTAGGGTTAGGGTTAGGGTTAGGGTTAGGGTTAGGGTTAGGGTTAGGGTTAGGGTTAGGGTTAGGGTTAGGGTTAGGGTTAGGGTTAGGGTTAGGGTTAGGGTTAGGGTTAGGGTTAGGGTTAGGGTTAGGGTTAGGGTTAGGGTTAGGGTTAGGGTTAGGGTTAGGGTTAGGGTTAGGGTTAGGGTTAGGGTTAGGGTTAGGGTTAGGGTTAGGGTTAGGGTTAGGGTTAGGGTTAGGGTTAGGGTTAGGGTTAGGGTTAGGGTTAGGGTTAGGGTTAGGGTTAGGGTTAGGGTTAGGGTTAGGGTTAGGGTTAGGGTTAGGGTTAGGGTTAGGGTTAGGGTTAGGGTTAGGGTTAGGGTTAGGGTTAGGGTTAGGGTTAGGGTTAGGGTTAGGGTTAGGGTTAGGGTTAGGGTTAGGGTTAGGGTTAGGGTTAGGGTTAGGGTTAGGGTTAGGGTTAGGGTTAGGGTTAGGGTTAGGGTTAGGGTTAGGGTTAGGGTTAGGGTTAGGGTTAGGGTTAGGGTTAGGGTTAGGGTTAGGGTTAGGGTTAGGGTTAGGGTTAGGGTTAGGGTTAGGGTTAGGGTTAGGGTTAGGGTTAGGGTTAGGGTTAGGGTTAGGGTTAGGGTTAGGGTTAGGGTTAGGGTTAGGGTTAGGGTTAGGGTTAGGGTTAGGGTTAGGGTTAGGGTTAGGGTTAGGGTTAGGGTTAGGGTTAGGGTTAGGGTTAGGGTTAGGGTTAGGGTTAGGGTTAGGGTTAGGGTTAGGGTTAGGGTTAGGGTTAGGGTTAGGGTTAGGGTTAGGGTTAGGGTTAGGGTTAGGGTTAGGGTTAGGGTTAGGGTTAGGGTTAGGGTTAGGGTTAGGGTTAGGGTTAGGGTTAGGGTTAGGGTTAGGGTTAGGGTTAGGGTTAGGGTTAGGGTTAGGGTTAGGGTTAGGGTTAGGGTTAGGGTTAGGGTTAGGGTTAGGGTTAGGGTTAGGGTTAGGGTTAGGGTTAGGGTTAGGGTTAGGGTTAGGGTTAGGGTTAGGGTTAGGGTTAGGGTTAGGGTTAGGGTTAGGGTTAGGGTTAGGGTTAGGGTTAGGGTTAGGGTTAGGGTTAGGGTTAGGGTTAGGGTTAGGGTTAGGGTTAGGGTTAGGGTTAGGGTTAGGGTTAGGGTTAGGGTTAGGGTTAGGGTTAGGGTTAGGGTTAGGGTTAGGGTTAGGGTTAGGGTTAGGGTTAGGGTTAGGGTTAGGGTTAGGGTTAGGGTTAGGGTTAGGGTTAGGGTTAGGGTTAGGGTTAGGGTTAGGGTTAGGGTTAGGGTTAGGGTTAGGGTTAGGGTTAGGGTTAGGGTTAGGGTTAGGGTTAGGGTTAGGGTTAGGGTTAGGGTTAGGGTTAGGGTTAGGGTTAGGGTTAGGGTTAGGGTTAGGGTTAGGGTTAGGGTTAGGGTTAGGGTTAGGGTTAGGGTTAGGGTTAGGGTTAGGGTTAGGGTTAGGGTTAGGGTTAGGGTTAGGGTTAGGGTTAGGGTTAGGGTTAGGGTTAGGGTTAGGGTTAGGGTTAGGGTTAGGGTTAGGGTTAGGGTTAGGGTTAGGGTTAGGGTTAGGGTTAGGGTTAGGGTTAGGGTTAGGGTTAGGGTTAGGGTTAGGGTTAGGGTTAGGGTTAGGGTTAGGGTTAGGGTTAGGGTTAGGGTTAGGGTTAGGGTTAGGGTTAGGGTTAGGGTTAGGGTTAGGGTTAGGGTTAGGGTTAGGGTTAGGGTTAGGGTTAGGGTTAGGGTTAGGGTTAGGGTTAGGGTTAGGGTTAGGGTTAGGGTTAGGGTTAGGGTTAGGGTTAGGGTTAGGGTTAGGGTTAGGGTTAGGGTTAGGGTTAGGGTTAGGGTTAGGGTTAGGGTTAGGGTTAGGGTTAGGGTTAGGGTTAGGGTTAGGGTTAGGGTTAGGGTTAGGGTTAGGGTTAGGGTTAGGGTTAGGGTTAGGGTTAGGGTTAGGGTTAGGGTTAGGGTTAGGGTTAGGGTTAGGGTTAGGGTTAGGGTTAGGGTTAGGGTTAGGGTTAGGGTTAGGGTTAGGGTTAGGGTTAGGGTTAGGGTTAGGGTTAGGGTTAGGGTTAGGGTTAGGGTTAGGGTTAGGGTTAGGGTTAGGGTTAGGGTTAGGGTTAGGGTTAGGGTTAGGGTTAGGGTTAGGGTTAGGGTTAGGGTTAGGGTTAGGGTTAGGGTTAGGGTTAGGGTTAGGGTTAGGGTTAGGGTTAGGGTTAGGGTTAGGGTTAGGGTTAGGGTTAGGGTTAGGGTTAGGGTTAGGGTTAGGGTTAGGGTTAGGGTTAGGGTTAGGGTTAGGGTTAGGGTTAGGGTTAGGGTTAGGGTTAGGGTTAGGGTTAGGGTTAGGGTTAGGGTTAGGGTTAGGGTTAGGGTTAGGGTTAGGGTTAGGGTTAGGGTTAGGGTTAGGGTTAGGGTTAGGGTTAGGGTTAGGGTTAGGGTTAGGGTTAGGGTTAGGGTTAGGGTTAGGGTTAGGGTTAGGGTTAGGGTTAGGGTTAGGGTTAGGGTTAGGGTTAGGGTTAGGGTTAGGGTTAGGGTTAGGGTTAGGGTTAGGGTTAGGGTTAGGGTTAGGGTTAGGGTTAGGGTTAGGGTTAGGGTTAGGGTTAGGGTTAGGGTTAGGGTTAGGGTTAGGGTTAGGGTTAGGGTTAGGGTTAGGGTTAGGGTTAGGGTTAGGGTTAGGGTTAGGGTTAGGGTTAGGGTTAGGGTTAGGGTTAGGGTTAGGGTTAGGGTTAGGGTTAGGGTTAGGGTTAGGGTTAGGGTTAGGGTTAGGGTTAGGGTTAGGGTTAGGGTTAGGGTTAGGGTTAGGGTTAGGGTTAGGGTTAGGGTTAGGGTTAGGGTTAGGGTTAGGGTTAGGGTTAGGGTTAGGGTTAGGGTTAGGGTTAGGGTTAGGGTTAGGGTTAGGGTTAGGGTTAGGGTTAGGGTTAGGGTTAGGGTTAGGGTTAGGGTTAGGGTTAGGGTTAGGGTTAGGGTTAGGGTTAGGGTTAGGGTTAGGGTTAGGGTTAGGGTTAGGGTTAGGGTTAGGGTTAGGGTTAGGGTTAGGGTTAGGGTTAGGGTTAGGGTTAGGGTTAGGGTTAGGGTTAGGGTTAGGGTTAGGGTTAGGGTTAGGGTTAGGGTTAGGGTTAGGGTTAGGGTTAGGGTTAGGGTTAGGGTTAGGGTTAGGGTTAGGGTTAGGGTTAGGGTTAGGGTTAGGGTTAGGGTTAGGGTTAGGGTTAGGGTTAGGGTTAGGGTTAGGGTTAGGGTTAGGGTTAGGGTTAGGGTTAGGGTTAGGGTTAGGGTTAGGGTTAGGGTTAGGGTTAGGGTTAGGGTTAGGGTTAGGGTTAGGGTTAGGGTTAGGGTTAGGGTTAGGGTTAGGGTTAGGGTTAGGGTTAGGGTTAGGGTTAGGGTTAGGGTTAGGGTTAGGGTTAGGGTTAGGGTTAGGGTTAGGGTTAGGGTTAGGGTTAGGGTTAGGGTTAGGGTTAGGGTTAGGGTTAGGGTTAGGGTTAGGGTTAGGGTTAGGGTTAGGGTTAGGGTTAGGGTTAGGGTTAGGGTTAGGGTTAGGGTTAGGGTTAGGGTTAGGGTTAGGGTTAGGGTTAGGGTTAGGGTTAGGGTTAGGGTTAGGGTTAGGGTTAGGGTTAGGGTTAGGGTTAGGGTTAGGGTTAGGGTTAGGGTTAGGGTTAGGGTTAGGGTTAGGGTTAGGGTTAGGGTTAGGGTTAGGGTTAGGGTTAGGGTTAGGGTTAGGGTTAGGGTTAGGGTTAGGGTTAGGGTTAGGGTTAGGGTTAGGGTTAGGGTTAGGGTTAGGGTTAGGGTTAGGGTTAGGGTTAGGGTTAGGGTTAGGGTTAGGGTTAGGGTTAGGGTTAGGGTTAGGGTTAGGGTTAGGGTTAGGGTTAGGGTTAGGGTTAGGGTTAGGGTTAGGGTTAGGGTTAGGGTTAGGGTTAGGGTTAGGGTTAGGGTTAGGGTTAGGGTTAGGGTTAGGGTTAGGGTTAGGGTTAGGGTTAGGGTTAGGGTTAGGGTTAGGGTTAGGGTTAGGGTTAGGGTTAGGGTTAGGGTTAGGGTTAGGGTTAGGGTTAGGGTTAGGGTTAGGGTTAGGGTTAGGGTTAGGGTTAGGGTTAGGGTTAGGGTTAGGGTTAGGGTTAGGGTTAGGGTTAGGGTTAGGGTTAGGGTTAGGGTTAGGGTTAGGGTTAGGGTTAGGGTTAGGGTTAGGGTTAGGGTTAGGGTTAGGGTTAGGGTTAGGGTTAGGGTTAGGGTTAGGGTTAGGGTTAGGGTTAGGGTTAGGGTTAGGGTTAGGGTTAGGGTTAGGGTTAGGGTTAGGGTTAGGGTTAGGGTTAGGGTTAGGGTTAGGGTTAGGGTTAGGGTTAGGGTTAGGGTTAGGGTTAGGGTTAGGGTTAGGGTTAGGGTTAGGGTTAGGGTTAGGGTTAGGGTTAGGGTTAGGGTTAGGGTTAGGGTTAGGGTTAGGGTTAGGGTTAGGGTTAGGGTTAGGGTTAGGGTTAGGGTTAGGGTTAGGGTTAGGGTTAGGGTTAGGGTTAGGGTTAGGGTTAGGGTTAGGGTTAGGGTTAGGGTTAGGGTTAGGGTTAGGGTTAGGGTTAGGGTTAGGGTTAGGGTTAGGGTTAGGGTTAGGGTTAGGGTTAGGGTTAGGGTTAGGGTTAGGGTTAGGGTTAGGGTTAGGGTTAGGGTTAGGGTTAGGGTTAGGGTTAGGGTTAGGGTTAGGGTTAGGGTTAGGGTTAGGGTTAGGGTTAGGGTTAGGGTTAGGGTTAGGGTTAGGGTTAGGGTTAGGGTTAGGGTTAGGGTTAGGGTTAGGGTTAGGGTTAGGGTTAGGGTTAGGGTTAGGGTTAGGGTTAGGGTTAGGGTTAGGGTTAGGGTTAGGGTTAGGGTTAGGGTTAGGGTTAGGGTTAGGGTTAGGGTTAGGGTTAGGGTTAGGGTTAGGGTTAGGGTTAGGGTTAGGGTTAGGGTTAGGGTTAGGGTTAGGGTTAGGGTTAGGGTTAGGGTTAGGGTTAGGGTTAGGGTTAGGGTTAGGGTTAGGGTTAGGGTTAGGGTTAGGGTTAGGGTTAGGGTTAGGGTTAGGGTTAGGGTTAGGGTTAGGGTTAGGGTTAGGGTTAGGGTTAGGGTTAGGGTTAGGGTTAGGGTTAGGGTTAGGGTTAGGGTTAGGGTTAGGGTTAGGGTTAGGGTTAGGGTTAGGGTTAGGGTTAGGGTTAGGGTTAGGGTTAGGGTTAGGGTTAGGGTTAGGGTTAGGGTTAGGGTTAGGGTTAGGGTTAGGGTTAGGGTTAGGGTTAGGGTTAGGGTTAGGGTTAGGGTTAGGGTTAGGGTTAGGGTTAGGGTTAGGGTTAGGGTTAGGGTTAGGGTTAGGGTTAGGGTTAGGGTTAGGGTTAGGGTTAGGGTTAGGGTTAGGGTTAGGGTTAGGGTTAGGGTTAGGGTTAGGTTAGGGTTAGGGTTAGGGTTAGGGTTAGGGTTAGGGTTAGGGTTAGGGTTAGGGTTAGGGTTAGGGTTAGGGTTAGGGTTAGGGTTAGGGTTAGGGTTAGGGTTAGGGTTAGGGTTAGGGTTAGGGTTAGGGTTAGGGTTAGGGTTAGGGTTAGGGTTAGGGTTAGGGTTAGGGTTAGGGTTAGGGTTAGGGTTAGGGTTAGGGTTAGGGTTAGGGTTAGGGTTAGGGTTAGGGTTAGGGTTAGGGTTAGGGTTAGGGTTAGGGTTAGGGTTAGGGTTAGGGTTAGGGTTAGGGTTAGGGTTAGGGTTAGGGTTAGGGTTAGGGTTAGGGTTAGGGTTAGGGTTAGGGTTAGGGTTAGGGTTAGGGTTAGGGTTAGGGTTAGGGTTAGGGTTAGGGTTAGGGTTAGGGTTAGGGTTAGGGTTAGGGTTAGGGTTAGGGTTAGGGTTAGGGTTAGGGTTAGGGTTAGA